>NC_135235.1:250898699-251259532 GCF_051348905.1 Ranitomeya variabilis
ACACCGCATAGGAGCAGAGCAGTATAATGTCTGCTCCCGTCTGATGTCTGCACGCTGCTAGCACCCTAAGCACAGTGGTCGGCTGCAGTCTCCCCCCTTCAGTGAATGGTTTCGCCCATCTGACCTGATGATGACGCTTTTCCCGGCTGCAGTTTTCCTCACTCTGTGCAAGCTGGGATTGGCTCAGGCACGCTGGGTCCTAGTGCCCACCTTACATTTCACTTACACTTCCTGGTCCTGCCTGCAGTGCAAACGTTATCAGTAAGTGGGGATGGAACATTTTAGGTTTATTAAATTCAGGTATGTCACTGAGACTGTTGGGGTATTGTGGGGGCTGAAAGTGAGTGAGGGGGGACAGGGCACTGGGGGTAAATGTGAGACCATTTGGGTGTTGTGAGGGCAGAAGGTGGGTAAGGTGGGACAGGGCATTGAGGGGTGGATGTGAGATGATGGGGGTATTGGGGCTGAAGTGGGGGAGGGGGGACAGGTCACTGGGGGCTGAATATTCTAATGTTTTGTTATGATATTATATGTGCTCCATCACATAATATTTGCTGTCTGGGGAGGCTGGAGATGGGGGGTCGGGGGCCTTTGATACGTACCACCTGGGTCTTTTATGAGTATTAGTATAAGGAGCCCGCATACAGTAACCAAGAGCTGCGTCACATTTACAGCACCACTCCAGCATTATCTTTTATTTTATTGCTGGAGCGGTGCTGACAATCCCTGTCCCCTGCCCCCTGTCTGATACTCACCTTCTGGCGTCTTCATCTGTTTTAGTCTCCGCTCGGCTCCGTCTCTTGCAGTTTGTGGCCTGTCCAAGGCTCCAGTGTTTCATGGAGCAGCGCAGAGGTCACTAATCAATGTAAGTCTGTGGGAGCCTCGTTCTGGACTCCTTCTCACTCTCAGGCTATGTGCACACGGTGCGGATTGGCCGCTGTGGATTCGCAGCAGTTTTCCGTCTGGTTTACAGTACCATGTAATCCTATGGAAAACCAAATCCACAGTGCACATGGTGCGGAAAATATCGCACGGAAACACTGCATTGTATTTTCCGGGCCCATCATACTGTGTATAAGGGAGCTGTGAGTCCATCATGCTGTGTATAAGGGAGCTGCGAGTCCATCATACTGTGTATAAGGGAGCTGCGGGCCCATCATACTGTGTATAAGGGAGCTGCGGGCCCATCATACTGTGTATACGGGAGCTGCGGGTCCATCATACTGTGTATACGGGAGCTGCGGGTCCATCATACTGTGTATACGGGAGCTGCGGGCCCATCATACTGTGTATAAGGGATCTGCGGGCCCATCATACTGTGTATAAGGGAGCTGCGGGCCCATCATACTGTGTATAAGGGAGCTGCGGGCCCATCATACTGTGTATAAGGGAGCTGCGGGCCCATCATACTGTGTATAAGGGAGCTGCGGGCCCATCATACTGTGTATAAGGGAGCTGCGGGCCCATGATACTGTGTATAAGGGAGCTGCGGGCCCATGATACTGTGTATAAGGGAGCTGCGGGCCCATCATACTGTGTATAAGGGAGCTGCGGGCCCATCATACTGTGTATAAGGGAGCTGCGGGCCCATCATACTGTGTATAAGGGAGCTGCGGGCCCATCATACTGTGTATAAGGGAGCTGCGGGCCCATCATACTGTGTATAAGGGAGCTGCGGGCCCATCACACTGTGTATAAGGGAGCTGCGGGCCCATCATACTGTGTATAAGGGAGCTGCGAGCCCATCAGACAGTGTATAAGGGAGCTGCGGGCCCATCATACTGTGTATAAGGGAGCTGCGGGCCCATCATACTGTGTATAATGGCGAGTTTGTTGATTTAAATTTACTAGTTCTTTATTTTGAATATTGTATTTGTTCCCTGTATGTTTTTTTACTTTAAAATGAGATATGTGTAGTGTACATAGGGATTTTCACCGTTTTTTTATAGTCCGGCCCTCCAACGGTCTGAGGGACAGTGAACTGGCCCCCTGTGTAAAAAGTTTGGGGACCCCTGGTCTAGAGTCTCAATTACCTTCCAAAAGGCTGATAATTGAATTAGCTCACTTACTGTCTGCTGGATTATTGGACTCTCATCTCCTTGGACATTTTATCCTGTTACTGAACTGCATTTGTGTTCTGGACTATTGTATCCTCAGTGTGGTGGATTGTTTATGAACCTTTTAGTTTTGCCTATAATAAAGGTCTTGGGATTGTTCACACTTCCCTCACTCTGTTGATTGTGTGGTATTGGAGAAGGACCCTGTGACAGGCACATTTCCAACAACCATCACTCCAGTGTTCTTATGGTACTTTGTGTTTGCTAACTGTATAAGAAGGCTAATGAATGGTTAGAATACCCTTGAAAACCCTTGTGCAAGTATGTTAGCACAGCTGAAAACAGTTTGGCTGATTAGAGAACTTGTAAACCTGACCTTCGTTTGAGCTAGTTGAGAGTATGAAGCATTACATTTGTTGGTTCCATTAAACTCTCAAAATGGCCAGAAAAAAAAGAACTTTAATGTGAAACTCAATAGTCTATTCTTGTTCTTAGAAATTAAGGCTATTCCATGCGAGAAGTTGCCAAGAAACTGAAGATTTCCTACAACGGTGTGTACTACTCGCTTCAGAGGAGAGCACAAACAGGCTCTAACCAGAGTAGAAAGAGAAGTTGGAGGCCCCACTGCACAACTGAGCAACAAGACAAGTACATTAGAGTCTGCAGTTTGAGAAATCGACGCCTCACAGGTCCTCAACTGGCAGCTTCATTAAATAGTACACGCAAAACACCAGTGTCAACATCTACAGTGAAGAGGCGACTCCGAGATGCTGGCCTTTAGGGCAGAGAGGCAAAGAAAAAGCCATATCTGAGACTGGCTAATAAAAGGAAAAGATTAATATGGGCAAAAGAAGATTGGGAAAAAAAAGTGTTATGGACGGATGATTTCAAGTTGGAGGTGTTTGGATCACACAGAAGAACATTTGTGAGATGCAGAACAACTGAAAAGATGCTGGAAGAGTGCCGCACGCCATCTGTCAAGCATGGTGGAGGTAATGTGATGGTCTGGGGTTGCTTTGGTGCTGGTAAAGTGGGAGATTTGTACAAGGTAAAACGGATTTTGAATAAGGAAGGCTATCACTCCATTTTGCAATGCCATGCCATATCCTGTGGACAGCGCTTGACTGGAGCCAAATTCATCCTACAACAGGACAATGACCCAAAGCACACCTCCAAATTATGCAAGAACTATGTAGGGAAGAAGCAGACAGCAGGTATTCTATCTGTAATAAAGGAGCCAGCGCAGTCACCAGATCTCAACCCCATTGAGCTGTTGTGGGAGCTGCTTGACAGTATGGTACGCAAAAAGTGCCCATCAAGCCAAACCAACTTGTGGGAGGGGCTTCTGGAAGCTTGGGGTGAAATTTCTCCAGATTACCTCAGCAAATCATCTGCTGGAATGCCAGAGGTCTGCAATGCTGGAATTGCTGCAAAGGGAGCATTCTTTGACGAAAGCAAAGTTTGCCGGAGAAAATTATTATTTCAAATAAAAATCTTTTTTTTTCGAACCTTGTCAATGTCTGGGTGACCCTAAACTTTGGAACCGTAGTGTAACTACTATAATACTGCTCCTATGTACAAGAATATATCTACTATAATACTGCTCCTATGTACAAGAATATAACTACTATAATACTGCCCCCCTATGTACAAGAATATAACTACTATAATACTGCTCCTACGTACAAGAATATAACTACTATAATACTGCCCCCTATGTACAAGAATATAACTACTATAATACTACCCCTATGTACTATAACTACTATAATTGTCTGTACATGTCCCCGCTTAATTGTAAAGTGCTGCGGAATATGTTGGCGCTATATAAATAAAAATTATTATTATTATTATAATACTGCCCCTATGTACAAGAATATAACTACTATAATACTGCCCCTATGTACAAGAATATAACTACTATTATACTGCCTCCTCTACAAGAATATAACTACTATAATACTCCCCCTATGTACAAGAATATAACTACTATAATACTGCTCCTATGTACAAGAATATAACTACTATAATGCTGACCCCTATGTACAAGAATATAACTACTATAATACTGCCCCTATGTACATGAATATAACTACTATAATACTGCCCCTATGTACAAGAATATAACTACTATAATACTGCCCCCTATGTACAAGAATATAACTACTATAATACTGCTCCTATTAATGTTTTTATATTTGCACATTTCACTTCTGGTGATCATATAATAAATTGGTTCTCAGGTTTGGGTCTTAATCGTTCCAGGGCTCCAGAACTTCCCTATTCTTCCACTTTCAGTGTATCTGCCCAACTTATGTTATTTTTGCATTTTTACCCCATAATTAAGATAATGTCAGAGTTCAGAGAGGGAAAGAGGGGAATAATAAAACGAAGGGTCCATTGATGGCTCTGGATTATTATACGATGCGGATTCCTGCCTGGCGACATTAGAACATGAAATTGTTGCACCCGTTTAACCTTCGCTCACAGAACATTCCGGAATGGTCTTTTGAGTTTGCTTCTAAGTGGGGAGATTCAATTGAAGGATTTTCAGTGTCACATGACCTCATTATTTTACCCCACAGCGAAACATTCCAGGAAATAAATCAACATCTAAAAATACTGGTGGAAATCTCTGGAGAGCGGCGGGTTACAGCGCTCGATAGGAGAATGGCGCTTTCATCGTGTCCGACCAAAGTGCGCTCCGGAGGTCGCATTGTTTTATTTTGGGAGATAACAAATGAAGATGAAGGTGAAGCTGCCGGTGACATCCGTCTGATGTTCAGCTCTGAAGCCGTGACTGAGGCTGCACGCCATTGATTCATGTGCGTCCTATACGTGCGGTAAAGGAGCGAGATAGGAAATCAGAGGCTTGTTTATAGGCTGTTTATCGGCAGCGAATGGCCGCTGTGAACTTTATCGTGCTGCCACTCACTGTATTATGTACTGAATAATGGAGGCTGCAACGTGAGGAAAAGTTCTCATTGGGCTATTAAATGGCTACAACATATTCCACAAGTAATAAAGTATCATAAGGCAGAGTCTGGGGCTCCCTCGACTGTGACAAATGTGATGGACAGCGCCAGAGCCCGGCAGCTGAAGTTACCCAATTAAAACCTCAAATAAAACCGGTAATTAGAGTGCGCGCCAGCTCCGCTGCCGTCCATCATCAGGGAATGTTTCCAGATCTACAATTCATACATTGTATCCACGTGAAGGAAGCATCCAAGTTCTAGTGATGGAGATCGTATGTCAGGAGAGAGTATTGCAGACTATCAAAATTTCCACATTTCAGGTCGATGTGAATACTTTACTGCCTAATGATGACAAAAGTTCTCGGAGTGATACCTTTATTGGCTAACCAGCAAATAATATATGTGCGCAAGCTGTAAGAACACAGGGACTCCTTCTTCCTCATTTCAGGTCAAATAGAAGAGAAATCATAAACGCTCTGAGGACGAACGTCAGAGGGGAAGGACTGACATACAGAGATCCGAGCAGAGCTCGGGGCAATACAGAAACTCACCCACATGCTCTCATGGAAATGAAATGTCCTACAATCACATTTCGGCCGATCCTTCTCCACCGGAACATCTATCACATGACGGCTGGTTCTTCTCCACCAGGGACCGGAGCGTCTATCACATGACAGCTGGTTCTTCTCTATCAGGGAACGGAACGTCTATCACATGACGGCTGCTCTTTCTCCATCAGGGATCGGAGTGTCTATCACATTACCGCTGGTTCTTCTCTATCAGGGAACGGAACGTCTATCACATGACGGCTGCTCTTTCTCCATCAGGGATCGGAGTGTCTATCACATGACAGCTGCTCTTTCTCCATCAGGGACCGGAGCATCTATCACATGACCGCTGGTTCTTCTCTATCAGGGAACGGAACGTCTATCACATGACGGCTGCTCTTTCTCCATCAGGGATCGGAGTGTCTATCACATGACGGCTGGTTCTTCTCTATCAGGGACCGGAGCGTCTATCACATGACAGCTGCTTTCTCCATCAGGGACCGGAGTGTCTATCACATGACAGCTGGTTCTTCTCTATCAGGGAACGGAACGTCTATCACATGACGGCTGCTCTTTCTCCATCAGGGATCGGAGTGTCTATCACATGACGGCTGGTTCTTCTCCACCAGGGACCGGAGCGTCTATCACATGACGGGTGGTCCTTCTCTATCAGGGACCGGAGTGTCTATCACATGACAGTGGCTCCTTCTCCATCAGGGACCGGAGTGTCTATCACATGACAGCTGGTTCTTCTCTATCAGGGAACGGAACGTCTATCACATGACGGCTGGTTCTTCTCCACCAGGGACCGGAGCGTCTATCACATGACGGGTGGTCCTTCTCTATCAGGGACCGGAGTGTCTATCACATGACAGTGGCTCCTTCTCCATCAGGGATCGGAGTGTCTATCACATGACAGCTGGTTCTTCTCTATCAGGGAACGGAACGTCTATCACATGACGGCTGGTTCTTCTCCACCAGGGACCGGAGCGTCTATCACATGACGGGTGGTCCTTCTCTATCAGGGACCGGAGTGTCTATCACATGACAGTGGCTCCTTCTCCATCAGGGACCGGAGTGTCTATGGTGACCTTGCCTAAGAGGACGTTTATGGCAAATATTGGGTCTCACTTGTTAGCGGTCTAGATTGCCAACAATTTTTTGATTCATCTACTTATTATTGTAACTGAGTATCTATCCTTTATCAGACATCTCTTGCCCCTTTGGGCTGGTGTTGATCCAATTCAGATTTTTACATTAATACAAGAATTGTGGATATAGATGAGGCGTACAGGGACAACACACATAATAAGATATCCTATTCTAGCTCTGATATTAAGCATTGACATTGGATATGTGTACACTTATTTTATATGCTTTGGAATGTTACTCTTAGCCACCAGTGCAGAAGACAGGATAATCATATTTTCCTTGATATGTATGTACTATCTTAAGATTTTGAAGTTTATGATACTCTTTGATTATCACCTGATAATAGCCTACTGAGCTTTACTAAGAGTTATATAGCTCTGCCTCTGGAACCACAAATATTTAGATTCGAATAGGATCAAGTTATACTGCACTAACAGCACTTTAAGGTGTTTGGTGTTTGGTGATGGCTTTTGGATAGGGATTCCTGTTGAGGGTCCTGAGGGTCAGCCGACGGTGAGCGGAGGTGCTATATCATTCCCAGGGTGCCAACCTCTGCTGTCAGGAAGGGACGTCTATAGGGTAAGGCACATTCTATCTTCCCTTGTCAGTTCCTTGTGCATTTAACAATTTGTGGTTGACTAATCGACCCATCAGTCTGTATATCATTGAAATTTACAGCATAGACCCTCAACTTTCCCTATTTTTAGGAAAGTATTTTTTGGTTTTGTGTACTTTTAATCATTAATATTAAAAGGTATTTTTTAGGGCTCCTAGTTCTTCTTTTGTTTTTTTTTGTTTATCAAGACCCTTTTTGTCAAACTGCTTGGATTTTCACCGGAGTGTCTATCAAAAACAGCTGGTTCTTCTTTATCAGGGACAGGAGTATCTATCACATGACGGCTGCTCTTTCTCCATCAGGGACCCTGACACAAAATAGGTATAATAAAATATGCCTTTATTATATATTATGGCAAACAATGGCACAGACAGTGTGCACGTACTCGGAAGTGATAAATAACAAAGAATAATATATATATTTTACAAGATATAGATAAAAATAGTAACAAAAAAACGGACAAAAGGTAGAAAAAGGTTCAAAAATCATCACCATTGTTCGTTTTTTTCAGATGGTTGCATAATACCTTATATGATTTTTGAACCCTTTTCTACCTTTTGTCCGTTTTTTTGTTACTATTTTTATCTATATCATGTTATATATATATATATATATATATATATATATATATATATATATATATAAATTTTTGTGGTATTTATCACTTCCAAGTACTTGCACATTGTCTGTCCCATTGTTTGCCATAATATATAATAAAGGCATGTTTTATTATACCTATTTTGTGTATAATGTTTTATATATTTACTATATATATTTTTTTAACTCCTATGGTGGTTTTTTGTTTGTTTGTTTTTTTCAATTTGGTTTAGGTCAGGGCTCTGGCTAGGCTGGTCAAGAATGGTCACAGAATATTGGAAGGATGTGATTTTTACACTAGAAAGGATTCTTGGGATACCGGTTGAATGTAATCCAGAGCTGTGTGTGTTGGGTGTTGTGGTTGAAGAAATGTGGACTCATTATGACAGAATATTTCTCAGAGAGGCTCTGTTTATGGCTAGGAAAGCGATAGCGCTGAGGTGGATGGGGGGGGAAGTCTCCTTCAATCAATCAGTGTAAAAAATTAGTGAACGATATACCGTATATACTTGAGTATAAGCCAAAGTCCCCCTCTCGGCTTATACTTGAGTCATACCCAGGGGTCGGCAGGGGAGCGGGGGCTGTCTAATTATACTCACCTACTCCTGGTGTGGTCCCTGCAGGTCTCTGGTTCCCCGACGCCGCAGCTTCTTCCTGTACTGAGCGGTCACATGGTACCGCTCATTACAGTAATGAATATGCGGCTCCACCTCCCATGGGGGTGGAGCCGCATATTCATTACTGTAATGAGCGGTAACGGTGACCGCTCAATACAGGAAGAAGCTGCAGCGCCAGGGAATCAGGGACTGCACCACGCCAGGAGCAGGTGAGTATAACAGGGAGGGGAGCGCTGCGCGATATTCACCAGTTCCTCGTTCCAGGCGCTGCTCTGTCTTCAGCGTCTTCTGCAGTGACGCTCAGGTCAGAGGGCGCGATGACGTGGTTAGTGCGCGCCCTCTGCCTGAACGTCAGTGCAGAAGACGCTAATGATGGAGCGGGGCCGGAACGAAGTCAGGTGAATATTGAAAGTGCCGGGGGCCTGATCGACAAGAGGTGAGTATGTGATTTTTTTACTTATCGCAGCAACAGCAAATGGGGCAAGTGTCTGTATGGAGCCATAATCAACGTTTGTGCAGCACTATATGGCGCAAACATCTTTATGGAGCATCTTATGGGGCCATAATGAACGTTTGTGCAGCACTATATGGCGCAAATATCGTTATGGAGCATCTTATGGGGCCATAATTAACTTTGTGGAGCATTATATGGGGCAAGTGTCTGTATGGAGCATCTTATGGGGGCATAATCAAGGTTTGTGCAGCACTATATGGGGTAAATATCTTTATGGAGCAACTTATGGGGCCATAATCAACATTTGTGCAGCATTATATTGGGCAAATGTGTCTATGGAGCATCTTATGGGGCCATTATTAACCTTTATGCAGGATTATATGGGGCATATTTTAATATAGAGCATCTTATGGGGCCATCATAAACTTTATGGAGCATTATATGGGGCTCCTGATTCAATATGGATATTCAAAAACATTTAACCTACTGATGTCTCAATTAATTTTACTTTTATTGGTATCTATTTTTACTTTTGACATTTACTGGTAGCTTAAACCTACAACATAATGCAACAACTCAAAAAATAATAAGAAAATATCTTTATTAACAGTCATAGAATACCATAAGACATATATAAAAGGGGAAACAAAAACAGGTGGAAAAAAGTGCAAAGCTGTACAGAGGCCAATGATAGGCGTTTTATAACCAGTCCAGACAATTTATATCCAATTATAGCGCATAGATAACAATTATATCATGTTTTTTTGTATATACATAAAGTAGACTGGTTGAATGAATAGTTCACTCTGTATATGACGGTTAAGAGTCAGATTTCACATAAGATTGTCACCCAGTATATTTATACAAATGTACTAGCAAGGTATGATTCATTTATATAACACCAAAATGTCTAATGGATTATAGTCACAGCACAACATAATTACCCATGTATCAGCATAATGCAATTGACATATAACATGCTGCGATTCAATGACATTCTCCAGTGATTATGGACATAGAGGCCCATAAAATGGGTTTGTAAGGTGAAAAATGAAAAATGAGAGACTAAATCAAGAAATAAGATACTTAACCGTGTAGAAGGTCCTATAACAGCCAGCACCCGCCCGACGCGCGTTTCGCCTGAGCTTTGACGAGGGAACAGCTTTGCACTTTTTTCCAAAAATTCCCTCGTCAAAGCTCAGGCGAAACGCGCGTCGGGCGGGTGCTGGCTGTTATAGGACCTTCTACACGGTTAAGTATCTTATTTCTTGATTTAGTCTCTCATTTTTCATTTTTCACCTTACAAACCCATTTTATGGGCCTCTATGTCCATAATCACTGGAGAATGTCATTGAATCGCAGCATGTTATATGTCAATTGCATTATGCTGATACATGGGTAATTATGTTGTGCTGTGACTATAATCCATTAGACATTTTGGTGTTATATAAATGAATCATACCTTGCTAGTACATTTGTATAAATATACTGGGTGACAATCTTATGTGAAATCTGACTCTTAACCGTCATATACAGAGTGAACTATTCATTCAACCAGTCTACTTTATGTATATACAAAAAAACATGATATAATTGTTATCTATGCGCTATAATTGGATATAAATTGTCTGGACTGGTTATAAAACGCCTATCATTGGCCTCTGTACAGCTTTGCACTTTTTTCCACCTGTTTTTGTTTCCCCTTTTATATATGTCTTATGGTATTCTATGACTGTTAATAAAGATATTTTCTTATTATTTTTTGAGTTGTTGCATTATGTTGTAGGTTTAATCTAATTGTGTAAATGCACGCTATATATCTTATTTTGTATATATGTGTATTTATTTACTGGTAGCTGCTGCATTTTCCACCCTAGGCTTATACTAGGGTCATTAAGTTTTCCCAGTTTTTTGTGGCAAAATTAGGAGGGTCGGCTTATACTCGGGTCGGCTTATACTCGAGTATATATGGTAATTCCATATGAGAACATATTGTACAGGAACAGAGGCTGTCCCCAGAAATTTCATAGAATTTGGGAAAGGTGGTGCGATTCACCGCTGACGCACCTAGCCCCTGGTGCTGTGATTTCTTCAACTGCGAGATATAATCCCTAAGGTTTCGCCTTTTTAGTGCATGAACGTGATGCTCTATGTGGACTCAGGAATATTTGCTTATTATAACCTGAAATATTACATAATCAGAACCTTAATACAGAACTTCTTGGTTGATGGTGCAATGCTGCTGAGAATACGTTATGTTTAATGTTTTATTTTACTTATTTTATTTGTTTTTTTGTCATTGAAAGTATGATTTTATTATTGATATTGTGGATGATGATTTGATGGATTACTCTGATTTTACACTGCAATGTCACATGCCTGTTATATTATTTTGTGGAATCTTTAAATAAAAAGAGTTTAAAAAAAAAAAAAGAATGGTCACAGAGTTGTTCTGAAGCCGCTCCTTTGTTATTTTAGCTGTGTGCTTAGGGTCATTGTCTTGTTGGAAGGTGAACCTTCAGCCAAGTCTAAGGTCCAGAGCACTCTGGAAGAGGTTTTCATCCAGGATATCTCTGTACTTTGCCTCATTCATGTTTCCTTTAATGACAACCAGTTGTCCAGTCCCTGCAGCTGAAAAACACCCCATAGCATGATGCTGCCACCACCATGTTTTACTGTTGGGATTGTATTGGACAGGTGATGAGCAGTGCCTGGTTTTCTCCACACACACTACTTAGAATTATCACCAAAAAGGTCTATCTTCGTCTCATCAGACCAGAGAATCTTACTTCTCATAGTCTGGGAGTCCTTCATATGTTTTGTTTTGCAATCTATATGCGGACTTTCATATGTCTGCCACTGAGGAGAGGCTTCCGATGGGCCACTCTGCCACAAAGGCCCGACTGGTGGAGGGCTGCAGTGATAGTTGACTTTGTGGAACTTTCTCCCATCTCCCTACTGCATCTGTGGAGATCAGCAACAGTGATCTTGGGGTTCTTCTTTAACTCTCTCACCAAGGCTCTTCTCCCACGATTGCTCAGTTTGGCTGGACGGCCAGGTCAAGGTAGATTTCTGGAGGTCCCAACCCAAACTTCTTCCATTTAAGGGTTATGAAGGCCGCTGTGCTCTTAGGAACCTTGAGTACTGCAGAAATTCTGTTGTAACCTTAGCCAGATCTGTGTCTTGCCACAATTCTGTCTCTGAGCTCCTTGGCCCGTTCCTTTGACCTCATGATTCTCCTTTGGTCTGACATGCACTGTGACCTGTGAGGTCTTATGTAGACAGGTGTGTGCCTTTCCAAATCAAGTCCTATCAGTTTAATTACACACAGCTGGACTTCAATGAAGGAGTGAAACCATCTCAAGGAGGATCACAAGAAAATGGACAGCATGTGACTTAAATATGAGTGTCTGAGCAAAGGGTCTGAACACTTATGACCATGTGATAATTCAGTTTTTCTTTTTTAATAATTTTGCAAAAATGTCTACATTTCTTTTTTTTCAGTCAAGATGGTGTGCAGAGTGTACATTAATGTGAAAAAAATGAACTTTTTAGAATTTACCAAATGGCTGCAATGAAACAAAGAGTGAAAAATTTATTAAAGAGTTCTGAATACTTTCTGTACCCAATGTAAATGCTTTTTTACACCTTGTTTTCTCTCAATAATGTCATACAGGGCTGGGTAGGCAGGGAATCTGCTCATACATAGGTGAATGCGGCTGGGTTGGAAGGTGCCGGGGATCTGACAGATACTCTTTAACATTCAGACTCAAGCAATGGAACCATGCAAGTGTCAGAACACACTTTTTCCAGCTTTTTCTTACCCGTGAAGATAAACTCCGCTTTTGTCACAATATAACTGGTCTGGTCAGAATATTCAGAATATTAGAATTCCTGTTGACCCTGTGAGTGGCCCCACTTCATTGACAGTTCATTAAAGAGTCATAATGCAGTATTACTCCATAATGGCAACAAGGATCCTTCTCTCCTCCTTGCTCATCCAGAAAAGCTTAAAGAATACGGAAAATGTGAAGAGATTGCTAAACCCATCAAAATAAGTCTCACAAAAGTAAACATTTCTATCTTCCTTGCATCAATTTGTAGCATTTTGATTAAAATATACTATTGGTTTGAAACATATTATTATTTGGGTTGAAGTTCATAATAAAAACAAAACATTTATAATTTTCCTTATAGAAAGTATTCCAATTTCAAGTTTTCTTGACTGAAAAATCAAAGGTTTTGCAGGTGTCACAGCAAACTGGCTAACATTTTTTCCATGTTTTTAGGCAATAACCAATTAAGAAATATGTTTATTCCCTCAAAACAAAAATCATGTTATATAGTGTTATTTTTCTTTTTATGCTTCTCTTAGTTGATTTCAAATCACATCAACGTTTAGCCCTAAAAATAATGTTGTCTGCAATTAAAAATAAAATCATGGGAGCGTAGAAAAAAGTTTAATGAAAGAGTTACAAACTATTCTTGCAGACTAAGCTCTCTATCAGATTCTCTCATTCTGTACCCAGCAATATAAGGGGAAACAAAAACATGGAGATGTCAGTTGATACAGCATTTGCACAATTAAAAAAAAACTATTTTAACACACGCAGGTTAGTAAAAAAAAAAAACACCCCTGAAGGTATTGATATCTTTCAACACACAAGGAAGAGAAATAATATACAAATAAGAATACACCATAAACAGAAAGAGACATAACCCAAAAGATTTTCATCCAGTGGGTATTAAAGTGCAGCTTTTTCTAAATAATACATTAACAAAAGTCCGCCAGTCATTCTACTTTGTGTCAAGTCTATAAAAATGTTGTCAACTTGAATATTGGAACCGGAGAAAGCTGAATGATGTCAGTAAGGCTGATATTGATGATCACCTGGTTCCCAGACTTATGAATGGATGAACTGCATCCACTATGGGAAGTAATTCATGTATATCACATGTAGACTGAAGCTGTGGATCGTTTATGCTCCAGACCATGATATGGTCATCAATCACAAAGCGGTTCATGAAGTCCTTATTCAAATTTACTGTAAACTTCTAATTAAAAATGATTATTTTAGTATTTACAACCTTAGAAGTAAGTCAGATTGTGAATGATGTTTTGTTGGAGAAGTTTCTTTATTGCAATGGCTTCAAGGGGAATCTTATGTTGTGATACCTGGAAAAATAAACATAGACAGAAACAAATTACAAAGCAGCACATTCATTCACATAGTCAATTAAAAGACTTCTAAATACTGCTTTTTATGTACAAAATATAAATATTGTAATACTGCACCTAAGTTCCTGAATATAACTACTATAATACTGCTCCTACGTACAAGAATATAACTACTATAAGGCTATGTGCACACGTAGGAAATGTGGTGCAGAATTTTCTGCACTAAATCTGCATCTGCAGATTTGATGCAGTTTCTGTGCAGTTTCTATGCAGTTTTTATGCAGTTTCTATGCAGTTTCTGCGCAGATTCTATGCAGTTTCTGTGCAGTTTCTATGCAGATTCTATGCAGATTCTATGCAGTTTCTGCACAGATTCTATGCAGATTCTATGCAGTTTCTGTGCAGTTTCTGTGCAGTACAATGTAAATCAATGGGAAAAAAAAAGCTGTGCACATGGTGCAGAAAAATCTGCAGCAGAAACGCTGCAGAACTGCACAAAAGAAGCGACGTGCACTTCTTTGAAATCTGCAGCGTTTCAGCGCAGATTTTTCTGCACCATGTGCACAGCTTTTTTTTTTCCCCATTGATTTACATTGTACTGTAAATCACAGTGCAGTTCTGCAGCGTTTCTGCAGCAGAAAAATCTGCTGCAGTTCTGCACCAATTCTGCACTAAATCTGCATCGTGTGCACATACCCTAATACTGCTCATATATACAATAATATACCTACTAGAATACTGCTCCCTATGTACAAGAATATTACTACTATAATACTGCTCCCTCTATACAAAAATATAACTACTATAATACTGCTCCCTATGTACAAGAATATTACTATATTACTGCCCCTATATACATGAATATAACTACTATAATACTGCCCCTATGTACAAGAATATTACTATAATACTGCCCCTATGTACAAGAATATATAACTATTATAATACTGCTCCTATGTACAAGAATATCAATACTATAATACTGCTCCTATGTACAAGAATATAACTACTATAATACTGCCCCTATGTACAAGAATATAACTACTATAATATTGCCCCCCCCTATGTACAAGAATATAACTACTATAATACTTCCCCTATGTACGGAATATAACTACTATAATACTGCTCCTATGTACAAGAATATTGTCAGGAAATAGGAAGAAGTTCTTATTACTTAAATTACACATACAGATCTCAGCTGCAGTTTTCTCTGCCTGCCAGCACAGCCTGGAATTCTAAGCCACTCTTCCTCCCTCCCCCCTGCTATATAGCTGTAATGTGAGACCAACGTGCCAGCAATATTCACTGAGGAATTTTTATGGCTTTGAGGTGGGAAAGCCATTCTTCTGTCTAAACCCCTCATCACCCCTCCCGCCTGATACCAGCTTTAACTGGTACAGCAACTTTCAAAACGCATGGGACGCCTTTGTTCTTGAAAAGTTATGTATAATGGCACCGATCAGGGATAGAGATAGGAAGGTCACATATTCCAGATGTCCACCGAGAGGTCTATCGCTCACTGAAAATCGCTAGGATCTAAACCCAACGAAATGCAAGGAACGGATTTCTCCGTAATCGGGTCATGTATCTACTCCATGTTTATACTTAAAGGAACCCCCATGATGTGGTGAGCATCATGATCATTGTGTCGCTCTTCTACAAGGTTCATACAGTGAGTTATGTATAGAAATGGCTTGCCATAACTCTAAAAAAAGGGAGTATTCAGCCTCTGAGTGAGGTCACCACAGGGGGAGTGCCTTGGTTTTGGGCACGGAGATAAGTGAGTGAGACATCAGTCTTCACTAGTCTTTTGTCTAGGGTATAGCTGTGAGACCAGTTTTATTTGCAATTGTACTGTACTTACGATACTTGTTTTCGTTTATAATATCCTTTTACCATTCTGTAAACAATGCCTACCTTTTTGGAGTAAAATATATATAATTGCTAGCTTTGTTTCTCCTTGCTCTATAACGTACTGTCACGTCCTCTGAAGTGAATTACGCTACTAATTTGGGTGGGTTCCAGACCCGTTATTAATTAAGAAATCGGAGCTGGTGGCAGCGGATGTGTGCTGTGCGTTTGGAAGACGGCGTTGATAATTATTTTTCCCGCCTGAGTGGGAGTAGTTATATCACCCTCGCTGCAGTGTGCCCCTTAGCCAGTACAAAGTAAGGCAGCCTTTCTGGCGACTAATCCTAGGTGCAGTACCCTGTCTGACCTGAGGGTAAGGGGGCGCCAGAGAGCTGCAAGTTCCAAACCGGAACTGGGAAGTGGGATATAGATAAATCTTTTTCAGAAAGGAACCAGGGGCAACCAAACAAGCCCGGTTCATGATAAATTGGTGTGAGCGGTGGGGATGATAAAGGTATCCTCCCTGGGATCCGTGACAAATATAACTACTATAATACTACCCCTCTGTACAAGGATATAACTATTATAATACTGCTCCTATGTACAAGAATATAACTACTATAATACTGCTCCTATGTACAAGAGCATAACTACAATAATAAGGCCCCTATGTACAAGAATATAAGGACTATAATATGGCCCCTATGTACAAGAATACAACAACTATAATACTGCCCCTATGTACAAAAATATAACTACTATAATACTGCTCCAATGTACAAGAATATAATTATAATACTTCTACTATGTATAAGAATATAGAGATTAGATTAGAGAACCTATAAACCTGACCTACTATAATACTGCCCCTATGTACAAGAATATAACTACTGTAATACTGCCCCTATGTACAAGAATATAACTACTATAATACTGCTCCTATGTACAGGAATATAACTACTATAATACTGCCCCTATGTACAAGAATATAACTACTATAATACTTCAACTATGTACAAGAATATAACTACAATAACACTGCCCCAATGTACAAGAATATAACTACTATAATGCTGCTCCTATATACAAGAATATAACTACTATAATACTTCTACTATGTATAAGAATACAGAGATTACATTAGAGAACCTATAAACCTGACCTACTATAATACTGCCCCTATGTACAAGAATATAACCACTATAATACTTCTACTATGTATAAGTATATCGAGATTAGACTAGATTGGAGAACCTATAAACCTGACCTACTATAATACTGCCCCTATGTACAAGAATATAACTACTTTACTACTTCTACTATGTACAAGAATATAACTACAATAATACTGCCCCTATGTACAAGAATATAACTACTATAATACTGTTCCTATATACAAGAATATTACTATAATTCTGCTCCTATATACAAGAATATAACTACTATAATACTGCCCCCTATGTACAAGAATATAACTACTATAATACTGACCCTATGTACAAAAATATAACTACTATAATACTGCCCCATGTACAAGAATATAACTATTATAATACTGTTCCTATATACAAGAATATTACTATAATTCTGCTCCTATATACAAGAATATAACTACTATAATACTGCCCCGTATGTACAAGAATATAACTACTATAATACTGACCCTATGTACAAGAATATAACTACTATAATACTGCCCATTTTTGCCAGAATATGGGTCACCCATGAGACCAGATCTATAGTAGGATAGAGTTGTCCCTTTACCTCCATGTTTTTCAAGGTCAGTTTATCATAGTAGTGGAGATATTGAGTTTTAACACTTGGATATCCGAATCCTGCAATGTCAACCTGGTCACAGAAGTGAATGGCAAAGGATATGGCCATGATGCCGGTGGTGGGTATCTAGATTAAGAGGAGAGAAGTAGTGAGCGCACTGCTGTCATGAGTCCTTCACATCCTCCTGTCAGTCACTTACTGGTTTGATTTTCTTGGTTGCAAGATTGTATTTTAGGAGTTCAATAGCAGCAACTTGCATGAAGTACGGGTTCAAGATTCGCAGGTTCTCAGGCTTCACTTTCCAGATTATTGGTGGCGATCTCCAGAAACCCTTTTTAATCTGAAAAAAATTAAGATATGAAGTCACGAAACAATGGGCATGTCAACGTCCCCGCCTCCATGACAGAGACCGAATACTGCCGGGGACAATAAACTTAATTTTCCCCCCGCTGCATTCGGCTGTGTGCGGGCGCCAGGCAACATCATAACGCTGTTATCCTGCAGATTAACCTCATATCTGCAAGTTAGCAGCGTTATTTCTGGGGACAGGTTCCCATTAATGTTGCTGTCGCCTCTTGCTGCCTAAGGGACCAGTTTTCTTCTGGTCTTTTCATCAATTTTGATGGACGTCCACTTCCCAGTTATGTCACTGTTCTGCCACATTTATGCCCCTTCTTGATGACGTCTTCAGTGTCCATGATGGATCTAATGCTGAGGAAATCTTTGTTTGTACCTTCTCCTGACAACTTTCCACACTGAAATCCTTTGCTGTGTTGTCAGCTGTTCACAGACCAGAAAATGTCAGGAAAATCCTCTGCGAGCAGCAACACTTTCTCTAGGGTTAATGAGCAGCGCTGTAATGATGGCGGCTGAGCACTGACAACATAACATGAGGGGGATGTGATCGGCTGATTCTGGACATAATCTCATCTCCTATTATAAGACTTATGCAACCACATTATTTTAATTTTACTATTTTTATTTTCTCCCTTAAAATGATTTCAGTTTGTTTCACAATGGATTTGTGCAGATTGTGGCAACATTAAAGGGAAAAAGTAGTGAAATTATTCTTTTTTGGTAGGATTGGTTTTTTTTACATTACAAAATCCTGGCATTTTAACAAGGGTGTGTATTTTTTTTATATTCACTGTATGCACACGTGGTCAAAATTGTTGGTACCCCACATTTAATGACATAAAAACCCATGGTCACAGAAATAACTTGAATCTGACAAAAGTAATAATAACTAAAAGATCTATGAAAATGAACAAATGAAAGTCAGACATTGCTTTAGAACCATGCTTCTACAGAATTAAAAAAAAAAACTAATGAAATCGGCCTGGACAGAAATGATGGCACCCCTGAAAATAGTGTGACAAAAGGGACATGTTACATCGCGGTGTGTCCACTAACTAGCATCACAGGTGTCTACAATCCTGGAATCAGTGAGTGACCAGTATTCCAGGATATGATATGCAGACACAGTATGGTGGTATTACTGTATGCAGACACAGTATGGTGGTATTACTGTATGCAGACACAGTATGGTGGTATTACTGTATGCAGACACAGTATGGTGGTATTACTGTATGCAGACACAGTATGGTGGTATTACTGTATGCAGGTACAGTATGGTGGTATTACTATATGCAGGGAGAGTATGTTGGTATTACTGTATGCAGACACAGTATGGTGGTATTACTGTATGCAGACACAGTATGGGGGTATTACTATATGCAGGGAGAGTATGTTGGTATTACTGTATGCAGACACAGTATGGTGGTATTACTGTATGCAGACACAGTATGGTGGTATTACTGTATGCAGACACAGTATGGTGGTATTACTATATGCAGGGAGAGTATGTTGGTATTACTGTATGCAGACACAGTATGGTGGTATTACTGTATGCAGACACAGTATGGTGGTATTACTATATGCTGGCACAGTATGGTGGTATTACTGTATGCAGACACAGTATGGTGGTATTACTATATGCAGGGAGAGTATGTTGGTATTACTGTATGCAGACACAGTATGGTGGTATTACTGTATGCAGACACAGTATGGTGGTATTACTGTATGCAGACACAGTATGGTGGTATTACTATATGCAGGGAGAGTATGTTGGTATTACTGTATGCAGACACAGTATGGTGGTATTACTGTATGCAGACACAGTATGGTGGTATTACTATATGCTGGCACAGTATGGTGGTATTACTGTATGCAGACACAGTATGGTGGTATTACTATATGCAGGTACAGTATGGTGGTATTACTATATGCAGGGAGAGTATGGTGGTATTACTATATGCAGGTACAGTATGGTGGTATTACTGTATTCAGGGAGAGTATGGTGGTATTACTATATGCAGGGAGAGTATGATGGTGTTACTATATGCAGGTACAGTATGGTGGTATTACTGTATGCAGACACAGTATGGTGGTATTACTGTATGCAGACAGTATGGTGGTATTACTATATGCTGGCACAGTATGGTTGTATTACTGTATGCAGACACAGTATGGTGGCATTACTATATGCAGGGAGAGTGTGGTGGTATTACTATATGCAGGGAGAGTATAGTGGTATTACTATATTCAGGTACAGTGTGGTGGTATTACTATATGCAGGTACAGTATGGTGGTATTACTGTATGCAGACACAGTATGGTGGTATTACCATATGCAGATACAGTATGGTAGTACTATATGCAGGGAGAGTATGGTGGTATTACTATATGCAGGTACAGTATGGTGGTATTACTGTATTCAGGGAGAGTATGGTGGTATTACTATATGCAGGTACAGTATGGTGGTATTACTGTATTCAGGGAGAGTATGGTGGTATTACTATATGCAGGGAGAGTATGATGGTGTTACTATATGCAGGTACAGTATGGTGGTATTACTGTATGCAGACACAGTATGGTGGTATTACTATATGCAGATACAGCATGGTAGTATTACTATATGGTGGCACAGTATGGTGGTATTACTATATGCAGGGAGAGTATGGTGGTATTACTATATGCAGGGAGAGTATGGTGGTATTACTGTATGCAGACACAGTATGGTGGTATTACTATATGCAGATACAGTATCGTAGTATTACTATATGCTGGCACAGTATGGTGGTATTACTATATGCAGGCACAGTATGGTGGTATTACTATATAAAGATACAGTATGGTGGTATTACTATATGCAGGCACAGTATGGTGGTATTACTATATGCAGGCACAGTATGGTGGTGTTATTATTTGAAGGCACAGTATGGTGGTATTACTATATGCAGGCACAGTATGGTGGTATTGCTATTTGCAGACACAGTATGGTGGTATTACTATATGCGGGCACAGTATGGTGGTATTACTATATGCAGGCACAGTATGGTGGTGTTATTATTTGCAGGCACAGTATGGTGGTATTACTATATGCGGGCACAGTATGGTGTTATTGCTATTTGCAGGCACAGTATGGTGGTACTACTGTATTAAGACACCATATTAAGACACCGTATGGTGCCCCTGTATAGTTCGCTGCTTTGATGCGATCCCTGTAGTCCATGTATCAGGTGTGTGTTGGGGCCTTGTATGGTTGCAGCTCTATACTTCACCCTACATAACGCACCGGCTTCTCATCATTCAGCATTGTTAACAACCATTTTAGGTCCAGACTCTTGAATGGAACCAGGACCATCAGCGTCTCTGGATTATTATCCAACGTCAGGTCGAAGTTTGCAGATTCTGGGTAAAACAAGCGGATGGTGGTCTTACTGCCAACATCACTCTCATAATTATAGACTGGACCATTGTTCAACCTGTAGAAGACATAAAGAAATGGGATAAACCAGATGATGCACAGTTCATGCCTGGAGAACAGAACAGAGAACAGGGTCAATAACGGCTCATTCTCACTTGCGATGAAATTGGACGAATGCAATCCGATAAAAAAATTGGATCGAATTAGGACCAATGTTATTCTATGATTGTGTCTTCATCTGCGTTTTTTTTTTTTTTCCAGCTCGGAACGAATCACGATCATACTGGAAAAAAAATTGCAGCATGCTGCGATAGTATTTAGAAATCGGATTGCACCCTGCAGTAGAAGTCAATGGGAACAAAAAAAAAAAAAAGAAATCGCACAGCACTCACACCATAGGCATACTGTCCGATTTTTATGCACCGGTGTCCTTTGAAAAGCCGACAATTCACATATGGGTAGAGTAAAATCACAGCGCGACAGATTAGAATAGAATAGGTGCAATATATATACGGTATATGTCTTTATATTTCATAGAGAGATAGATAGAAGAATAGTCGGTAATTCATTTGTCGGCTTCTGTAAAATCACTGCAGGAGCCGAAAGGATATAAGATATCGTTTAAATACACTAAATACATGCAGAATAGTTTTATTGTAAGGTGACATCAAGCCCACAGCTTAGTACTGGAGAGGTGTCAAAGAGACTAAGGGTACTGTCACACAGTGCCATTTTGATCGCTACGACGGTACGATTCGTGACGTTCCAGCGATATCCATACAATATCGCTGTGTCTGACACGCAGCATCGATCAGGGACCCTGCTGAGAATCGTACGTCGTAGCAGATCGTTTGGAACTTTCTTTCGTCGCTTGATCACCCGCTGTCATCGCTGGATCGTTGTGTGTGACAGCGATCCAGCGATGTGTTCGCTTGTAACCAGGGTAAACATCGGGTAACTAAGCGCAGGGCCGCGCTTAGTAACCCGATGTTTACCGTGGTTACCAGCGTAAACGTAAAAAAAACAAACAGTACATACTTACATTCCGGTGTCTGTCCTCCGGCGTCTCAGCTTCTCTGCACTGTGAGCGCCGGCCAGCCAGAAAGCGAGCACAGCGGTGACGTCTGACGTCACCGCTCTGCTTTCTGGCCGCTGTGCTTACACAGTGCAGAGAAGCTGAGACGCCGGGGGACAGACACCGGAATGTGAGTATGTACTGTTTGTTTTTTTTACGTTTACGCTGGTAACCAGGGTAAACATCGGGTTACTAAGCGCGGCCCTGCGCTTAGTAACCCGATGTTTACCCTGGTTACCCGGGGACTTCGGCATCGCTCCAGCGCCGTGATTGCAACGTGTGACCGCAGTCTACGACGCTGGAGCGATAATCATACGATGCTACGACGTCACGAATCGTGCCGTCGTAGCGATGTAAATGGTACTGTGTGACGGTACCCTTAGTCATTACTAATCCTATAGTTGTTACATGTTAAATAAAGACAAAGCCAGACTAAAGTCTTTTAATGAAATAAAACACAACGCAGTTTTCCCATCTTTACTGTACTCCTAATCCATGCGATGCCCTCGATCTCCTAAAATAAAAATAACAAACCAACAATATACCACACTTGTCTGTCATTGTGTACCACGTCATAATCCACATCTGGGGTATATAGCACCACCACCC
The DNA here is from genome assembly GCF_051348905.1 of Ranitomeya variabilis. NCBI lineage: Eukaryota > Metazoa > Chordata > Amphibia > Anura > Dendrobatidae > Ranitomeya > Ranitomeya variabilis. The sequence goes on from NC_135235.1 coordinate 250,921,977, forward strand.
GTGTTGCCGCCTCACCACCACCCGAGCTGCTGCACCCCCGACCTTCTGTCTCTTCCCCATTATCCCATAGAATGTAAGTCCGCAAGGACAGGGTCCTCTCCCCTCTGTACCAGTCTGTCATTGTAAATTTGCTTACTGTAAACGATATCTATAACTCTGTACGTAGTTGGAGCGGCCCCCAAGCGCAGGGCAGCGGGGTACTCGGTACCGGGTCTCTCGGTTTTGGGGATGTCACAGTGGCCTGACCCGGTCCGTGGCCCTGCTAAGGGGCGCCCAATTAAAGATGTAGGTGACGGTGTAGATCGCAGTAAATGACGAGGACACAGGGTTGCAGTCTCTTAACCTCTTTACTGAAGGCTTCGGCACCCGCAATCCAGAGCACTGCTAACAGGGCTGGCTGAGTCCGAAGGCACATCCAGAGTTCCCTTTGCAGGTGGAAATCAGTAGCCTACCTACTAGCGCCTGGGTGTTGTAGTACTTCCCTGCTGAGCACCACGGGATAGTCCTCGCAACTGTCGTGTATATTTCTGTTCTTTTGAAGCGATGGCCGGGGGACCACCACGGTGCAGGAAGACTACTGTACACAAGATGAGGTGCAAACCACAAAGGATAGATTTATTGGGAGACAGAAAATGGAAAGGACAAGGAAGGTGCAAACAGGGGTTTACAATAACAAAAGGTAATGCACATGAGTCAATTTGTCTGTAAAATAGCACAGTGCTTAAGCAATTGCAAAACTCAGAATCTATCTCACAAGCAACTTTACACAATAAAAACATATATCGTTGCTACTCTGCATATAATCTCCCTGGCCTTTACTACACAGGCCACACGGGTACCGTGTTATAACTACTGAAGCCTGCAGTAGGCCCTAACTGGTGCACCAGACAGGAACAGACTCACGGTGATGTTGGGGACACAGGTCCAGTCCCAGGGGGCCCCCAAAGTCCAGAACGGTGGTGTGCACGGATTCCTGTCGGCTCTGTAAAGCGTGGCCTTCTCTTTGCTCCTGGAAACCGTAAGTCCCCTTCTCCGTATCTTCGTGGCTCCACAAACCAGCACAGAGCAGCCACCCTTCGCTGCAACCGGGAAAGTCTATTTAACAATCGCAGTTTGTCTCAAGCTGTGTAATCTTTCTTGCAACCAACGACTCTTCCTTGCAGACAGAACAGCTCACAGTTCACTCAGTTCCCTCTCGAAACTTCTTCTTCCTCGTTGCTCAGCTCCACCTCCTCCACACAGCCCCGACCAGTCCATAGCAACAACAAGAGTAGGGGAGAACAGCAGAACATACCATCACATAAGACAAGGGGATGCAGCCTCTTAAAGTGACAGCGTGTTTCTTATTATCCATAACAGCACCACCCTCTTACATGCCTCCCTTCTTAATGATGGTCGTCCTCGGCCATCACAGCTTCAGGGTAAAAGTGTAATGGAGGAGGCAACAAAGGTGTACAAACAGACAGAGCACACTGTTCTACATATCGGACTGGTGGAACCCCTGCATTAGACCTCTGGGATCTCCGAAGCTCTTGGCTGTCAGGCAAGGCTGGACTATCTTCCAGAGTAACACTTGTTGCAGGGGACATTGTGCGCTCTTGTCTGGTCTCATCCTCACATGGCGGTACTGGTACATCCATGAGATTACCGCCTCGGGGCGGCTGAGGACCCCCTACTGTGTCAGGGACGGTCCACCACTCGTCATCGATTTGGACATCAGGCATGACAGATTCAGGAAGTGGAGTGGCACCTCCAGGCAACAATGGCATAGAACAGACCTCAGACCGGCAAGGCCGCAGCATATTTCTGTGAAGTACTCTAAGGGTGGATGTCCCATCTTCAATCTGTACCTTGTAGACAGGGCCGTTAACATACACTCGCTCGATAACTTTGTACGGCTGTACTTCCCATCCCTCACTTAGTTTTCCCTTAGGGCGTCTCTCTCGGACCAATACCCGGTCTCCAGGTTGAAGCGGTAACTCTTGAGTCGGTTTGCGGGCCGTATGTTCTTTTCCTTGCAGTTGCTGACCCGCCAACCGCCGTATCGTTTGCAAACGTTGCCGATGCTCTTTCACCCATGAGGTGACATTCCGCTCCATCAGCTCCTCTGGCTGTTCCAGGTTCAGCTCAATGATCTCTCGTCCAGCTCTTCCAAACAACAGTAGATAGGGGGTATAACCCGTGGTGGGGTGGACCCGATTGTTGTAGGTCCAGACCAATTCTGGCAGATAGTCTGGCCAACACACCTTCTTGTCCTCCAATGTTCTCAGCATCTGAAGCAAGGTTCTGTTAAAGCGTTCGCAAGCTCCATTGCCTTGAGGATGATAAGGGGTGGTCCGGGACCGCTCGATGCCATACATGCGATACAATTCTTACATCACCTTGCCTTGAAAACACGCGCCTTGGTCGGAGTGGATGCGCTTTGGGCACCCATACACCCGCATGAAGTCTTGACAGATGCCTCGTGCCGCCGATTCTGCAGTTTGGTCTCTAGTCGGAGTTACCACTGCAAATTTAGAAAAATGATCGGTCATCACCAAACAATATTGCAGCCCCCGGGCCGAGTGTCCCACGAGGAGATAGTCGATCATCAAGACTTCCAACGGCTCCTTAGTTTGTATGGTCTGGATGGGTGCTCTCTCTTCAGTACTCTTAATGAGGTCACATACTCGACACTGCCAGCAAACCTCTTCCACCACAAGCTCCAACCGAGGACAATAGACATGCCGCTGCAACCATTGGTAGGTTTTTGTGGAGCCGAAGTGCGCTCCGAATTCATGGGCTTCTTTAGCTATTTCTTGAGCCATTCTTCCTGGGATGACCACTTGCCACCTTACTTCCATATCTTTTGGCTGTTGCTTCTTACGATATAGTACTGACTCTCGCACTTCCAGTCTATCCCACTGGTGCAACACACTCCTCGTTTCAGAGTCCAAATCATCTCTCTCTTGTTTGCCAGGCTTCCGCTTTTGCGTTACCCACCTTTTCATCTGCCTCAGCCCTTCGTCTTCATCCTGAACGTGTCCCCATTCTTCATTGGTTCTTCCCAGGGACCGAGGTAATGTGCAGGCCTCCCTTCTTGACTGGGCCACGACCATCGGGAGCTTGAACTTATTAAAGTCTGGGGTTTCCTCCTCTTCGAGTTGCTCATCAAGATCCCCCACTGGAGTCTCCACAGGCACTCTGGACAGCCCATCCGCATTTGCGTTTTCGGTAGCAGAGCGATAGCGAATAGTAAAGTCGAACTTGGCCAGGCGAGCCATCCACCGTTGTTCTAAGGCCCCCAGTTTAGCATTCTCAAGGTGGGCCAGGGGATTATTGTCTGTTCGAACTTGAATTTTTGTACCTGTCAGGAAGCCTGCAAATTTTTCTGTCATTGCCCACACCAGAGCCAGGAGCTCTAACCGGAAGGAGCTGTAATTGTGAGGGTTTCTTTCGCTGTCTCGCAGGGACCTGCTAGCATACCCAATAACTCTCTCATGTCCATCCTGTATCTGAGAAAGTACTGCACCGAGTCCATGTAGGCTACCATCGGTGTACAACAGGAACGGTTGATCGAAGTCTGCGTAGGCCAAAATCGGGGCCGAAGTAAGGGCATCCTTAATAGCCTGGAAGGCCTCGTGTTGTCCCTGTGCCCAGGGGATGCGCTGGGTCTTCGGCACTCCAGCGGTCCCCCTCAGCAACTCGTTGAGAGGACCGGCCATCTTCGCGAAGTCTTTAACGAATCGACGGTAGTACCCCGCGAGTCCCAGGAAGGCCTGGAGTTCTCTCACTGTTTGAGGGACTGGCCACTTCTGGATAGCAGCCACTTTTTCTGGCGAGGATAGAACTCCATCTTGTGACACTATGTGTCCTAGGTACTCGATCTCCCTCTTGAAGAGGTGGCATTTCTTTGGCTTCAACTTCAGGTTATGAGCACGCAATCTTCCGAGTACCTGTCCAAGCCGGGCAAGGTGGTCTTTGAAAGAGGATGAGAACACAATGATGTCATCCAGATAGATCAGGGTAGCCTCGAAATTTAAATCTCCCAAACACTTTTCCATCAGCCGTTGAAAGGTGCCTGGAGCATTGGAGAGCCCGAAGGGCATCCGGTTAAACTCGAACAGTCCCATAGGGAGGATGAAGGCAGTTTTTTCTCTGTCTTTCTCTGCCACGGCTACTTGCCAATATCCGCTTGCTAGGTCCAGGGTGGAGAAGTACTTGGCTTTCCCCAACGCTGTCAAGGATTCCTCGATGCGGGGCAACGGATACGAGTCTCGAACAGTGCAGGCATTGAGTTTCCTGTAATCTACACAGAACCGGATGGTCCCGTCCTTTTTCTTGACGAGCACCACCGGGGCTGCCCAGGGGCTCTGACTACTCTGTACCACTCCTGAATCCAGCATCTGCCTCAGTAATGTTTTCACCTCTTGGTACATTTTGGGCGGAATCTGCCGATATCGTTCTCGAATTGGACGAGCTTCCCCAGTCGGGATCTCATGCGTGATGGCTTCAGTACAGCCGAAATCTTCGGCGTGACGGGCGAATGCAGCCTGATTTTTCCACAGCATAGTTTCTATTGCTTGCGCACGCTCAGGGCCCATAGCCTTCACATCCACTTCCATTTGCTCAAGGATGACCCGTCCACTCCACTCCGGGGATGGTGTCTCTTCGTCTCCCGCAGCAACTGCTAGGGTCCACCCCACGCCTTCTTTCGGTGATAAAGACATCTCCTTCTGGCTCACCACTTCACCCTTATGTAGGTACACCAGGGCCAGATCTGTCCCTCGTGGCAAGGCGACCTCCCTGGGGCTCACATTCAAAGCTCTGATGGGGACATGTCCTCACTGGACCACAGCTATCGTACGAGCTATCATGACTTCTTGATCCACTCCTCCGCATACCACAGGCTGAACAACCACTTCCAACCCATCAAGGTTGCGGTGAGTCCCCACTGGAAGGTACACTATAGTTTCTTGCTCGGGAGGTAGGATTACAGGTTCTTTCCCAGGAGCCCGGATGACCCCTACCGTCTGATAAGATGGCACACTCTTCTGCGTCCCACAGACGCGGATCAGTCGTTGAAGGGCTTCTTGAGTAGGTTTATGTGGGGCAGCCTTCTTCCAATATCCAGGTCCCCGCTTGGTAAACATAATCTGATCGAGCTCACGTAGGATATTCATTCCCAGTACTACAGGCACATCTTTCTTGACAGGTTCAGGGACTAGTAGGATCCCTTTTCTTCCAACTGCTTGTCCACAAATTCGAATATTCATCCACACGACCCCTGTGACCGGAATCGGTTGTTGGTTGGCAGCAAACAAGCGAATCAATGTCTCTTTCTCTGGGTTAGCCAGGTTCTGGAAATGCTGCTTGAAGTACGCTTCTGACATCGTTGTCACTTGTGACCCGGTATCTACCAGGTAATCCACCAGAACTCCTTCAAATTCAGCACGTAGGATGGGGCTCCCAGCAATCAAGTGTTCGTTATGATATGGAGCGGCCTCTCTTCTCGCCTCCCCCGCAGAGTGCCGCACTACCGCGGGGGTTGGTAGTTTAACGGCGGCTTCCACTGGCCTTGAGTATAGTTCCGACAATCTCTGGCAAGGTGCCCCCGTCCTCCACACTCCCAGCATTGAATGCCTCCTCCTCGCCGAGGAGTACTTCGAGTCTGTCCACTGATCCCTTGTCGATCGGGCCGAAGGATGGTTGCATGAGTATGGTGGGCCAGTCTCTTGTAGTTCCCCCACTCTCCGCTCCATCTGGGTCAGTTTCTCTTGCACGTTAACAAGGGACCGCTGCAAGTCTTGTACTACCTGAACCAGCACTTCTTGATGGTTTGAGTCCCCTCTGGAATTGGTGCCCTGGACACGCATCACTCCAGACGCATAGCTTTCTTCTTTACTTCGGGCCACTGTTTCCGCCAGGACTTGACGAAACGTAAGGGCTGGATCTGCCCGGACTCGTTCTGACAGTGCTTGCCTCAAGGATGTGCTGGGTAGTCCCAAAATGAATTGCTCCCGGAGTATCCGGTCTTTAGAGCCCATGCTGCCAAATCCATCTGCCTCCTTTCTCTGCACCTCTTCGAACACTTCTTGCAGTGCTGTTGCATACTGAGAGATTCCTTCTTCTTCCCGCTGCCGCCTAGAGAAAAATTTGGCGCGAAGATGTCCCGCGCTAGCCGTCTCGCCGTAGATCTCTTCCAGGAACTTCACTAGCTCCTTCAGGGTACTGCGGGTGAGTTCTGGTTGTAGGTAGACGTTTCTGCGGGCTTCCCCGTCTAGGGCAGTTAAAGCAATGTCCACTTCAAGGTCTGGGCTTATGTTATAAATCTTCAGGGTGCATTGCAGCCGGGACACCCAGTCGGACAGTGGCATATTCTTGCCGTCAAACTTTGGGAGCACACTAAATATGGTGCCCATAGGGAGTGTCCTTGCAGGGGTTCCACCAATGCCCACAGCATCCCCAATAATGTTAACATTCCCGCCATTGTTGTCTGCTGCCTCCATCTTGATGACAGTACCCTGCTCGCAGCGCCACTTGAAGCGATGGCCGGGGGACCACCACGGTGCACGAAGACTACTGTACACAAGATGAGGTGCAAACCACAAGGGATAGATTTATTGGGAGACAGAAAATGGAAAGGACAAGGAAGGTGCAAACAGGGGTTTACAATAACAAAAGGTAATGCACATGAGTCAATTTGTCTGTAAAATAGCACAGTGCTTAAGCAATTGCAAAACTCAGAATCTATCTCACAAGCAACTTTACACAATAAAAACATATATCGTTGCTACTCTGCATATAATCTCCCTGGCCTTTACTACACAGGCCACACGGCTACCGTGTTATAACTACTGAAGCCTGCACTAGGCCCTAACTGGTGCACCAGACAGGAACAGACTCACGGTGATGTTGGGGACACAGGTCCAGTCCCAGGGGGCCCCCAAAGTCCAGAACGGTGGTGCGCACGGATTCCTGTCGGCTCTGTAAAGCGTGGCCTTCTCTTTGCTCCTGGAAACCGTAAGTCCCCTTCTCCGTATCTTCGTGGCTCCACAAACCAGCACAGAGCAGCCACCCTTCGCTGCAACCGGGAAAGTCTATTTAACAATCGCAGTTTGTCTCAAGCTGTGTAATCTTTCTTGCAACCAACGACTCTTCCTTGCAGACAGAACAGCTCACAGTTCACTCAGTTCCCTCTCGAAACTTCTTCCTCGTTGCTCAGCTCCACCTCCTCCACACAGCCCCGACCAGTCAATAGCAACAACAAGAGTGGGGGAGAACAGCAGAACATACCATCACATAAGACAAGGGGATGCAGCCTCTTAAAGTGACAGCGTGTTTCTTATTATCCATAACAGCACCACCCTCTTACACTTTCTCTCCGTCCCCCAGATGATATGGATAGGACGCACCCGTATGACGGTGTAGGCCTGGAGTTATTTTATAGGGACCCTAGAGACGCCCCTCTCCCACAATTGCCTCTGTTGTCTTCATTAGGTGTAAAAGGTGAGACAGCCAACCTAGAGTTAACTGCCCTGCCGTAGTTCAAAGTAATGCGTAGAGTCTATTACTTCCTCGGCGTTCCGGCCGCCGGCTACGCGCCTCAGAAGGATGTTGCCGATCTTGGGGCACGACTCCTTCTGGTTCTATCGCCTTTGTGCTGTGATCTCGTTTCTCACTTCTCCACAATATACTTCGCTTCGTGTCCTTTCTTAAGCTGCCGCCGCAATGAGGTGCAGGCACGGCTCCGTAACGATCTGTCCTTTGCTAGGCCTCTGCCAGGATCCCACCCCTGACAGGGACCCCCCTGAATCTTCCCAAGTAACGCTCTCCTCTCACTAGATGTTACCTGGGCAAAACCCAGTCAGCTTCTCCCTAACTTCCTATCCAACCCCCAGTTTTACCAGAGTGTGAGGAGTGGCCTAATACATAGAACCTTTTGCTCCCCCTGGTGGCCAGAGTGTGAAGTGTAATGTGTGACTGTGATACCTGGTCAAGTGAACTCTTTTAGTGCCATCAGACGTATCATCACTCCCCTTAGCGGCAGAGCGACGTTACTGCAACGACCAGGTCTCTGGGGCGCTGCATAACCCCTTTCTCATGTACAGCACCATGGAATTAATGGTGCTATATAAATAAATAATAATATACAGTTTTCAACCAGGACAGTGCCAAGATGCGACCGCCCCGGCTGAAAACCACTGGTGAACGAAGAGATGCTGCCACAGCAGCTTCAGTGACTAGCGATGCCGTCACTGAAGCTGTGCGGCCTCACAGCCTGACCTGCATTGAACTCTGGAGCGTGGGAAAATGAACTGGCATTACACTCATCCGACTCTCCTGCATCAAAATCGGACCGATTTTAAATCACTTGTGTCTCCAGCCTAAAAGGTTAACTCCTCATATGAAAAAAAAAATGATTCTAAAGTTTTGTATTTGTTTCTGTCACTTGCAGTACCTGTTCCTACAACTGTCCTGTGATGGTGTTATATGCTAGCTATGTGGGTATCATTTTTGTGTATATTCCTGTTTTGCTTGTTTTCATACTGTTCTCTTGCACAAGGAGTTATTTGCTAATTGATGAATGGCTGTTGCCGCCATCTGATATTAGCCCCCACAGTACTGTATGCTAATGACATATTGACCTAGATTGTTGAAAAAAATGAGCCCCTGCAACCTTCCCCCTCCTAACCTGTGAAGGAGGAGGGGGACTTGTAAGGATCAGGGAGGTGAGACACAGATCAGTCCTGTGTGGAATGATGATGTGTTCACAGCATCTCAGAGAGAAAGAAGAGCATATGGACTATGCTATCCTCTGTCTGCTGGATTGTTGGACTTTTATCCTGTTACTGAACTGCATTCGTGTTCTGGACTATTTTATCCTTTGTGTGGTGGATCATATATGGACCTTTCATATTTTTGCCTTAAAAAAGGTCTTGGAATTGTTTACTATTCTCTTGCTCTGTTGATTGTGTGATATCGGAGAAGGACCCCGTGACAACTGGTGGCAAGCAGCGGGATGAACAGAGTGTAACCCAATGCAGAACCACTCACAGAGTGAGTACAGAAATTGGACTGTATCCATTTTACAGGAGAGAGCCAGAGACCTGGGCCTGAACTACCAGGAACTGACTAAAGAGGCCTTAATTGACCTACTGGTGGGTGCCAGCCCAGCCACCTCCTCCCATATGTCTGAAGGACGAGCACTGGAGACGAGGATCCCCACCCCAAAAAGCCAGTGGGTGGTGTGGTACGAAGAAGTGATGGCGGTTCTGGGCCCAGGCATCTCTCAGGAGTAAAAGGAGGCTGCCCGCTGGGCACAGCAGAGACAAGAAGCAATGGCGCTTGAAAGAGGGAGTAACGCAATGTGGAATGTAAACCCAACGATCCGGGAGCCTGTATGGATCACCCGGACAGAGTTTAAGCCATTTGATGAGGCTTCCGGAGATATGGAGGGGTTCTCCAAGGACTTTGAGCAGCAGTGTGCTGTGATGGAGGTGCCCCATTCTGGCTGGATGCTGTTGTGAATTCTGCTCTTGGGCTCCCTCCGGTGGTTGTAAGTAGTAGCGCTGCTGTCTCTGAATCACAGCATTTATCAGGTGTGTTCACTTCTTGCAGTTTGGACTGGGCTATTTAGTCTTGCTTCACCCTTTAGTCAATGCCAGTTGTCCATTGTTCCTGGAGGATTCACATCCCTGCCTAGTCTCTTCTGCTTTGCAGTTCTTTTCAACAAAGATAAGTTCTGGCCTTGATTTTGCTGTCCACATACTGTGGCCTTATTGTTCAGTTCTTTTCTATGTTTTGTCTTGTCCAGCTTGGTCAGTATAAGGATTTTTTTTAGCCAAGCTGGTTTCTCTGGAGATGGAGATATACCCTCCATATCTTTAGTTAGCTGTGGAGTTTTTGGTATTTTCTGTGGTGGATATTTTCTAGTGTTTTTTTACTGACCGCATAGTACTCTGTCCTATCCTTTCTATTTAGCTAGAAGTGGCCTCCTTTGCTAAATTCTCATTTCAGTCTGTGTATGTTTTTTCCCTCTCCTCTCACAGTCAATATTTGTGGGGGTCTGCCTATCCTTTGGGGATTTTCTCTGAGGCAAGATAGTTTTCCCTTTTCTATCTCTAGGGGTAATTAGTCCTCCGGCTGTGTTGAGATGTCTAGGGAGCGCTAGGTACATTCCACGGCTACTTCTAGTTGCGGTGTTAGGTTCAGGGTCTGCGGTCAGTACAGGTACCACCTTCTCCAGAGTATGTCTCATGCTGCTCTTAGGCCACCAGATCATAACAGTACAAATGGCCAACAATGAGTTAACCGCATCTCAGAAGAAGGGAAGGAAAGTGCTGAGCCATTTTTTTTTCTGTAGTCTGTTGTGTTTTTTTTTTTTCTCTTCCCTCTTTGCCTCTGGGTGGCTCAGGAGTTCGGCGCTGGTATGGATGTTCAGGGATTGGCTTCTCGTGTGGATCAACTTGCTGCTAGAGTACAGGGTATTTCCGATTATATCGTTCAGACTCCAGTTTTAGAGCCTAGAATTCCAACTCCTGATTTATTTTTTGGGGATAGGTCCAAATTTCTGAGCTTTAAAAGTAACTGTAAACTGTTTTTTGCTCTGAAACCCCGTTCCTCTGGTGATTCCATCCAGCAGGTTAAAATTATTATATCTCTGCTGCGTGGTGACCCCCAGGATTGGGCATTTGCCCTGGAACCTGGGAATCCGGCGTTGCTTAATGTAGACACCTTTTTTCAGGCGCTTGGGTTATTGTATGACGAACCTAATTCAGTGGATCATGCTGAGAAGACCTTGTTGGCCCTGTGTCAGGGTCAAGAAGCGGCAGAATCATATTGCCAGAAGTTTAGAAAATGGTCTGTACTAACTAAATGGAATGAGGATGCCTTGGCGGCAATCTTCAGAAAGTGTCTTTCTGAATCCGTTAAAGATGTTATGGTGGGGTTCCCCACGCCTGCTGGTCTGAGTGATTCTATGTCTCTGGCCATTCAGATTGATCGGCGCTTGCGTGAGCGCAGAGTTGTGCACACTATGGCATTGTCTTCCGAGCGGAGTCCTGAGCCTATGCAGTGTGATAGGATTGTGTCTAGAGCTGAACGACAAGGATTCAGACGTCAGAATAGGTTGTGTTTTTACTGCGGCGATTCTGCTCATGTTATTTCTGATTGCCCTAAGCGTACCAAGAGAATCGCTAGTTCTGTTACCATCAGTACTGTACAACCTAAATTTCTGTTATCTGTGACCCTGATCTGCTCATTATCGTCATTTTCTGTCATGGCATTTGTGGATTCAGGCACCGCTCTAAATTTAATGGACTTAGAATTTGCCAGACATTGTGGTTTCCCCTTGCAGCCTTTGCAGAGTCCTATTCCTTTGAGGGGCATTGATGCTACACCGTTGGCTAAAAATAAACCTCAGTTTTGGACACAGCTGACCATGTGCATGGCGCCAGCCCATCAGGAAGATTGTCGTTTTCTGGTGTTGCATAATTTGCATGATGCTATTGTGCTGGGTTTCCCATGGTTACAGGTGCATAATCCGGTATTAGATTGGAAATCTATGTCTGTGACTAGTTGGGGTTGTCATGGGGTTCATGGTGACATTCCTGTGATGTCAATTGCCTCCTCCCCCTCTTCTGAAATTCCTGAGTTTTTGTCAGATTTCCAGGATGTATTCAATGAGCCCAAGTCCAGTTCCCTTCCACCGCATAGGGACTGTGATTGTGCTATTGACTTGATTCCAGGCTGTAAGTTCCCTAAGGGCCGACTTTTCAACTTGTCTGTGCCAGAACATACCGCCATGCGGAGCTATGTTAAGGAGTCCTTGGAGAAGGGGCATATTCGGCCATCTTCTTCACCATTGGGAGCAGGGTTTTTTTTGTTGCCAAAAAAGATGGCTCCTTGAGACCCTGTATTGATTATCGCCTCTTGAATAAGATCACGGTCAAATTCCAATACCCTTTGCCTTTGCTTTCTGATCTGTTTGCTAGGATTAAGGGGGCTAGTTGGTTTACTAAGATTGACCTTCGAGGGGCATATAATCTGGTTCGTATTAAGCAGGGTGACGAATGGAAAACTGTGTTTAATACGCCCGAAGGCCATTTTGAATACCTTGTGATGCCATTCAGACTCTCTAATGCTCCATCTGTGTTTCAGTCCTTAATGCATGATATGTTTCAGAATTATCTTGACAAATTCATGATTGTATATTTGGATGATATTTTGATTTTTTCAGATGATTGGGAGTCTCATGTGAAACAAGTCAGGATGGTATTTCAGATCCTTCGTGATAATGCCTTGTTTGTGAAGGGGTCTAAGTGCCTCTTTGGAGTACAGAAGATTTCTTTTTTGGGCTTCATTTTTTCTCCCTCATCTATAGAAATGGATCCGGTTAAGGTTCAGGCCATTCATGATTGGATCCAGCCCACATCCGTGAAGAGCCTTCAGAAATTTTTGGGCTTTGCTAATTTTTATCGCCGTTTCGTTGCCAACTTCTCCAGTGTGGTTAAACCCCTGACCGATTTGACGAAGAAAGGCGCTGATGTTACGAATTGGTCCTCTGCGGCGGTTTCTGCCTTTCAGGAGCTTAAACGCCGATTTACTTCTGCCCCTGTGTTGCGTCAGCCGGATGTTTCTCTTCCTTTTCAGGTTGAGGTTGACGCTTCTGAGATTGGGGCAGGGGTCGTTTTGTCTCAGAGGAATTCTGATGGTTCCTTGATGAAACCGTGTGCCTTCTTTTCTCGAAAGTTTTCGCCTGCGGAACGCAATTATGATGTCGGCAATCGTGAGTTGTTGGCTATGAAGTGGGCATTTGAGGAGTGGCGTCATTGGCTTGAGGGGGCCAAGCACCGTATTGTGGTCTTGACCGATCATAAGAATCTGATTTATCTCGAGTCTGCCAAATGGCTGGATCCTAGACAGGCCCGATGGTCCCTGTTTTTCTCCCGTTTTGATTTTGTGGTCTCGTATCTTCCGGGTTCTAAGAATGTTAAGGCTGATGCCCTCTCTACGAGCTTTTTGCCTGATTCTCCTGGGGTCCTTGAGCCGGTCGGTATTCTGAAGGAAGGGGTGATTCTTTCTGCCATCTCCCCTGATTTACGACGGGTTCTTCAGAAATTTCAGGCTGATAAACCTGACCGCTGTCCAGTGGGGAAATTGTTTGTTCCTGACAGATGGACTAGTAAAGTGATTTCGGAGGTTCATTGTTCTGTGTTGGCCGGTCATCCTGGGATTTTTGGTACCAGAGATTTGGTTGGTAAGTCCTTTTGGTGGCCTTCTTTGTCACGGGATGTGCGTTCTTTTGTGCAGTCCTGTGGGACTTGTGCGCGGGCCAAGCCTTGCTGTTCCCGCGCTAGTGGGTTGCTTTTGCCTTTGCCGGTCCCTGAGAGGCCTTGGACGCATATTTCTATGGATTTTATTTCGGATCTTCCGGTTTCCCAGAGGATGTCAGTTATCTGGGTGGTTTGTGACCGGTTTTCTAAGATGGTTCATTTGGTACCTTTGCCTAAGTTGCCTTCCTCTTCTGATTTGGTTCCATTGTTTTTTCAGCATGTGGTTCGTTTGCATGGCATTCCGGAGAACATTGTGTCCGATAGAGGTTCCCAGTTTGTTTCTAGGTTTTGGCGGGCCTTTTGTGCTAGGCTGGTCATTGATTTGTCTTTTTCTTCCGCATTTCATCCTCAGACAAATAGCCAAACCGAGCGAACTAATCAGACTTTGGAAACTTATTTGAGATGCTTTGTGTCTGCTGATCAGGATGATTGGGTGGCTTTCTTGCCATTGGCCGAGTTTGCCCTTAATAATCGGGCTAGTTCTGCTACCTTGGTTTCACCTTTCTTTTGTAACTCTGGTTTTCATCCTCGTTTTTCTTCAGGGCAGGTTGAGCCTTCTGATTGTCCTGGGGTGGACTCTGTGGTTGACAAGTTGCAGCAAATTTGGGCTCATCTTGTTGACAATTTGGTGTTGTCTCAGGAGGGGGCTCAGCGTTTTGCTAACCGTCGTCGCTGTGTTGGTTCCCGGCTTCGGGTTGGGGATTTGGTCTGGTTGTCTTCCCGTCATGTCCCAATGAAGGTTTCTTCCCCTAAGTTTAAGCCTCGGTTTATTGGCCCTTATAGGATTTCTGAGATTATCAATCCAGTGTCTTTTCGTTTGGCCCTTCCAGCCTCTTTTTCCATCCATAATGTTTTTCATAGATCTTTGTTGCGGAAATATGTGGTGCCCGTTGTTCCCTCTGTTGATCCTCCTGCCCCGGTGTTGATTGATGGGGAGTTGGAGTATGTGGTTGAGAAGATTTTGGATTCTCGTTTTTCGAGGCGGAGGCTTCAGTATCTTGTCAAATGGAAGGGTTATGGCCAGGAGGATAATTCTTGGGTTGTTGCCTCCGATGTTCATGCTGATGATTTGGTTTGTGCCTTTCATTTGGCTCGTCCGGATCGGCCTGGGGGCTCTGGTGAGGGTTCGTTGACCCCTTCTCAAGGGGGGGGTACTGTTGTGAATTCTGCTCTTGGGCTCCCTCCGGTGGTTGTAAGTGGTAGCGCTGCTGTCTCTGAATCACAGCATTTATCAGGTGTGTTCACTTCTTGCAATTTGGACTGGGCTATTTAGTCTTGCTTCACCCTTTAGTCAATGCCAGTTGTCCATTGTTCCTGGAGGATTCACATCCCTGCCTGGTCTCTTCTGCTTTGCAGTTCTTTTCAACAAAGATAAGTTCTGGCCTTGATTTTGCTGTCCACATACTGTGGCCTTATTGTTCAGTTCTTTTCTATGTTTTGTCTTGTCCAGCTTGGTCAGTGTAAGGATTTTTTTAGCCAAGCTGGTTTCTCTGGAGATGGAGATATACCCTCCATATCTTTAGTTAGCTGTGGAGTTTTTGGTATTTTCTGTGGTGGATATTTTCTAGTGTTTTTTTACTGACCGCATAGTACTCTGTCCTATCCTTTCTATTTAGCTAGAAGTGGCCTCCTTTGCTAAATTCTCATTTCAGTCTGTGTATGTTTTTTCCCTCTCCTCTCACAGTCAATATTTGTGGGGGTCTGCCTATCCTTTGGGGATTTTCTCTGAGGCAAGATAGTTTTCCCTTTTCTATCTCTAGGGGTAATTAGTCCTCCGGCTGTGTCGAGATGTCTAGGGAGCGCTAGGTACATTCCACGGCTACTTCTAGTTGCGGTGTTAGGTTCAGGGTCTGCGGTCAGTACAGGTACCACCTTCTCCAGAGTACGTCTCATGCTGCTCTTAGGCCACCAGATCATAACAGGATGCGTTTGTTAGTGGGACTTTTGAACGGTAGCCTGGCGGAGGCTTACCAAACCATTGACTCCCAGCAGAACCGGGATTATAACATTGTAAAGCGGACTATCCTGGATTACCATGCTATCACCCCAGACTCATATAGGGCCAAGTTCCGAGACCTCCCATGCACTACGGGGGGATCGTTTACGATGTATGCACATAAGATGTCCCAGGCATGTCGGAGATGGCTGGAAGCAGAAAACGCCTTTACTGTGTAAGATGTTATACAGGCGTTCCTTATAGAACAATTTCTTGCCAAGTCCCCGCAGAGGTACAGGAATGGGTCCGGGAGCGCAAGCCGTGTACCGTGGATAGAGCTGCAGCCCTGGCAGATGAAGCCCTTACTATCTGACCGCAATGGAGGAGGCTTCTGGACAATGAACCACGGCCTTCTCCTGCACCCCGCCCCCCTCCAATTATATCTGCCCTTCCACCTAGTCGCAAGCCAATGACAATCACACCTCACAATCCTGGGCCCCAACAGTTCCGACCACGACCTGGGGGTATCACAGAGAGGAGATGTTATGGGTGTGGGCAACCTGGACATTTGCAGTCTGGCTGTCACTCAAGGATTCAGAGGGAGCACCATACAGCCCCACCTCGTCCAGTACATCTTGTGCACTCCATCCAGCCTGAGGAAGAGCTACCACCACCAGAGTGGACCACCGACCACGGCACCATAGATACCCCTTCTGGAGTGTACGGACTCTGGCCTTTGTCCATCAGAAATATAGCGCAACGGCATTGCCACCTGCAGGATGTCTTCATTTATGGATACAAAGTGTCGGGATTCAGAAACACGGGGGCATTCCTGACTATCGCTGACCCCGTGTGGTTCGACCCGAGGCAATTCACCAGGGCCTGGGAATTGCCATTGTCCTGGTGGGGGGGTGTCCACAAATATATACAGCGAGCTTTGGTACGTTTGAATTATGGGTTTGGAGAAAAACTGTGTTGGACTGGAGTTATGGGAGGACTTCCTGCAGATATCCTCCTTGGAAATGACATTGGGGAGTTACAAAGTCATTTTGTGGGAGCAGGAGGTCCGTGGGCCTCTCACTCTTCTGAAAGAACAATTGGAGGAAGATATCGCAGATACCAGAACGCCCATCATTCCCTACGTTCTAGAGTTCAGAGACTGTCTCGCCCAGCTAGCAACCTTGGCTAATGAACATCAGCGAACGGCCCAGTCCAGTCAAAAAGCCTGGTATGACCATAAAGCCAGAACCCGGGAATTTATGGACCAGTGCTCATGATTATTGCAACCCCTGCCACCGTACAAGGAACTATAAACGATTGAACAATGTGGAATAAAGTGAGCAGGCCGGAGGTCTGTGTAGGCCTCATAGCATGCTCTGGTGTGAATTCCGTTCTCGGGCTCCTTCCTGTGGTCATGAGTGGTACTTCGGTGAGTTCTGTCCGTGGACTCCCTCTGGTGGCTGTGAGTGGAGCTGCTGGTTCTGAGATTCCTTCTCCAGCTGCCCTCGTTTAGGGCTAGGCTGGATTCTCTATTTAACTCCACTCAGATCGTTACTCCATGCCAGCTGTCAATGTTCTAGTACTGGTTCAGATCTCTCCTGGATCTTTCTGAGGACCTGTCTACTCCAGCACAAGCTAAGTTCTTGCTTGTTCATTTGTTACATATGGTTTTTCTTGCTAAGTTCTAGTCCAGCTTGCTATTATGAAACTACCTGGCTAGCTGGAAGCTCTGGGGGTGCAGAGTGGCACCACCGCATCGTGAGTCGGTGCGGGGGTATTTTTTGCACACTCTGCGTGGTTTTTGTAGCTTTTTGTGTTGACCGCAAAGATCCCTTTTCTATCCTCAATCTGTTTAGTTAGACTGGCCTCTCTTTGCTAAAACCTATTTCATCCTATGTTTGTGATTTCCTCTTATCTCACAGTCAATACTTGTGGGGGGCTGCTTTTACCTTTGGGGAAATTTCTCTGAGGCAAGTGAGGCTTTGTTTCCTTCCTTTAGGGGTAGTTAGCTCTTAGGCTGTGAAGAGGCGTCTAGGCAGAGTCAGGCATGCTCCACGGCTATTTTTAGTTGTGTTGATAAGGAGTAGGGTTTGCGGTCAGCAGAGTTCCCATTTCCCCAGAGCTCGTCCCGATTCCGTGTTTAACTATCAGGTCATTCCTGGTGCACCTAACCACCAGGTCCATAACAGTACAGCTGGCCCACAAAGTGTTAATGCCTCTACTGTCTGATTTATTTGCTCGGATTAAGGGGGCTAGTTGGTTCACCAAGATAGACCTTCGAGGGGCGTATAATCTCGTGCGTATTAAACAGGGCGATGAATGGAAAACAGCATTTACTACGCCCGAGGGCCATTTTGAGTACCTGGTGATGCCATTCGGCCTTTCTAATGCTCCCTCTGTGTTTCAGTCCTTTATGCATGACATCTTTCGAAAGTATCTGGATAGATTCATGATCGTATATTTGGATGATATTTTGGTCTTTTCGGATGATTGGGAGTCCCATGTGAAGCAGGTCAGAATGGTGTTCCAGGTCCTTCGTGCTAATTCCTTGTTTGTGAAGGGATCTAAGTGTCTCTTTGGAGTTCAGAAGGTTTCCTTTTTGGGCTTCATTTTTTCCCCTTCTACTATCGAGATGGATCCTGTTAAGGTCCAAGCTATTTATGATTGGACTCGGCCTACATCTGTGAAGAGCCTTCAGAAATTTTTGGGCTTTGCCAATTTTTACCGTCGCTTCATCGCTAATTTTTCTAGTGTTGTTAAACCGTTGACTGTTTTGACCAAGAAGGGTGCTGATGTGGTGAATTGGTCCTCTGCGGCCGTTGAGGCTTTTCAGGAGTTGAAACGTCGTTTCTCTTCGGCTCCTGTGTTGTGTCAGCCAGATGTTTCGCTGCCTTTTCAGGTCGAGGTTGATGCTTCTGAAATTGGAGCAGGGGCTGTTTTGTCTCAGAGAAGTTCTGATTGCTCTGTAATGAAGCCATGCGCTTTCTTTTCGAGAAAGTTTTCGCCTGCTGAGCGTAATTATGATGTTGGCAATCGGGAGTTGTTGGCTATGAAGTGGGAATTCGAGGAGTGGCGACATTGGCTTGAAGGAGCCAAGCATCGCGTGGTGGTCTTGACAGATCACAAGAATCTGACTTATCTCGAGTCTGCCAAGCGGTTGAATCCTAGACAGGCTCGTTGGTCGCTGTTTTTCTCCCGTTTCAATTTTGTGGTTTCGTACCTTCCGGGTTCTAAGAATGTGAAGGCTGATGCCCTTTCAAGGAGTTTTGTGCCTGATTCTCCTGGGGTTCCTGAGCCGGCTGGTATTCTCAGAGAGGGGGTAGTTCTGTCTGCCATCTCCCCTGATTTGCGGCGGGTGCTGCAGGAGTTCCAGGCTGATAGACCTGACCGTTGTCCAGCGGAGAAACTGTTTGTCCCTGATAGATGGACTAATAGAGTTATCTCTGAGGTTCATTGTTCGGTGTTGGCTGGTCATCCTGTGATTTTTGGTACCAGAGATTTGGTGGCTAGGTCCTTTTGGTGGCCTTCCTTGTCGCGGGATGTGCGTTCTTTTGTGCAGTCTTGTGGGACTTGTGCTCGGGCTAAGCCCTGCTGTTCTCGTGCCAGTGGGTTACTTTTGCCCTTGCCGGTCCCGAAAAGGCCTTGGACGCATGTTTCCATGGGTTTTATTTCAGATCTTCCTGTTTCTCAAAGGATGTCGGTCATCTGGGTGGTTTGCGATCGCTTCTCTAAAATGGTCCATTTGGTACCCTTGCCTAAATTGCCTTCTTCTTCTGATTTGTTTCCATTATTTTTCCAACATGTGGTTCGTTTGCATGGCATTCCGGAGAACATCGTGTCTGACAGAGGTTCCCAGTTTGTTTCAAGGTTTTGGCGGTCCTTTTGTGCTAAGATGGGCATTGATTTGTCTTTTTCTTCGGCTTTCCATCCTCAGTCAAATGGCCAAACCGAACGAACCAATCAGACTTTGGAAACTTATCTGAGATGCTTTGTTTCTGTGGATCAGGATGATTGGGTGACCTTCTTGCCATTGGCTGAGTTCGCCCTTAATAATCGGGCCAGTTCAGCTACTTTGGTTTCGCCTTTTTTTTGTAATTCTGGTTTTCATCCTCGTTTTTCTTCAGGGCAGGTTGAGCCTTCGGACTGTCCTGGTGTGGATTCTGTGGTGGACAGGTTGCAACAAATTTGGACTCATGTAGTGGACAATTTGACCTTGTCCCAAGAGAAGGCTCAACGTTTCGCTAACCGCCGTCGCCGTGTTGGTCCCCGACTTCGTGTTGGGGATTTGGTTTGGTTATCATCTCGTTATGTTCCTATGAAGGTTTCTTCTCCTAAGTTTAAGCCTCGTTTCATTGGTCCTTATAAGATTTCTGAAATTCTTAATCCTGTATCATTTCGTTTGGCCCTTCCTGCTTCTTTTGCCATCCATAATGTGTTCCATAGGTCGTTGCTGCAGAGATATGTGGCGCCTATGGTTCCCTCCGTTGATCCTCCTGCTCCGGTGTTGGTCGAGGGGGAGTTGGAGTATGTGGTGGAGAAGATTTTGGATTCTCGTATTTCGAGACGAAAACTTCAGTACTTGGTCAAATGGAAGGGCTATGGTCAGGAGGATAATTCCTGGGTTGTTGCCTCTGATGTCCATGCTGCCGATTTAGTTTGTGCCTTTCATTTGGCTCGTCCTGATCGGCCTGGGGGCTCTGGTGAGGGTTCGGTGACCCCTCCTCAAGGGGGGGGTACTGTTGTGAATTCCGTTCTCGGGCTCCCTCCTGTGGTCATGAGTGGTACTTCGGTGAGTTCTGTCCGTGGACTCCCTCTGGTGGCTGTGAGTGGAGCTGCTGGTTCTGAGATTCCTTCTCCAGCTGCCCTCGTTTAGGGCTAGGCTGGATTCTCTATTTAACTCCACTCAGATCGTTACTCTATGCCAGCTGTCAATGTTCTAGTACTGGTTCAGATCTCTCCTGGATCTTTCTGAGGACCTGTCTACTCCAGCACAAGCTAAGTTCTTGCTTGTTCATTTGTTACATATGGTTTTTCTTGCTAAGTTCTAGTCCAGCTTGCTATTATGAAACTACCTGGCTAGCTGGAAGCTCTGGGGGTGCAGAGTGGCACCACCGCATCGTGAGTCGGTGCGGGGGTATTTTTTGCACACTCTGCGTGGTTTTTGTAGCTTTTTGTGTTGACCGCAAAGATCCCTTTTCTATCCTCAATCTGTTTAGTTAGACTGGCCTCTCTTTGCTAAAACCTATTTCATCCTATGTTTGTGATTTCCTCTTATCTCACAGTCAATACTTGTGGGGGGGCTGCTTTTACCTTTGGGGAAATTTCTCTGAGGCAAGTGAGGCTTTGTTTCCTTCCTTTAGGGGTAGTTAGCTCTTAGGCTGTGAAGAGGCGTCTAGGCAGAGTCAGGCACGCTCCACGGCTATTTTTAGTTGTGTTGATAGGAGTAGGGTTTGCGGTCAGCAGAGTTCCCATTTCCCCAGAGCTCGTCCCGATTCCGTGTTTAACTATCAGGTCATTCCTGGGGCACCTAACCACCAGGTCCATAACAATGCTCATTATGAGGGGGGAGAGGTTGTGATAGTGTGATATGTTATGTGGGTATAATTTTTGTGTATATTTCTGTTTTGCTTGTTTTCATACTGTTCTCTTGCACAAGGAGTTATTTGCTAATTGATGAATGGCTGTAGCTCCCATCTGATATCAGCCCCCACAGTACTGTATGCTAATGACATGTTGACCTAGCTTGTTGAAACAATGAGCCCCTGCCCCGAGCCGGAAGGGGACACGCGAGTCGGAAAGGGACACACAAGAAACTTTCTGCTTCTTTTTTGCCACAATTATAATATTTTGCTTGACATTTCAGATTTGGCAGCTCGTTCTTTGGTGGTTTCATATAATCTTGCAGGGTATTTCTTGGGTTTAGCCTTGGCCTCTGTGATGGTGGGATATGTTATGTGGGTATCATTTTGTGTATATTTATATTTTACTGATTATCATGGTGTTCTCTTGTAGGATGAGTTATTTGCCAATTGATGAATTGCTGTTATTTGCCATCTGATATCAGCCCCCACAGTCCAGTACTGTTATCTCTCCACAGGGTCAGTGAATAATGTTGTTTGCTAATATGCTAATGACATACTGAATTAGCTTGTTGAAACAATGAGCCCCTTAGACCTTCCCCCTTCTGACCTGTGAATGAGAAGAGGGACTTGCAAATATCAGAGAGGTGAGACACAGATCAGTCCTGTGTGGAATGATGATGTGTTCACAGCATCTCAGAGAGAAAGAAGAGTATATGGACTATGCTATCCTCTGTCTGCAGGATTGTTGGACTTTTATCCTGTTACTGAACTGCATTCGTGTTCTGGACTATTTTATCCTTTGTGTGGTGGATCGTATATGGACCTTTCGTATTTTTGCCTAAATAAAGGTCTTGGAATTGTTTACTATACTTTAGATCTGTTGATTGTGTGATATCGGAGAAGGACCCCGTGACATGTCCCATAGCCATAGACATCAAGGCAACAGCGCCACACTCACTTGTACAATGTAATTGCTCTAGATCACAGCTGCCCCAGAAGCAGCGAGCTCGTCTGTGATCAGCTGCTATGGGGCTGCCATATACTAATGAGATGGGAGTCCACGTGACATCCCTTTAATTCAGTAAGACCCTCGCTGCCCCTCATACCTCCCGGAACCTGCTCTCTTCTCAGTCGTCTCCTCATTTAATGTTGTAACTCAGTGAGAGATATAGGATTGGCACAGTGGGTGCGTCAGGGATATAGGAGTGGTGGGGTGGGTGCGTGAGGGATATAGCAGGGGCACAGTGGGTGAATGAGGGTTACAGGAGTGCGGCAGTGTGTGTGTGAGGGATATACCAGTTGCGCAGTGGGTGTGTGAGAGATATAGGGGTGGTGCAGTGGGTATGTGAGAGATATAGGGGTGGTGCAGTGGGTACGTGAGGAATATAGGAGTGGAGCAGTGGGTGCGTGAGGGATATAGGAGTGGAGCAGTGGGTGCGTGAGGGATATAGGGGTGGAGCAGTGGGTGCGTGAGGGATATAGGAGTGGAGCAGTGGGTGCGTGAGGGATATAGGAGTGGAGCAGTGGGTGCGTGAGAGATATAGCAGTGGAGCAGTGGGTGCGTGAAGGATATAGCAGTGGAGCAGTGGGTGCGTGAAGGATATAGGAGTGGAGCAGTGGGTGCGTGAGGGATAAAGGAGTGGAGGAGTGGGTGCGTGAGGGATATAGGAGTGGAGCAGTGGGTGCGTGAGGGATATAGGAGTGGAGCAGTGGGTGCGTGAGGGATATAGAAGTGGAGCAGTGGGTGCGTGAGGGATATAGCAGTGGCGCAGTGGGTACGTGAAGGATATAGCAGTGGCGTAGTGGGTGCATGAGGGATAAAGGAGTGGAACAGTGGGTGCGTGAGGAATATAAGACTGGTGCAGTGGGTGTGTGAGGAATATAGGAGTGGCGTAGTGGGTACGTGAAGGATACAGCAGTGGCGAAGTGGGTGCGTGAGGGATATAGGAGTGGCAGTGGATGCGCGAGGAATATAGGAGTGGCACAGTGGGTGTGTGAGGAATATAGGAGTGGCGCAGTGGGTGCGTGAGGCATATAGGAGTGGAACAGTGGGTGCGTGTTATATAACCCCGGGACACAGATTCGATCCTGGGGTTCGGCAGGTGCCGTCTGTATAATGAAGGCTTCCGAGTCTATAAAGGTTTAATGAACACGAGCGACAAACAATGTAACATTATAGACAACATAAGAAATCACAAAAAAAAAGAAGCACAAAACACCGAAGCAAGGAAGCCGCAGCTCACCTGATGACCACGTCATACTGGTCGATGACGTCACCCAGAGAACTGTTCTTTAATTGATATCCGTTCCCGACCACCACACAGCGACGACACTGCAGACTGAATACGGAAGGAAACATGAATATACACCCTTGATATACAGAAGTGTATACAGTGTTGGATTGGGGGACCAAAGACCCTCTGCGCACTTTACACGGCTTCTGTACCTAGAGAATCATGCGCATTTTGCCATCCACTGCTCATATAGGGGCGAGGGCCCACCGGGGGATTCACGGCTCTGCTGTGGGCTGGTCCGAGCCTGACTGTGTATACACTTATCTGCAGCAGAGCAGAATATCACATAATACGCTGACTCTCCCGCTGAGGCGCTTGGGATCAGTTCTCAGAGCAACCACTAGGGGGCGACAAAGACTGGAGAATGCGCAGCACATGGGCACCAGGCTGAGATAGGCCTCTTTCACACTAGCGTGGTACGACGCACGTTGCAATGTGTCGTTTTGGAAAAAAAACACATCCTGCAAAATTGCTTGCAGGATGCGTTTTTTCTCCATAGACTTGCATTAACGACGCATTGCGACGGATTGCCACACGTTGCATCCATCGTGCGACGGATGCGTCGTGTTGCGTCGGACAGATGCGTCGTGTTGCGTCGGACCGTCGGCACAAAAAAATGTTACATGTAACGTTTTTTGGTGCGTCGTGTCCTCCTTTTCCGACCGCGCATGCGCGGCCGGAACTCCGCTTCCGCCTCCCCAGACATCACAATGGGGCAGCGGATGCGTTGAAAAACTGCATCCGCTGCCCCCGTTGTGTTTTTCTTGCACAGTATGCGTCGGTACGTCGTCACGTCGCATTGCGACGTGCCTCGTACGACGCTAGTGTGAAAGTAGCCATAGGCTCACACTCAGGTTTATGATGGATTTATTCCCTTATATCACACCAACATATTTTGCAGTGCAGGAAACATGAGTGATCACTCTTTACCTGTCGATCGTCTGCGGTACATGGAAATGTTCAGTGAGCGCCAGCGTCTGCATCAGCAGCAGCTCTAGATAAAGGAATCACAAGGTCAACATACAGGGGCCACATAATAGTGCCATACGTTGTACATATGTAACATAGTACTGCCTCCATACATGGGCCACATAATAGTGCGATACAGTGTACATATATAACATAGTACTGCATTCATACAGGGGCCACATAATAGTGCCATACAGTGTACATATGTAACATAGTACTGCCATCATACAGGGGCCACATAATAGTGCCATACAGTGTACATATGTAACATAGTACTGCCATCATACACGGGGCTACATAATAGAGCCATACAGTGTACATATGTAACATAGTACTGCATTCATACAGGGGCCACATAATAGTGCCATACAGTGTACATATGTAACAGTACTGCATTCATACGCGGGCCACATAATAGTGCCATACGTTGTACATATGTAACATACTGCCATCATACAGGGGCCACATAATAGTGCCATACAGTATACATATGTAACATAGTAATGTCATCATACAGGGGCAACATAATAGTGCCATACAGTGTACATGTGTAACATAGTACTGCCATCATACAGGGGCCACATAATAGTTCCATACAGTGTACATATGTAACATAGTAATGTCATCATACACGGGGCCACATAATAGAGCCATACAGTGTACATATGTAACATAGTACTGCATTCATACAGGGGCCACATAATAGTGCCATACAGTGTACATATGTAACATAGTACTGCCATCATACAGGGGCCACATAATAGTGCCATACAGTGTACATATGTAACACAGTACTGCATTCATACAGGGGCCACATAATAGTGCCATACGTTGTACATATATAACATAGTACTGCTGCCATACAGGGGCCACATAATAGTGCCATACAGTATACATATGTAACATAGTACTGCCATCATACAGGGGCCACATAATAGTGCCATACAGTGTACATATGTAACATAGTACTGCCATCACACAGGGGCCACATAATAGTGCCATACAGTGTACATATGTAACATAGTACTGCCATCATACAGGGGCCACATAATAGTGCCATACGTTGTACATATGTAACATACTGCCATCATACAGGGGCCACATAATAGTGCCATACAGTGTACATATGTAACATAGTACTGCCGCCATACAGGGGCCACATAATAGTGCCATACAGTGTACATATGTAACATAGTACTGCCATCATACAGGGGCCACATGGTATATATATTTATGGCAGCGCCTCCTGCTCCGGCGCAGTGAGGGGCGCGAACCCCGGTGTCTCACCGTTTCCTTTGGTGCCATATGGCAGACTGTACGCGGAGCGATTCTCGGCCCAGAAATAATCACTGGTCTGCAGAAAGATTCTGTGATTTCTGGAGAAACTGAAATAAATCAGGAGAAAAGTGATAGAATCCTGGTGACATCAGTGGGGGCCCTGGGGCAAGGCGGAGTGGGGCCCCAGCACTACATGATAATGGTGCAGTACAGCAGTGCTACAGAGGACCCCAATATACCGCTAGCCAGAGTCTGGGGCCCTCAGCAGCCACTAGGGAGAAGGGTAGAGCAGGCACATATGGCGGGGTTGTAAGAGGGTGGTGCTGTTATGGACAGTAACACGCTGCCACTTTAAGAGACAGCACCCCCTTGTTTGGTGTGATGGAATGTTCTGCTTCTTCCTGCTATAGATTGTGAAGATGAACTGCCCTAGAATAAGGGGAGGAGTTGAGCCTGAACTGCGTGTGTGAGCTGAAGCTGCTACAGAGAGAACTGTGTGCTGTTTGCTACAAGAAAGGTCCCAGGCTGGGACGCAGTGTACTTGTGAAATTTGCAAGACTTTTCCAGGTACAGCAAAGGTGGCTGTTCTGTGCTAGTTTGTGAAGCCACGAAGATACTGAGAAAGGGACTTATAGTTTCCAGGAGCATCCCTAGGACCCAGAAGCAAGGAGAAGACCACGTTTCACAGAGCTGACAGAAAGCCGTGCGCACCATCATATTAGACTTCTGGGGGCCCCCCTGGGACTGGACCCGAGTCCCCAACATCACCGTGAGTCTATTCCTGTTTGGTGCACCTGTTAGGGCCTAGTGTAGGCTTCAGTAGTCAGTACACGGGAGCCGTGGGGCCTGCTTAGTAAAGGCCAGGGAGGTTATATGTAGAGTAGCATCGTTATTTGTTTATTGTTTAAATTTGCTTGTGAGACATATTTTCAAGCTGTAATAGTTGGAGCACCGTGCTATTTTACGGACAAGATAAAGTGTATAAGTCTTGTAAAGTGTCTCTTGCCATTGCATACCCCTGTTTGCATCTTCCTCACCCACTTCATTCCTTGCCTCCCAATAAATCTACCCTTTGTTGTTTGCACCTCATCTTGTGTACAGTAGTCTTCCTGCACCGTGGTGGTCCCCCGGCCATCGCTTCAAGTGGCGCTGTGAGCAGGGTACTGTCACTAAGATGGAGGCAGCAGACAGCAATGGCGGGAATGTTAACATTAATGGGGATGCTGTGGGCATTGGTGGAACCCCTGCAAGGACACTCCCTATGGGCACCATATTTAGTGTGCTACCAAAGTTTGACGGCGAGAATATGCCACTGTCAGACTGGGTGTCCCGGCTGCAAAGCACCCTGAAGATTTATAACATCAGCCCAGACCTTGAAGCGGACATCGCTTTAACTGCCCTAGAGGGAGAAGCCCGCAGAAACATCTGCCTACAACCAGAACTCATCCGTAGTACCCTGAAGGAGCTAGTGAAGTTCCTGGAAGAGATCTACGGCGAGACTGCTAGCGTGGGACACCTTCACGCCAAATTTTTCTCTAGGCTGCAGCGGGAAGAAGAAGGAATTTCTCAGTATGCAACAGCACTGCAAGAAGTGTTAGCAGAGGTGCAGAGAAAGGAGGCGGATGGATTTGCCAGCATGGGCTCTAAAGACCGGATACTCCGGGAGCAATTCATTCTGGGACTGCACAACACATCCTTGAGGCGAGCACTGTCAGAACGGGTCCGGCAAATCCGGCCCTTACGTTTTGTCAAATCCTGGCGGAAACAGTGGCCCGAAGTAAAGAAGAGAGCTATGCGTCTGAGGTGATGCGTGTCCAGGGCGCCAATTCCAGAGGGGACCCAAACCATCAAGAGGTGCTGGTCCAGGTAGTGCAAGACTTGCAGCGGTCCCTTGTTAACATGCAAGAGAAACTGACCCAGATGGAGCGAAGAGTGGGGGAACTACAAGAGCCTGACCCACCATACTCATGCAACCATTCTTCAGCCGGACCGACAAGGGATCAGTGGGAACAAGCCCCCTCCCGTCAGGCATCGGAGGCACGAGGACAGGCTCGAGGTGCCCCCCGGCGAGGAGGATGCATCCAATGCTGGGAATGTGGAGGACGGGGGCACCTTGCTAGAGACTGTCGGAACTATACTCAAGGCCAGCGGAAGCCGCCGTTAAAATACCAACCCCCTCAGTAGTGCGGCACTCTGCGGGGGAGGCGAGGAGAGAGGCCGCTCCATATCATAACGAACAATTGATTGCTGGGAGTCCCATTCGACATGCTGAATTTGAGGGAGTTCTAGTGGATTGCCTGGTAGATACCGGGTCACAAGTGATGACAATGCCAGAAACGTATTTCAAGCAGCATTTCCAGGCCCTGGCCAAGCCAGAAAAAGAGACATTGATCCGGTTGTTTGCTGCCAACCAACAACCGATCCCGGTCACAGGGGTCGTGTGGATGAATATTCGAATTTGTGGGCAAGAAGTGGGGAGAAAAGGGATCCTGCTAGTCCCTGAGCCTATCAAAGAAGATGTGCCTGTCGTACTGGGGATGAATATCCTACGTGAATTCGATCAGATTATGTTTACCAAACGGGGACCTGGATATTGGAAGGCTACTACACATAAGCCTACTCAAGAAGCTCTTCAACGACTGATCCGCGTCTGTGGGACGCCGAAGAGTGTGCCATCCTATCAGACGGTAGGGGTCATCAGGGCTCCTGGTAAAGAACCTGTAATCCTGCCTCCCGAGCGAGAAACTATAGTATACCTTCCAGTGGGGACACATCGCAACCTTGATGGGTTGGAAGTGATTGTTCAGCCTGTGGTAGGCGGAGGAGTGGACCAAGAAGTCATGATAGCTCGTACAGTAGCTGTGGTCCAGCGAGAACACGTCCCCATAAGAGCTTTGAATGTGGGCCCGGGGAGGTCACCTTGCCACGAGGGACAGATCTGGCCCTGGTGTACCTACATAAGGGCGAAGTGGTGAGTCAGAAGGAGATGTCTTTATCACCGAAGGAAGGTGCGGGGTGGACCCTAGCAGTTGCTGTGGGAGCCAAAGAAACGCCATCCCCGGAGTGGACGGGTCATCCTTAATCAAATGGAAGTGGATGTGAAGGCTCTGGGCCTTAGCTGGCGGAAACAGTGGCCCGAAGTAAAGAAGAGAGCTATGCGTCTGAGGTGATGCGTGTCCAGGGCGCCAATTCCAGAGGGGACCCAAACCATCAAGAGGTGCTGGTCCAGGTAGTGCAAGACTTGCAGCGGTCCCTTGTTAACATGCAAGAGAAACTGACCCAGATGGAGCGAAGAGTGGGGGAACTACAAGAGCCTGACCCACCATACTCATGCAACCATTCTTCAGCCGGACCGACAAGGGATCAGTGGGAACAAGCCCCCTCCCGTCAGGCATCGGAGGCACGAGGACAGGCTCGAGGTGCCCCCCGGCGAGGAGGATGCATCCAATGCTGGGAATGTGGAGGACGGGGGCACCTTGCTAGAGACTGTCGGAACTATACTCAAGGCCAGCGGAAGCCGCCGTTAAAATACCAACCCCCTCAGTAGTGCGGCACTCTGCGGGGGAGGCGAGGAGAGAGGCCGCTCCATATCATAACGAACAATTGATTGCTGGGAGTCCCATTCGACATGCTGAATTTGAGGGAGTTCTAGTGGATTGCCTGGTAGATACCGGGTCACAAGTGACGACAATGCCAGAAACGTATTTCAAGCAGCATTTCCAGGCCCTGGCCAAGCCAGAAAAAGAGACATTGATCCGGTTGTTTGCTGCCAACCAACAACCGATCCCGGTCACAGGGGTCGTGTGGATGAATATTCGAATTTGTGGGCAAGAAGTGGGGAGAAAAGGGATCCTGCTAGTCCCTGAGCCTATCAAAGAAGATGTGCCTGTCGTACTGGGGATGAATATCCTACGTGAATTCGATCAGATTATGTTTACCAAACGGGGACCTGGATATTGGAAGGCTACTACACATAAGCCTACTCAAGAAGCTCTTCAACGACTGATCCGCGTCTGTGGGACGCCGAAGAGTGTGCCATCCTATCAGACCTTAGGGGTCATCAGGGCTCCTGGTAAAGAACCTGTAATCCTGCCTCCTGAGCGAGAAACTATAGTATACCTTCCAGTGGGGACACATCGCAACCTTGATGGGTTGGAAGTGATTGTTCAGCCTGTGGTAGGCGGAGGAGTGGACCAAGAAGTCATGATAGCTCGTACAGTAGCTGTGGTCCAGCGAGAACACGTCCCCATAAGAGCTTTGAATGTGGGCCCGGGGAGGTCACCTTGCCACGAGGGACAGATCTGGCCCTGGTGTACCTACATA
The DNA here is from genome assembly GCF_051348905.1 of Ranitomeya variabilis. Taxonomy (NCBI): domain Eukaryota; kingdom Metazoa; phylum Chordata; class Amphibia; order Anura; family Dendrobatidae; genus Ranitomeya; species Ranitomeya variabilis. The sequence goes on from NC_135235.1 coordinate 250,951,675, forward strand.
AGGGCGAAGTGGTGAGTCAGAAGGAGATGTCTTTATCACCGAAGGAAGGTGCGGGGTGGACCCTAGAAGTTGCTGTGGGAGCCAAAGAGACGCCATCCCCGGAGTGGACGGGTCATCCTTAATCAAATGGAAGTGGATGTGAAGGCTCTGGGCCCTGAGCGTGTGCAAGCAATAGAAGCTATGCTGTGGGAACATCAGGCCGCATTCGCCCGTCACGCCGAGGATTTCGGCTGTACTGAAGCAATCACGCACGAGATACCGACCGGAGAAGCTCGTCCAATTCGAGAACGATACCGGCAGATCCCGCCCAAGATGTATCAAGAGGTGAAAACATTACTGAGGAAGATGCTGGATTCAGGAGTGGTGCAGAGTAGTCAAAGCCCTTGGGCAGCCCCGGTGGTGCTCGTCAAGAAAAAGGATGGGACCATCTGGTTCTGTGTATTCTACAGGAAACTCAATTCCTGCACTGTTCGAGACTCGTATCCGTTGCCCCGCATCGAGGAATCCTTGACAGCATTGGGGAAAGCCAAGTACTTCTCCACCCTGGACCTAGCAAGCGGATACTGGCAAGTAGCCGTGGCAGAGAAAGACAGAGAAAAAAACGCCTTCATCCTCCCTATGGGGCTGTTCGAGTTTAACCGGATGCCCTTCGGGCTCTCCAATGCTCCGGGCACGTTCCAAAGGCTGATGGAAAAGTGTTTGGGAGACTTAAATTTTGAGGCTACCTTGATCTATCTGGATGACATCATTGTGTTTTCGGCTTCATTCGAAGAACATCTTGCCCGGCTTGGACAGGTACTCGGAAGACTGCGGGCTCATAACCTGAAGGTGAAGCCAAAGAAGTGCCACCTCTTCAAGAGAGAGATCGAGTACCTGGGCCACATAGTGTCACAAGATGGAGTTCTACCCTCACCAGAAAAAGTGGCTGCTATCCAGATGTGGCCAGTCCCTCGCACGGTGAGAGAACTTCAGGCCTTTCTGGGGCTTGCCGGGTACTACCGCCGGTTTGTCAAAGACTTTGCGAAGGTGGCGGGTCCCCTGAATGAGCTGCTGAGGGGGACCGCCGGAGTGCCGAAGACCCAGTACATCCCTTGGGCCCAGAGACAAGATGAGGCCTTCCAGGCTATAAAGAATGCCCTTACTTCAGCCCCGATTTTGGCCTATGCAGATTTCGATCAACCATTATTGTTGTACACAGACGGTAGCCTTCATGGACTCGGTGCCGTACTTTCTCAGATACAGGATGGACATGAGAGAGTCATCGGGTATGCCAGCAGGTCCCTGCGAGACAGCGAAAGAAACACCCACAATTACAGCTCCTTCCGGTTAGAGCTCCTGGCCCTGGTGTGGGCCATGACAGAGATGTTTGCGGGCTTCCTGGCAGGGACCAAGATTCAAGTTCGAACAGACAATAATCCCCTGGCCCACCTTGAGAATGCTAAATTGGGGGCCTTGGAACAACTATGGGTGGCTCACCTAGCCAAGTTTGACTTTACCATCCGTTATCGCTCTGCTACCGAAAAGGCAAATGCTGACGGGCTATCAAGAGTGACTGTGTAGACTCCAGCGAGGGATCTCGATGAACAACTCGAAGAGGAGGAGACCCCAGATTTTCGTAAGTTCAAGCCCCCAGTGGTTGCGGCCCAGTCAAGAAGGGAGGCCTGTGCACTACCCCGGTCCCTGGGGAGAACCAATGAGGAATGGGGACATGTTCAGGATGAAGACGAAGGGCTGAGACAGATGAAATGGTGGGTAACTCAGAAGCGGAAGCCTGGCAAACAAGAGAGAAATGATCTGGACGCTGAAATGAAGAGTATCTTGCACCAGTGGGATAGACTGGAAGTGCAAGAATCAGTGTTATATCGCAAGAGACAACAGCCAAAAGATGTGGAAGTAAGGTGGCAGGTGGTCATCCCAGGAAGAATGGCTCAAGAAGTAGCTAGAGAAGCCCACGAATTTGGAGCTCACTTCGGGCCCACAAAGACCTACCAATGGTTACAGCGATATGTGTATTGCCCCCGGTTGGAGTCTGTGGTGGAAGAGGTTTGCCGACAATGTCGAGTATGCGACCTCATTAAGAGTACCGAACAGAGAGCACCCATCCAGACCATACAAACTAAGGAACCGCTAGAAGTCTTGATGATCGACTATCTTCTCGTGGGACACTCGGCCCGGGGGCTACAGTACTGTTTGGTCATGACTGATCATTTCTCCAAGTTCGCAGTAGTTACCCCGACTAGAGATCAGACTGCAGAGTCGGCGGCGCGAGCCATCTGTCAAGACTTCATCCGGGTGTATGGGTGCCCAAAGCGCATCCACTCCGACCAAGGCGCTTGTTTCCAAGGCAAGGTGATGGAAGAACTGTATCGTATGTATGGCATCGAGCAGTCCGGTACCACCCCTTACCATCCTCAAGGCAACGGAGCATGTGAACGCTTCAACCGAACCTTACTTCAAATGCTGAGAACGTTGGAGGAGGATAAGAAGGCGTGTTGGCCAGACTACCTGCCAGAGTTGGTCTGGACCTACAACAATTGGGTCCACTCCACCACGGGTTATACCCCCTATCTACTGCTGTTTGGAAGAGCTGGGCGGGAGATCATTGAGCTGAATTTGGAACAGCCAGAGGAGATGATGGAGCGAACGGTCACCTCATGGGTGAAAGAGCATTGGCAACGACTACAAATGATACGGTGGTTGGCGGGTCAGCAGCTGCAAGAAAAAGAGCATACAGGTCGTAAACCGATTCAAGAGTTACCACTCCAACCCGGAGACCGAGTATTAGTCAGAGAGAAGCGCCCCAAGGGAAAACTAAGTGAGAGATGGGAAGTACAGCCTTATAGAGAAATCGAGCGAGTGTATGCTAACGGCCCTGTCTACAAGGTGCAAATTGAGAGTGGGGCGTCCGCCCCTAGAGTACTTCACAGAAATATGCTGAGGCCCTGCTGGTCTGAGATCTGTTCTACGCCATTGTCGCCTGAAGGCGCTACTCCACTTCCTGAATCTGTCATGCCTGATGGTGAAATCGATGACGAGTGGTGGACCATCCCTGATGTAGGGGGTCCTCAGCCGCACAGAGACGGTAATCCCATGGATGTACCAGTACCGCCACGTGAGATCGAGACCAGACAAGAGCCCACGATGACTCCTGCAGCAAGTGTTCCTCTGGAAGATAGTCAAGCCTTGCCTGACAGCCAAGAGCTCCGGAGATCCCAGAGGTCTAATGCAGGGGTTCCACCAGTCCGCTATGTAGAACAGTGTGCTCTGTCTGTTTTTCCAACTTTGTTGCCTCCTCTATAGGTGCTGCTTCCGCATTGCACGTTCCTTCATTATGCTTCAACCTTGATGCTGTGATGGCCGAGGACGACCATCATTAAGAAGGGAGGCATGTAAGAGGGTGGTGCTGTTATGGACAGTAACACGCTGCCACTTTAAGAGACAGCACCCCCTTGTCTGGTGTGATGGAATGTTCTGCTTCTCCCTGCTATAGATTGTGAAGATGAACTGCCCTAGAATAAGGGGAGGAGTTGAGCCTGAACTGCGTGTGTGAGCTGAAGCTGCTACAGAGAGAACTGTGTGCTGTTTGTTACAAGAAAAGTCCCACAGCCTGGGACGCAGTGTACTTGTGAAATTTGCAAGACTTTTCTGGGTACAGCAAAGGTGGCTGTTCTGTGCTAGTTTGTGAAGCCACGAAGATACTGAGAAAGGGACTTATAGTTTCCAGGAGCATCCCTAGGACTCAGAAGCAAGGAGAAGACCACGTTTCACAGAGCTGACAGAAAGCCGTGCGCACCATCATATTAGACTTCTGGGGGCCCCCCTGGGACTGGACCTGAGTCCCCAACATCACCGTGAGTCTGTTCCTGTTTGGTGCACCTGTTAGGGCCTAGTGTAGGCTTCAGTAGTCAGTACACGGCAGCCGTGGGGCCTGCTTAGTAAAGGCCAGGGAGGTTATATGTAGAGTAGCATCGTTATTTGTTTATTGTTTAAATTTGCTTGTGAGACATATTTTGAGGCTGTAATAGTTGGAGCACCGTGCTATTTTACGGACAAGATAAAGTGTATAAGTCTTGTAAAGTGTCTCTTGCCATTGCATACCCCTGTTTGCATCTTCCTCACCCACTTCATTCCTTGCCTCCCAATAAATCTACCCTTTGTTGTTTGCACCTCATCTTGTCTTCCTGCACCGTGGTGGTCCCCCGGCCATCGCTTCAGGGTCTGCAGGGAAGCCCACCCTCCAACAGTGCGGGGCCCAGTGTGCTCGGTCCAGAGTGATGGCCCCGGCGGGTGACGGTCACTGCGGACACTCACTTGGGAATGATGGCGGCTGCCCTGGCTGCAACTTCCCCCGCGGTGCACGACGAACGTCTGACAGGATTTACGTCCAACGGCCTGAAGGGAAGGAAACAACCAAATATATTACCGCCTGACGTGACTGCGTGCTGCCCCCTGCAGGACAACGAGCAGCACTGCCGGAGAGTCACCTCACCTGATAAATGACAGGAGGCCGAAGAAGAGGACGGCAGAAGTGGCGACCTCCAGGACCACCCAACCTGCAACAGCGAAAAGGGGTTATACCACACCAAGACCACCCAACCTGCAACAGCGAGAATGGGTTATACCACACCAAGACAACACCCGACCTGCAACAGCGAGAAGGGGTTATACCACACCAAGACCACCCGACCTGCAACAACGAGAAGGTTATACCACACTAAGACCACCCAACCTGCAACAGTGAGAAGGGGTTATACCACACCAAGACCACCCAAACTGCAACAGTGGGAACAGGTTATACCACACCAAGACCACCCGACTTGCAACAGCGAGAAGAGGTTATACCACACCAAGACCACCCGACCTGCAACAGCGAGAAGAGGTTATACCACACCAAGACCACCCGACCTGCAACAGTGAGAATGGGTTATACGACACCAAGACCACCCGACCTGCAACAGCGAGAACGAGTTATACCACACCAAGACCACCCGACCTGCAACAGCGAGAAGGTTATACCACACCAAGACCACCCGACCTGCAACAGCGAGAAGGGGTTATACCACACCAAGACCACCCAACCCGCAACAGCGAGAAGGGGTTATACCACACCAAGACCACCCAACCTGCAACAGCGAGAAGGGGTTATACCACACCAAGACCACCCAACCTGCAACAGCGAGAAGGGGTTATACCACACCAAGACCACCCAACCTGCAACAGCGAGAAGGGGTTATACCACACCAAGACCACCCGACCTGCAACAGCGAGAAGGGGTTATACCACACCAAGACCACCCGACCTGCAACAGCGGGAAGGTTATACCACACCAAGACCACCCGACCTGCAACAGCGAGAAGGGGTTATACCACACCAAGACCACCCAACCCGCAACAGCGAGAAGGGGTTATACCACACCAAGACCACCCAACCTGCAACAGCGAGAACGGGTTATACCACACCAAGACCACCCGACCTGCAACAGCGAGAAGGGGTTATACCACACCAAGACCACCCAACCTGCAACAGTGGGAACAGGTTATACCACACCAAGACCACCCGACTTGCAACAGCGAGAAGAGGTTATACAACACCAAGACCACCCAACCTGCAACAGCGAGAAGAGGTTATACCACACCAAGACCACCCGACCTGCAACAGCGAGAACGAGTTATACCACACCAAGACCACCCGACCTGCAACAGTGAGAACGAGTTATACCACACCAAGACCACCCGACCTGCAACAGTGAGAACGAGTTATACCACACCAAGACCACCTGACCTGCAACAGCGAGAAGGGGTTATACCACACCAAGACCACCCGACTTGCAACAGCGAGAAGGTTATACCACACCAAGACCACCCGACCTGCAACAGCGAGAAGGGGTTATACCACACCAAGACCACCCGACCTGCAACAGCGAGAACGGGTTATACCACACCAAGACCACCCAACCTGCAACAGCGAGAAGGGGTTATACCACACCAAGACCACCCGACTTGCAACAGCGAGAAGGTTATACCACACCAAGACCACCCGACCTGCAACAGCGAGAAGGGGTTATACCACACCAAGACCACCCGACCTGCAACAGCGAGAACGGGTTATACCACACCAAGACCACCCAACCTGCAACAGCGAGAAGGGGTTATACCACACCAAGACCACCCGACTTGCAACAGCGAGAAGGTTATACCACACCAAGACCACCCGACCTGCAACAGCGAGAAGGGGTTATACCACACCAAGACCACCCGACCTGCAACAGCGAGAACGGGTTATACCACACCAAGACCACCCAACCTGCAACAGCGAGAAGGGGTTATACCACACCAAGACCACCCGACCTGCAACAGCAAGAAGGGGTTATACCACAGTGCCCACCAGATGGGTATGCACGGCTCAGCAGACAGTATCACACACGAGAGGATTAGATACACGGTTCTGCAGTCAGCATCACAGGATAGGATTATATACACTGCTCAGCAGGCAGTATCACACAGGAGAGGATTAGATACACGACTGAGCAGTCAGTATCACACAGGATAGAATTAGGTACACGGCTGAGCAGACAGTATCACACAGGATAGGATTAGATACACAGCTCAGCAGTCAGTATCACACAGGATAGGATTAGATATAGTTTAGCAGACAGTATCACAGGATAGGATGAGATACACGGCTCAGCAGTCAGTATCACACAGGATAGGATGAGATACACGGCTCAGCAGTCAGTATCACACAGGATAGGATGAGATACACAGCTCAGCAGACAGTATCACACATGATGGGGGTTGTAGTGCAGAGATGGAGGAGAGCAGGGACTGTATTTCCGCCTCTGTGACTTTCTGATTGCTCTGTAGCAGATAATAATGGCTGCTGTAACTAGATATGATGTACTGGCTGATAGCGGAGTACAGTAGCTCACAGTGAGGGAGCAGTTTGGCTCTTAGCATATTTGCAGTCCGTGTAATTTCCTTTCTTTCAGCCGCGGTTTGCTGCAGAGTCGATCATGGTGTCGATCACTGATTGAATTTTCTCATTGAGAAGGAAATGGCGCAATCATCTGCGACATCTGAAGGAAACAATATAAATCATCATTTATGTGTGATATCATCAGACTTCTGGAGCAGATCCATTAAAGGGCCAGTGCACACACTCATGTAAGGAGGGGTGGAGGGGCAGGGAACTGACAACTTTGCTGAGCTTGTGGTGGAAGCATCTAGTGTGGTTATGTCTATTGCATCAGACTGCCAGGGAGAAGACGAGGCAAGACCCTAGGGAGGCAGGACCCCAGGGAGACAGGACCCCAGGGAGGCAGGACCCCAGGGAGGCAGGACACCAGGCAGGCAGGACCCCAGGGAGGCAGGACCCCTGGGAGACAGGACCCCATGGAGGCAGGACCCCAAGGAGGAAGGACCCCAGGGTGGCAGGACCCCGGGGACACAGAACCCCGGGGAGGCAGGACCCCGGGGAGGCAGGACCCCAAGGATACAGGACATCTGGTTGGCAGGACCCCAGGAAGACAGGACCCCAGGGTGGAAGGACCCCAGGTAGACATCGCTTTCTGCCATTGCACCAGGATGACGATGACGGTGAAATATTTTGCTCCGCACAATCCCCTGTGTCACCGGGTTTTATTACTCTGGCGCTAATTTGCCATTTGTGGCTGGGGACCGGTGCTGTACCCCAACCCAGGAGACCCACACGCTCAGGCCTTCTTGGTACCTGGAACAGGCCTTATTTATGGAGTGGTAAACTGGGTAATCCCTTCTCTGGGGCAAAAATCAAGATTGGTGACCCCGCACTGCTGCTGGGTGCTGACCCCATTCTTGTATATATGTCGCCATCATGTGTGATCAGCAGTGGGCGATGACACCTGTCATATAACGATCCGCCTGGGAATATATTGATCTTGGCTCGGGGCAGCTCGCTGACTTTGCCTTTGTGTGCTCACCGCTATTTCCTTGTACACATTGCCAGGTGGGGTTTGGCATCGGAACAATCTATCACAGGCATAAAAATGGAAGAAACCGCAGAAAAATCTGCATTTGTTAACATAATTTTTTTGGTTAGGAAGTTAGAAGGGTTAAAAGTTGACCAGCGATTTCTCATTTTTACAACAAAATTTACAAAAACATTTGTTTTAGGGATCACCTCACATTTGAAGAGAGTTTTGGGGGGGTCAATATAACAGAAAATACCCAAAAGTGACACCATTCTAAAAGCTGCACCACTCAAGGTGCTCAAAATCACATTCAAGAAGTTTATTAACCCTTCAGGTGCATCACGAGAACTAAAGCAATGTGGAAGGAAAAAACTAACATTATACTTTTTTCACAAATATTTGGAACCAATTGTTTCCATTTTCACAACGGTATCAGGAGAAAATGGACGACAAAATTTGTTGTGCAATTTCTCCTGAGTACGCCGATACCCCGTATGTTGGGAAAAACCACTGTTTGGGTGCATGGCAGGGCTCAGAAGGGAGGGAGCACCGTTTGACTTTTTGAATGTAAAAATGGCTGGAATCAATGGCGGGCGCCAACACACCCCTAACCCTAATCCCAACCCTAACCACAACCCTAACACACCCCTAACCCTAATCCCAACCCTAACCACAACCCTAACACACCCCTAACCCTAATCCCAACCATATCACTAACCCTAGCCCAACCCTAGCTTTAGCCCAACTCGCTTTAGCCCAACTCTAACATTAATGGAAATAAATATATATTTTTTATTTGATTATTTTTCCCTAACTAATGGCAGTGATAAAGGGGGGTTTTATTAACTTTTTTTTTATATCTTGATCACTGTGATAAGGTCTATCACAGTGATCAAAATGAACCAATAGGAAAAATTTATTATTGTTGCCGGGTGCAAGACGGCAGATCTCCGCAGACGCACTGTGCATGCACACACCATTTTCTTCCCGGAAGCAGATGCCAGCGGCCCGGGGGCGGGGGTTGAGATAAATTAAATGAGAAATCAGACTTTTTTTTTGCAGTCACCGTTATACTTTTAATCTTAATCTTTTAATCTTTTATACTTTTAACTTTTTTTAAGTTGTTGATCGCAACACTGGGGTCAGTAAAAACCGAACTGAATCATTTTCTCTTGGGTCTCGGCTACCCCCGGTAGCTGAGATCCTGGAGAAATTTCAAATCTGGAGGGCACTTTACCCTTATTCCGCAGCGCGGCTGTGGTTTAAGTACCCTTAATATCGGTGGTTGTTAAGGGGTTAAATAAAGAGATGAAGTGCAATGTAAACGAAAGTAAGGAAAGAAAATTGAGGTTGTTGCACGTAGGTCAAATTGGCCCAGGTCACATGGACTGATTATTATGTCTGATGTCAAAAAGGGGTTAATGAGTGATTGCACATGCTGCAGAAGAGGAGTTTTTCCCAGAGTGGGCAGTGGGACTGTGGAAGGTTCAAGGGATGGAGGCACAGCAGGGATGGAGTCTGGGTGGAGTCACAAGGGGGCTGAAAATGTTGCTAGTATGAGGCCCTGAAATTCCTAGTGGCAGCCCTGTGTACTGATGGTGGTTCTGGTGCTGAAGTGCTGTATTCCTGTATTAATGGTGGTTCTGATGCTGAATTCCTTAAGATTCTTAAGAGACAGTGATTTGTTCTATATTACACAATACTGTTGTATTAATATATAGTACAAGCAATCAGTCCTAAGAGGACTAAATAATTATGGAAGAAGACCATAAAAGCAAAACCAAGAAAACAATAATGGAATCGCACTTCTTCAATGCACATTTAAATTGCACTGGGGGAGGGACACCATTTACATTTTCACCTGGAATTGGACCTGGAAATGCAAGTACCAGCTACATTATCTGTACTTAGTCAGTTATCACTGTATTATAGCTGGTGTTACATAAGACTTATTACAGTATTATAGTAGTTATATTCCTGTACATAGGGAGCAGTATTATAGTAGTTATATTCCTGTACATAGGGGGCTGTATTAGACTAGTTATATTATTGTACATAGGGGGCAGTATTATAGTAGTTATATTCTTGTACATAGGGGGCAATTTTTATTCTAAAAACCAAACATAAATACAATTATAATAAAAACAAAAATCACCCAGAATTGCAAAACACAATTCACTTTGGTTATATATACACAAGTACTAAATAATCAGATCATATTCATACATACATTAAAGTGTCCACACCTGGAGGTAGAAGAAAATTAAGCAAAAATAAAATCATATTTCCTAACTGAATTTTACATTCCTCCATAACTTAATATTTCTCGGACTCCTTCCAACTTCTAGTGATTTTATCCACCGGAGTTCTGACATAACCTGACCAGCCGCTGCGGTGTGATCGAACAGCTCATTGTGCAGAGACACCCGGGTTCTCATGTGCCAATGATAGTATTTGATAAGACTTATGATAATGTATATTGTCTGTCGATGTTACTAAGGGTACTGTCACACAGTGCAATTTTGATCGCTACGACGGCACGATTCGTGACGTTCTAGCGATATCGTTACGATCTCGCAGTGTCTGACACGCTACTGCGATCAGGGACCCTGCTGAGAATCGTACGTCGTAGCAGATCGTTTGAAACTTTCTTTCGTCGCTGGATCTCCCGCTGTCATCGCTGGATCGTTGTGTGTGACAGCGATCCAGCGATGCGTTCGCTGGTAACCAGGGTAAACATCGGGTTACTAAGCGCAGGGCCGCGCTTAGTAACCCGATGTTTACCGTGGTTACCAGCGTAAAAGTTAAAAAAAAAAAAAACGTACATACTCACCATCTGATGTCCGTCAGGTCCCTTGCCGTCTGCTTCCCGCTCTGACTGACTGCCGGCCGGAAAGTGAGAGCAGATCACAGCGGTGACGTCGCCGCTGCGCTCTGCTCTCACTGTACGGCCGGATCTCAGTCAGAGCAGGAAGCGGACGGCAAGGGACCTGACGGACATCAGATGGTGAGTATGTACGGTTTGGTTTTTTTTATTTGTACGCTGGTAACCACGGTAAACATCGGGTTACTAAGCGCGGCCCTGTGCTTAGTAACCCGATGTTTACCCTGGTTACCCGGGGACTTCGGCATCGCTCCAGCGCCGTGATTGCAACGTGTGACCGCAGTCTACGACGCTGGAGCGATAATCATACGACGCTGCAACGTCACGAATCGTGCCGTCGTAGCGATCGAAATTGCACTGTGTGACAGTACCCTTACAGTGGAGGGGACACCATAGATTGTCAGAATACTTTAGAGTCCGCAGTCTGGGGATTCTTAGATTATCTGACACTTCCTCCCAGATCTTCCTCCCTCCCCAGCAATCACATATAAAGTGCTCCATAGTCTCCTCCTGCTGACAACCAAGGGGACAATTCCGATCAGAGACACTCAGATGTTTCAGGTTCCCCCTGACAAAGAGCCGACTATGCAGTGAAAGCCAAGTGACATCACAAACAGTTTAGGAGGAAGTCGTTTCCCATTTAGGAATCTAAGGCTTTCCTGCAGGGTGGTGGTGACACAATCTCTCAGGGCCAGTTGAGAGTAGAAGAAAGTCCTACATACATGAGCATATAGGTCTCTTCTCATACTGCTCTCAATGTAAGACTTATCCAGTCCCCACCTCCTAACACACTTCAGACCGTAGTCCAGATACTGGGGGAGGTGGTCACCTGTCCATCTCCTACTCTTGAGACTGCCGCCTCGCACCCAAGATTCTGCAAAAGGCAATATCCAGTACCTGATACTATTTACCCACAGGGAGCTACTGTTTGAGTCCATGTTCCCAAAATGTACCTTTAGAAACAAGAAGTCAAAGAAAACCCTTGGATTCAACATATCCAGCCCACCCTCTCTCCGCCGTAGGTACATTATTCCCCTCTTTATTAGGTTCAACCTATTCCCCCATAAGAGCTGGAAGCACAGGCTGAAGAGCCTCACTGAGAAAGATTCTGGCAAAGGGAAAATGACAGAGACATAAAAGAAAACAGGGACCAGGTAAGTCTTCAACATTGCGACCCTTTCTCTGTAGGTCAGCCTCCAGTTCTTCCATCGCTGAACCTTTGCATTTCCGGTTTCCAATTTCTCCTCCCAATTTAGCGTGGCATTATCATCCCTCCCAAATTTAACCCCTAGGATCTTAATATGGGTGGAGGCTTTGGCAAACTGCCGCAGATCAAAGCTGGGATCAGTGTTGTGATCTGGTGGCCTAAGAGCAGCATGAGACGTACTCTGGAGAAGGTGGTACCTGTACTGACCGCAGACCCTGAACTTAACACCGCAACTAGAAGTAGCCATGGAATGTACCTAGCACTCCCTGGACATCTCGACACAGCCGGAGGACTAATTACCCCTAAAGATAGAAAAGGGAAAACTATCTTGCCTCAGAGAAAATTCCCAAAGGATAGGCAGACCCCCACAAATATTGACTGTGAGAGGAGAGGGAAAAAACATACACAGACTGAAATCAGAATTTAGCAAAGGAAGCCACTTCTAGCTAAATAGAAAGGATAGGACAGAGCACTATGCGGTCAGTATTAAAACACTAGAAAATATCCACCACAGAAAATACAAAAACTCCACAGCTAACTAAAGACATGGAGGGTATATCTGCATCTCCAGAGATACCAGCTTGGCTAAACAAATCCTTATACAGACCAAGCTGGACAAGACAAAAAACATGGAAAAGAACTGAACAATAAGGCCACAGAATGTGGAAAGCAAAAAATCAAGGCCAGAACTTATCTTTGTTGAAAAGAACTGCAAAGCAGGAGAGACCAGGTAGAGATGTGAATCCTCCAGGAACAATGGACAACTGGCACTGACTAAAGGGTGAAGCAAGACTAAATAGCCCAGTCAGATTTGCAAAACGTGAACACACCTGATAAATGCTGCGATTCAGAGACAGCAGCGCTACCACTTACAACCACCGGAGGGAGCCCAAGAGCAGAATTCACAACAGATCAGTATCTAATGTCCACAGAGCTTGACTCTTCTCAAGGATGACCAGAGATCCGGAGGCCTCTGAGTAACTTCTGATAGAAAAAAAAAAAATGGAGACACAAAGCGCAAAATAGGGTCTTATCCTTTAGATAACCAAGAGAGCTTTCTTAGAATTGCTCACCTGATTTTGTTGAATGAAGAGCATGTAACGATTTCGGCTGCTGCAGATCCACAAGCCGATCAACGGCCGTATGACAATATAAACTGTGCAGGAGGTGTGGGTTAAATCCGCGCTGCCTTAATGATGAAGTTCCAAGGATAATAAATTTAAAAGGTGGTTTATTCAACGCGTTTCAAGGTCAGTGCGACCTCTTCTTCAGGAAATTCCACATACAACATTGATGTTGTATGTGGAATTTCCTGAAGAAGAGGTCGCACTGACCTTGAAACGCGTTGAATAAACCACCTTTTGAATTTATTATCCTTGGAACTTCATCATTAAGGCAGCGCGGATTTAACCCACACCTCCTGCACAGTTTATATTAACTTCTGATAGACGCAGATAACATCTGCACCTCTCGAGGATTAGAGATCATCAACGTCACATCATCTGCATAGGCAACAACATTCAGAGGCAGGCAATGGGGGACCGGCACCCCCTGAAAATCGCACTCCTGTAGTGACCTCAGAAACGGGTCTAGGGCAAAAACATACAGGAGCAAACTCAGTGGGCAACCCTGTCTCACCCCTGCCCCAACTTCAAAAGTGTCACCCTGCCAACCATTAATCAGAGGAAAGCTCACCGCCTCTCTGTACAATGTCTTCAGCCAATCCACAAAATGTCCCGCAATACCGTACTTTGACAAAGTGGCCCACAGATAGTCATGATCAACCCTGTCAAAGGCTTTAGCCTGGTCCAGACTAACAATATATTTCCCACACTGCAGAGCTTTACATCTCTCAAACATCTCCCGTATCGAGATGACTGCTCCAGAGATGTTCCGCCCTTTTACTGTGCCAAACTGAGAGCCTGCCAACAGTGCTGGGGACAACCAGACTAATCTAGAAAACAGGATCCTTGCTAGAATCTTCCTGTCCACATTCAAGAGGGCAATCGGCCTCCAGTTCTTGATGTCGCTCGGCTCTTTACCTTTAGACAGCAGAATCAACGAGGACACTCATGGATGGAGGCATCAGGTGATTTTCTAGACAACTTTTATACACATCCATGAGGATTGGAGCCAGGAGGTCTCTGAATTTCCTATAAAATTCTGCTGTTATGCCATCTGGACCTGGTGCCTTCTTCAGATGTAATTTATCAATAGCCTCCTTAACTTCCTCCACCGTTAACTCTGCTGTCAAAGGAGAAAAGTCCAGATCATTAGTATCAGGCGCAGGAGTTGCCTCCAAGAATTGATCCATCTTATCTTTATCCAAAACTTTTCTCTGAAACAAGTCAGCATAGTAAGATCCCACCACCTCCAGGATACCCTTCCGTGAATCCTGCAATACACCCTGGAAGTCAGTGAGACCCGTGACCATTTTTTTGACTACCCTCTCCCTGCAATTCTCAAAGGGATCAGGGGCTCCCTAAGGACCAATAATCCCGTTCAAGAACCAGGGAGGTATACCTACTATACTGATACTGCCTTATCTCAGATTTCAGTTAGTCGATCTTCACTTTGTCATCCCCGCCCGCCGAATATAGTGACTCCAATTCTTTACGCAGCTTTAGGTACTGGCTGTACTTATTCCTCCCTTTATTTACTGACAGTCTCTTTAAGAGGGATCTGATATCCTCCTTGACGTCCTCCCACTAGTCGGTCATGTTGTCATAGAAGTCAACCCTATCTACTGCTCCTGTTGGAACATGAATACGTGAATTTTGGCTGTCGACCTCCCTGTGCGAAAATGTCAATCAGTCCAGCCTGCATTATAATGCTATGTAGGACCTTACCGTCCCTGGTCACTGTCCTGCCCGAGGAACTGTCACCTGACGTCAGTATGGCGTTAAAGTCCTCTGCCATCACCACCGGAAGAGAAGTGAAGAGGTAAGGTTTAACGTTATTAAATAGCTGAATCCAGTCAGTCACTGTCTGTGGCCCATAGATGTTAATAAGCCGGAGTCGCCTCCCATGAATAGTGACTTCCAGGACCAAACATCTTCCCATGACCACCTCCATCATCCTATGCACAGTCACATCATTGGTGTTAAACAGGACAGCGACTCCGGCGTATGGCTCCACAGCCAGTGACCAGAAAGAAGGACCGCACCGCCATTCCCTCTCAGCCTCTCTCATAAGCCCCAGAGATGTCAGTCGTGTCTCCTGCAGGAAAATGACATCGGTGTCCAGATGTGTGAGATGTTCATACACCACATGTCTCGTCCTCCTTGCCTTAATACTATTGACATTACTTGAAGTTAGTGTTAATGAGAACCCCGCCATCACAACACAATAGAGAAGGAGCAAAGTAACTGCCATCATCATGAGTCAGGGATGTTCTGCCCACCACCAGTGTCCATGTCAGACTCTACCTGAGAGTCTACAGATAAAGGCTTCCGCTTTGACGGAGGGTGGTCCTCTACGTCCCTATCACACTCTGCATCAACTTTCCTCAACTCTTTTTCATAATCGTCATCATTAGACTCAGATAAAACTCCATACTTGTTGGACACAACCATCACTTCTGCAGAATTCTGAACCTTCCTAGTAGCACTCTGACCGGTGTCATATTCTGCCTCAGGTTTACGGGAGGACGTGCTCTTTTTCTTCCTTTTATGATGATTAACGCTCCAGTCATCAGATACAGACAGTGATGCTGAAGGGGGGGCTACCTGAGGCTGCTAGACCTGAGGAACGACCTCCATGTTCCCCTCTGCACCCTCTATACCCTGCTTCTCTGGTGTTACATGAGTGGACTCCTGTTGGACATCTGGGCTGGTCACCATCTCTCCTGACATTAAATCCTCCTCCTCATGTGCCCTTGCCACTGCATCCTCATCCTCCTGAGCCTCTGCCCCTGCCAGTACAGCCTCATCATGGAAGACTCTGCAGATATTATGCCAGGCGTCTGGACAGTCCCTGTGAGGGTGGCCCATCTTACCGCAGAGGTTGCACCTAACATCCCGGCAATCCACAGCGACGTGGCCGATTTCACCACACAGGCTGCACTTCACCATAGTACAGGCGTTAGCCAGATGACCTTTCCCACCACATTTGAAGCATTTTCTGGGCTGCCCGGGGTAATAACATCTTTCCTTCTCCCTCCCAATTAAGAAGTAGTTGGGTAAATGGGCAGTAATGTTATTAAATTGCCGCAGTTTCACCACAGCTTTCCACCCCATTGTCCAGATACCATCCTCATCTCTGACCTTGGAGAGTCCAGAGGCGAGGTCACAGTGTCTCCGGAGCCACACCTCGATGTCCTGTGGGGGAACGGCCTCATTCCAGAAGGTGATATTTACCGTGACAGTGTCCGGCCTGGAAATAGGAACCAATATAAACTTATTCCAGCCTTCAGAGTCTCTGAACCTGGGGTAATTGGCCCAGAACCTGTCCAGGTCACACTGCAGCTTGAAACTGACCTCGTAGCCCTGCCTGTCCTGAAGGTTAGACACCGCCAGTATCTCAGTTGCCACAAACCCCATCTGGCCGCATAGCAGCTCTCTCACCACATACCTGCGCTGTGGCAGATCCTCCTTGGCACCTATGTATTTAAACCGCACCACATTAATACGTTTAAATGTCTGTCCGGTATACCTGTCGCTAGAAGTGAAGGAAGGGGCGCCGCGGCTCCAGGCATTCCTGGGGGGCACCTGCCGGGTCACACTGGGCCGACTGACAGGGAGAGGGCCTGCAGCAGGGGGAAACTGCCACACCTTGGGGACTAGATGGTAAAGGGGGATAGTCACACATATCATGAACATTATCATCAGCATCATTATCATCAGACAGTGCAACGTCCATGACAGAATGTGAGACCCCTCCAGCCCCCGACCCCATGGGCACAACATCACCAGCCCCAGTCTGTGCCTCAGCCTCGGCATCATCAGCACAGTCTCACATATAATGTCCTGCTCCTGCGTGGGGCATTCTGGGACCTGTGGTGCCTCTGCTGGAGTCTGAAGTGTATGATCTTATTTATACTCAACTGCCTCAGCAGCACAAACAGTCTCACAAATACAGTCCTGCTCCTGCGTGGGGCATTCTGGGACCTGTGGTGCCTCTGCTGGAGTCTGAAGTGTATGATCTTGTTCACACTCAGCTGCCTCAGCACAGTCTCACAAATACTGTCCTGCTCCTGCGTGGGGCATTTTGGGACCTGTGGTGCCTCTGCTGGAGTCTGAAGTGTATGCTCCTGTTCACACTCGGCTGCTTGCTGCTGCAGTTTTTTTCCTTCCTGGAAGCAGAAGCGGGCAGCCTGTAACACTGGCCGTGTCCGCTGCTGGGGGGTCCCGGTCTCTACAGCACAGTCCTGCTTATAGGAGGCGAACCACTCCCGGTTCCTGCAGGTCTCTGCCAGGGGCCCCATGCCCTCCAGCACAGACTCAATGTCCTGCACAACACTTGCCAGCTGCACCCCCAGTGTGTTCAGTCTCAGGTCATACGCATCATCACAGGCAGGATTAGTGACCTTCATGCTATAGATGAAGTCTACCTCCATTTGCAGCGCTTTTTTTTGCTGCTGTAACTCACCCAGTTTTCTGACCAGTCCCGGTATCTCGTCCGCTAGCTGCAGCTCGGGTGCACGTGTCGGCTGCACAGGTTTAGGCTTCACCACTGGTGCAGGGGTTTTGAACACAGACTTGTGCGGTTCCACCACAGATGGCTTTGTGGCTCCTCGGCTGGATGCAGGCTCCGCAGCAGGTTTATCGCTGCCACCTGATTGTGACCGGGTGCGTCCTGACAGCGCCACACTGCCATGTTGCTGTAAGTTCTCCTGGATTGTTTGTCTTTCCAGAGACGTCCGTCTCTGCCTGGGAGCAGGAGAGGTGATCTGCACACCTGAGGCTGCTTTCACCTGTGCTCCAGGCAGGGGCTGCTTACTGACTGGGGAGTTACAGGACTTCATACTGTGCTGTGTAACATCACTCACCAACACTTTTCCTTCTGGCTTCTTTGCTGGACTTGGAGGAGATTTTCCTCCCAAGACTTTACTTGCAGATTTTTCTTCCTTCACAGAACTGCTGCAGCTTTGGCTCACTGCATTCACTGGTCTCACAGTGGCTTTGGGATTAGCATTCCCATTCAGAGAAGGCTGGGAGCCTTGTCCCAGTGTAGGCCGGGAAGCCAGGGCCTTGCCTGGGGAGCTTCCCCGCCCAAGGTGGCCCCTCCCTGGGCTTGCTCCAGACATCAGGAGAGCTACCAACACACAACCTCACAGCTAGGAGGCAGTATTATAGTAGTTATATTCTTGTACATAGGGGACAGTATTATAGTAGTTATATTCTTGTACATAGGGGACAGTATTATAGTAGTTATATTCTTGTACATAGGAGCAGTATTATAGTAGTTATATTCTTGGACATAGGAGCAGTATTGTAGTAGTTATATTCTTGTACATAGGAGCAGTATTATAGTAGTTATATTCCTGTACATAGGGGCAGTATTATAGTAGTTATATTCTTGTATAAAGGGAGCAGTATTATAGTAGTTATATTCCTGTACATAGGGAGCAGTATTATAGTAGTTATATTCTTGTACATAGGGGCAGTATTATAGTAGTTATATTCTTGTACATAGGAGCAGCATTATAGTAGTTATATTCTTGTACATAGGAGCAGTATTATAGTAGTTATATTCTTGTACATAAGTGCAGTATTATAGTAGTTATATTCTTGTACATAGGGGCAGTATTATAGTAGTTATATTCTTGTACATAAGTGCTGTATTATAGTAGTTATATTCTTGTACATAGGAGCAGTATTATACTAGTTATATTCTTGTATATAGGGGGCAGTATTATAGTAGTTATATTCTTGTACATAGGAGCAGTATTATACTAGTTATATTCTTGTATATAGGGGGCAGTATTATAGTAGTTATATTCTTGTACATAGGGAGCAGTATTATAGTATACAACCCTAAACAGTTATTCAACACCTTCAATTCTCTCCTTCGTCCCCCAGCACCTCCTCCCTCCCCACTTATCTCAGCTGAAGACTTTGCCTCATTTTTCAAGCAGAAGATTGATAACATCAGAGACAGTTTTGGTCAACAACCCCCAGAGCCCTTCCTCCCGACTTCCCAGCCCTCCACCTCAAAAACCAACTTCTCCACCATTACAGAAGATCAACTCTCCACTCTACTGTCAAGATCGCATCTCACCACCTGTGCACTTGACCCGCTCCCATCCCACTTCATCCCAAACCTCACCACAGTCTTCATCCCAACCCTAACCCATCTCTTCAACCTATCACTAACAACTGGTGTTTTCCCCTCAAGCTTTAAACATGCCTCCATCACACCTATCCTCAAAAAGCCTTCTCTTGACCCATCCTCTGTATCTAGCTATCGCCCTATATCACTTCTCCCCTATGCCTCCAAACTACTGGAACAACACGTCTGCCTTGAACTGTCCTCCCATCTCTCTTCTTGCTCCCTCTTTGACAGCTTACAATCTGGCTTCCGGTCACAACATTCCACTGAAACTGCCCTAACTAAGGTCACCAATGACCTCTTAACCGCTAAGAGCAACACACACACCACCTCCTCACCTCGCCCCCTATCTGTCAGAGTCCCACAAGGTTCAGTCCTAGGGTCCCTGCTCTTCTCCATTTACACCTTTGGCCTGGGACAGCTCATAGAATCTCATGGCTTTCAGTATCACCTCTATGCTGATGACACACAGATCTACATCTCTGGACCAGATATCACCTCCCTACTAACCAGAATCCCTCAATGTCTGTCCACTATTTCATCCTTCTCCGCTAGATTTCTGAAACTTAACATGGACAATACAGAATTCATCATCTTTCCCCCATCTCACGCGACCCCCCCAACGAACCTATCCATTACAGAAATTGGCTGCCCACTCTCCCCAGTCCCACAAACTCGCTGCCTCGGAGTTATCCTTGACGCTGATCTCTCCTTCAAACCACATATCCAAGCCCTTTCCACTTCCTGCCGACTTCAACTCAAAAATATTTCACGAATCCGTACATTCCTCAACCAAGAATCTGCAAAAACCCTAGTCCATGCCCTCATCATCTCTCGCCTTGACTACTGCAACCTCCTGCTCTGTGGCCTCCCCTCTAGCACTCTCGCACCCAATCTATTCTAAACTCTGCTGCCCGACTAATCCACCTGTCTCCCCGCTATTCCCCGGCCTCTCCCCTCTGTCAATCCCTTCACTGGCTCCCCATTGCCCAGAGACTCCAGTACAAAACCCTAACCATGACATACAAAGCCATCCACAACCTGTCTTCTCCTTACATCTGTGACCTCGTCTCCCGGTACTTTCCTACACGCAACCTCCGATCCTCACAAGATCTCCTTCTCTACTCCCTCTTATCTCCTCTTCCCACAATCACATACTAGATTTCTCTCGCGTATCACCCCTACTCTGGAACCCTCTACCACAACACATCAGACTCTCACCTACCATCGAAACCTTTAAAAAAGAACCTGAAGACCCACCTCTTCCGACAAGCCTACAACCTGCAGTAACCACCGATCGACCAAACCGCTGCATGACCAGCTCTATCCTCGCCTACTGTATTCTCACCCATCCCTTGTAGATTGTGAGCCCTCGTGGGCAGGGTCCTCTCTCCTCCTGTACCAGTTATGACTTGTATTGTTTAAGATTATTGTACTTGTTTTTATTATGTATACCCCTCCTTACATGTAAAGCGCCATGGAATAAATGGCGCTATAACAATAAATAATAATAATAATAATAGTAGTTATATTCTTGTACATAGGAGCAGTATTATAGTAGTTATATTCTTGCACATAGGGGTAGTATTATAGTAGTTATATTCTTGTACGTAGGAGCAGTATTATAGTAGTTATATTCTTGTACATAGGAGCAGTATTATAGTAGTTATATTCTTGTACATAGGGGCAGTATTATAGTAGTTATATTCTTGTATACACTGTGTTCCAAATTATTATGCACATAGTGTTTAGGAGTGATAAGGTTAGAATTTTTTTGTTTGTCATTTAAACTCATTGATGTTGATGTGTGTCAGGGCTCTTTATATCACTGAAAGCAATTGCAGATACCTGTGCAAATTAGTTTGGCAGGTGTGTCCAAATAAAGGCAAGACTACTTAAGAAGGCTGTTCCACATTATTAAGCAGCCTACATTTTTTGCCAAAATGGGAAAGAAAAAGGATGTGTCGGCTGCTGAGAAGCAACAAATGGTGGAGTATTTAGGTCAAGGCATGACTACAATCAACATTGCCAAGACACTTCATCATAATCATCGCACAATCAAGAAGTATGTAGCTGATTCCCAGCACACAGGTGTGTGTGCTGATAAAGAAAAATTGAGGACTCTTTCCAACAGGCAATTGCGTAAGGTTAAAAGAGCAGCTACAAAAATGCCTTGTCATAGCAGCAGACAAGTTTTTGAAGCTGCTGGTGCCTCCAAGGTCCCCAGAAAAACAAGATGCAGGGTCCTTCAGAGGTTTGCAGCTGTGCGTAAGCCATCCTGTCGACCACCTCTATCCACTGCAACAAGGAGAAACAGCTCCAGTGGGCCAAACGATACATGAAGACCGACTTCCAAACTGTTTTGTTCACCGATGAGTGCCGTGCAACGCTCAATGGTCCAGATGGATGGAGTGGAGGATGGCTGGTTGATGGACACCCCATGAAAACACGGCTAAGGCGCCAACAAGGAGGAGGTGGAGTAATGTTTTGGGCTGGAATCATGGGGAGAGAGATTGTCGGCCCCTTTATGATCCCTGAAGGGGCAAAGATGAACTCCATAATCTATGTGGAGTTTCTAAAACAACACTTCCTGCCATGGTTCAAGAGGAAGAACCGTGCATTCCGCAGCAAGATAATTTTCATGCATGATAATGCACCGTCTCATGCTGCAAAAAACACATCTGCATCTCTGGCTGCTATGGGCATAAAAGAGGACAAACTTATGGTGTGGCCACCATCTTCCCCTGACCTCAACCCCATTGAGAACCTCTGGAGCATCATCAAAAGGAGTGTCTATGATGGCGGGAGGCAGTTCACATCTAAGCAACAGCTCTGGGAGGGTATTCTGTCCACATGCAAAACAATTGAAGCAGAAGCCATCCAAAAACTGACAAATTCAATGGACAAGAGAGTTCAGAAGCTTCTTTCAAACAAGGGGTCCTATGTGCAAATGTAACATCACCTAGAATAAAGTTTTCACTTGAAAACTGTTTGATTTCATTTTGTAATAAGCTGATAATGCTTATAACCACAATTGACCATTTTTTTGTTCAAAATAAAAAAAAAAGGTTGAAAACTCTGCTGTGCATAATAATTTGGAACATGCATTTTGAGTGTTTATTTTTTTTTTAAAAGATACTGTTTTCATAGGCAGTTTTTTCCAAAACATTGCAATTATACTAGAATAGTAGATGACTGGAATATAACAATGACTGCAATTCGGATAGGTAATTTAGAGAAAATATGAGGAAATATTATTTGCATAATAATTTGGAACACAGTGTATAGGGGGCAGTATTAGGGTATGTGCACACGCTGCGTATTTTGCTGCGGAACCGCAGTGTTTCCGCAGCTGCGGGTCCGCAGCGGTTTCCCATGAGTTTACAGTACAATATAAACCTATGGAAAACGAAATCCGCAGTGCACATGCTGCGGAAAAAAACGTGCGGTAACGCAGCGGTTTATATTCCGCAGCATGTCAATTCTTTGTGCGGATTCTGCTGCGGGTTTACACCTGCTCCAATAGAAATCTGCAGGTGAAAACCCGCAGAGGAAACCGCGATAAATTCGCAGTAAAAACCGCAGCGGGTTTGCACTGCGGATTTATCAAATCCGCTGCGGAAAATTCCGCAATGGAATCCGCAGCGTGTGCACATACCCTCATAGTAGTTATATTCTTGTACATAGGGGCAGTATTATAGCAGTTATATTCTTGTACATAGGGGCAGTATTATAGTAGTTATATTCTTGTACATAGGAGCAGTATTATAGTAGTTATATTCTTGTACATAGGGGCAGTATTATAGTAGTTATATTCTTGTATATAGGGGCAGTATTATAGTAGTTATATTCTTGTACATAGGGGCAGTATTATAGTAGTTATATTCTTGTACATGGGGCAGTATTATAGTAGTTATATTCTTGTACATAGGGGCAGTATTATAGTAGTTATATTCTTGTATATAGGAGCAGTATTATAGTAGTTATATTCTTGTACATAGGGGGCTATATTAGACTAGTTATATTCTTGTACATAGGGGCAGTATTATAGTAGTTATATTCTTGTACATAGGGGACAGTATTATAGTAGTTATATTCTTGTACATAGGGGACAGTATTATAATAGTTATATTCTTGTACATAGGAGCAGTATTATAGTAGTTATATTCTTGTACATAGGAGCAGTATAAGGCCATGTGCACACGCTGCGGATTCCATTGCGGAATTTTCCGCAGCGGTTTTGATAAATCCGCAGTGCAAAACCGCTGCGTTTTTTTTCTGCGGATTTATCACGGTTTTTATTGCGGTTTCCTCTGTGGTTTTTCACCTGCAGTTTCCTATTGGAGCAGGTGAAAAACCGCTGCGGATTCCGCACAAAGAATTGACATACTGCGGAAAATAAACCGCTGCATTTCCGCGCATTTTTTTCCGCAGCATGTGCACTGCGGATTTCATTTCCCATAGCATTACATGGTACTGTAAATGCATGGGAAAACGCTGCGGATCCGCAGCTGCGGAAATGCTGCGGATGCGCAGCAAAATCCGCAGCGTGTGCACCTTATAGTAGTTATATTCCTGAACATAGGGAGCAGTATTATAGTAGTTATATTCTTGTACATAGGAGCAGTATTATAGTAGTTATATTCTTGTAAATAGGGGAAGTATTATAGTAGCTATATTCTTGTACATAGGAGCAGTGTTATAGTAGTTATATTCTTGTGCATAGGAGCAGTATTATAGTAGTTATATTCTTGTACATAGGAGCAGTATTATAGTAGTTATATTCTTGTAAATAAATAGGGGAAGTATTATAGTAGCTATATTCTTGTACATAGGAGGAGTATTATAATAGTTATATTCTTGCACATAGGAGCAGTATTATAGTAGTTATATTCTTGTACATAGGAGCAGTATTATAGTAGTTATATTCTTGCACATAGGAGCAGTGTTATAGTAGTTATATTCTTGTACATAGGAGCAGTATTATAGTAGTTATATTATTGTACATAGGACCAGTATTATAGTAGTTATATTCTTGTACATAGGGAGCAGTATTATAGTAGTTATATTCTTGTATATAGGGGCAGTATTATAGTAGTTATATTCTTGTACATAGGGAGCAGTATTATAGTAGTTATATTCTTGTATATAGGGGCAGTATTATAGTAGTTATATTCTTGTACATAGGAGCAGTATTATAGTAGTTATATTATTGTACATAGGGGGCAAGTACTGTCTACTACATTATCTGTACTTAGACAGTTATCACTGTGTTATATATGGCGTTACATAGGACTGCAAGGTAACATTTGCTTGGGAGTTTCCACTTGACAAACAGGTTTTATGACACCATCATGGACAACATGTCAACACCAGCCACAAAGTTCATTCTAAAATTTGCCCAGACCTCT
This sequence comes from Ranitomeya variabilis, assembly GCF_051348905.1. NCBI lineage: Eukaryota > Metazoa > Chordata > Amphibia > Anura > Dendrobatidae > Ranitomeya > Ranitomeya variabilis. The sequence continues at coordinate 250,976,397 of NC_135235.1, forward strand.
TGATCCACATTGTCCTGGATGAACTTGTTGGACACGTGTCTTGCGTGTCTTTTCTCCTGAGTTATGTCATTATACAGTAATGTATCAGTGACGTCTGTTGACTATAATGTTCTTTGTTACCTGAGAATATTTGCATCCTTTGTATTTATATTAAAATAAACCAATAAACATTAAAACAAATAAAAATTTGAACAATTCAAAAAGAATCTCTCGCTCCACGCAGTGTCAGGAGCAACTGGACTTCATCAGTCAATGAAATAAAGAAGTCCCTGTGATATCCACCGAAATGGATTGAGGAGCTTAAACTTCTCAGCAAAATCACTCCAGCCATAGAGGAACAGGAACATGTGCATCAATGTTTCATTATAGAATAACGTCTTCTGATAAAAGTCACATTCACTACATTTCTAGTCAATCGATTAGATTATTATTAGTAAACTCTTATCAAAGATTCAGAACAGCACAACTCCCAAGCTCCATCCCCAGAAAGATCCATTTGTAGAATTTCTGAAGCAATGTAGAACTTAATTGTGAAAAGATGATCCTGCATTATCCATCTGCTGCAATCCAGAAGAATAGAAAGAAGAAACATTGTAACCACCTGTGATATTATCGGTCTCTACCCCAGTCAATCAATATTGTGCCAATATCAATAATTATTAGTGATTACTTATCACCCTAACAATAATGTCAGGAATTACCTCCGGTCACAAGCTGCCTCTTGTCTCCAGAAACACCAACCACACAGCAAGTTCTCTGCTCATTAACGCGCGTTTCTATTGTCTGACTACTCTGCTCCTCCCATAACTATACTACAACCTAGAAGCAAAGCTGAGACACAGAATGATCATTGCAATACAGGAGAGTCATACAAAGTTAAAGGTGGTAAATGAGACCTGCACAAAATATGTAATTTGTAGTGAAGTATTATTGCATATTATAGATGTACATAGGAAGCAGTATTATAGTAGTTATACTCTTGTACATAGGAGCAGTATTATAGTAGTTATATTCTTGTACATAGGAGCAGTATTATAGTAGTTATATTCTTGTACATAGGGGCAGTATTATAGTAGTTATATTCTTGTACATAGGAGCAGTATTATAGTAGTTATATTCTTGTACATAGAGGCAGTATTATAGTAATTATATTCTTGTATATACTGGGCAGTATTATAGTAGTTATATTCTTGTACATAGGGGCAGTATTATAGTAGTTATATTCTTGTACATAGAGGCAGTATTATAGTAATTATATTATTGTATATAGGGGCAGTATTATAGTAGTTATATTCTTGTACATAGGAGCAGTATTATAGTAGTTATATTCTTGTACATAGAGGCAGTATTATAGTAGTTATATTCTTGTACATAGAGGCAGTATTATAGTAGTTATATTCTTGTACATAGGAGCAGTATTATAGTAATTATATTCTTGTATATAGGGGCAGTATTATAGCAGTTATATTCTTGTACATAGGTGCAGTATTATAGTAGTTATATTCTTGTACATAGGGGCAGTATTATAGTAGTTATATTCTTGTACATAGGGACAGTATTATAGTAGTTATATTCTTGTACATAGGAGCAGTATTATAGTAGTTATATTCTTGTAGATAGGGGCAGTATTATAGTAGTTATATTCTTGTACATAGGAGCAGTATTATAGTAGTTATATTCTTGTGCATAGGGGCAGTATTATAGTAGTTATATTCTTGTACATAGGAGGAGTATTATAGTAGTTATATTCTTGTACATAGAGGCAGTATTATAGTAGTTATATTCTTGTACATAGGAGCAGTATTATAGTAATTATATTCTTGTATATAGGGGCTGTATTATAGCAGTTATATTCTTGTACATAGGAGCAGTATTATAGTAGTTATATTCTTGTACATAGGGGCAGTATTATAGTAGTTATATTCTTGTACATAGGGGCAGTATTATAGTAGTTATATTCTTGTACATAGGAGCAGTATTATAGTAGTTATATTCTTGTAGATAGGGGCAGTATTATAGTAGTTATATTCTTGTACATAGGAGCAGTATTATAGTAGTTATATTCTTGTAGATAGGGGCAGTATTATAGTAGTTATATTCTTGTACATAGGAGCAGTATTATAGTAGTTATATTCTTGTACATAGGGGCAGTATTATAGTAGTTATATTCCTGTACATAGGGGCAGTATTATAGTAGTTATATTCTTGTACATAGAGGCAGTATAATAGTAGTTATATTCTTGGACATAGGAACAGTATTATAGGTATTATAGTAGTTATATTCTTGTAGATAGGAGCAATATTATAGTAGTTATATTCCTGTACATAGAGGGCAGTATTATAGTAGTTATATTCTTGTACATAGAGAGCAGTATTATAGTAGTTATATTCTTGTACATAAGGGCAGTATTATAGTAGTTATATTCTTGTACATATGAGCAGTATTATAGTAGTTATATTCTTGTATATAGGAGCAGTATTATAGTAGTTATATTCTTGTACATAGGAGCAGTATTATAGTAGTTATATTCTTTTATATAGGAGCAGTATTATAGTAGTTATAGTCCATAGAAATCAAGAAAAAAGCTGAATGGCACTAAGAAACAGGTGAGTACTCACTGTTTGAGCAGATTTAGCAGAGTCCAGTAGGTTTAGCTGAGTCAACAACCCCACCAATCGGTAATCCTCGGAATATGGCGTGCTTGCTTGAAGAAACATGTGGAAATCCAAATAGGAGAGAAAGTAGCACCACACAAATCTTCCGATAAAAAAAAACTTTGTTCTTTATTTCAACAACGTGCTGTTGACATGGGTACAGAGGGGAGGATAGTTGTGGAACAAGCTGGATAGGTTAATGGACTACGGCCGTTTCGTGTGTTACACGCTTCATGTGGACCCGTTGAAGCGTGTAACACGTGAAACGGCCGTAGCCCATCATAGTAGTTATATTCTTGTACATAGGAGCAGTATTAGTTATATTCTTGTACATAGGAGCAGTATTATAGTAGTTATATTCTTGTACATAGGAGCAGTATTATAGTAGTGATAGATGATGAGCTGTGCTGTAGTACAATGTATGCATATTTCATAGGTAACACCGATGTATACAGTACATAGATTAGTCATGTAGTCCCTGGTATTCGTGGCTATGGTGCAGGACAGGACACATTCCTCTTCTACATTGATGCTCCCAATATAAAGAACATAGTAACATAGATAGCAAGGCTGAAAAAAGCCATTTGTCCATCCAGTTCAGCCTATATTCCATCAGAATAAATACCCAGATCTACGTCCTTCTAAAGAACCTAATAAATGTAAGATACAATATTGTTATGCTCCACGAAGACATCCAGGCCTCTCTTGAACCCCTCGACTGAGTTCGCCATCACGACCTTTTCAAGCAAGGAATTAGAGATTCTCACTGCCCTAACAGTAAAGAATCCTCTTTTATGTTCGTGAAAAATCCTTCTCTCCTCCAGACGCAGAGAATGCCCCCTGTGACCGTCACCTTCCTTGGTATACACAGATCCTCGGAGAGATATTTATATTGTACCCTTATATACTTATACATGGTTATTAGATCGCCCCTCAGTCGTCTTTTTTCTAGACTAAATAATCCTAATTTTGCTAAGCTCTCTGGGTACTGCAGTTCCCCCATCCCCTTTATTAATTTTGCTGCCCTCCTTTGTACTCGCTCTAGTTCCATTATATGCTTCCTGAGCACAGGTGCCCAAAACTGTACACAGTACTCCATGTGCGGTCTAACCAGGGATTTGTACAGAGGCAATATAATACTCTCATCATGTGTATCCAGACCTCTTTTAATGCACCCCATGATCCTGTTTGCCTTGGCAGCCGCTGCCTGGCACTGGCTGCTCCAGGTAAGTTTATCATTAACTAGGATCCCCAAGTCCTTCTCGATGTCAGATTTACCCAGTGGTTTCCCGTTCAGTGTGTAATGGTGATATTGATTCCTTCTTCCCATGTGTATAACCTTACATTTATCATTGTTATAAAGAACCTTACATTGAATGATGAGACACTTCATATCTAAGGTCTCATCTTCAGAAGAAGGAAAGCTCGAAAACACATGAGCAATTCAAAAAAGAAAAAACATTCAGAAATTGTTCATGTGGAACATGAAGTAGGTGAACCCCGGCCAAGTACACATAACCCACACTCAGGTGACATCAGACAACACTTTTGTAGTTAGAATCATACAGAATGTAGGCGACAGGTAAGCGTCACCTATAAGGAGCCTCAAGAAACCTGCAAAGAACCATGATCCGTCCTCCGATATTTAGTGGGCTCCATTGGCAAAGCGGTATGGTCGTCAATGAGGCTGTCACAGGGTCCTTCTCTGGTACCACACAATCAACAGAGCCAGCGAAGAGTGAACAATCCCAAGACCTTTATTTATGCAAAAAAATATGAAATGTCCATATACGATCCACCACACAAAGGATAAAATAGTCCAGAACACGAATGCAGTTCAGTAACAGGATAAAAGTCCAACAATCCAGCAGACAGAGGATAACATAGTCCATATACGCTTCTTTCTCTCTGAGGTGCTATGAACACATCATTCCACACAGGACTGATTTGTGTCTCACCTCCCTGATATTTACAAGTCCCTCTCCTCATTCACAGGTTAGGGGGGTTGGTCGCAGGGGCTCTTTGTTTCAACAAGCTAATTCAATATGTCATTAGCATATTAGCAAACAACATTATTCACTGACCCTGTGGAGAGATAACAGTACAGGACTGTGGGGGCTGATATCAGATGGCAAATAACAGCAATTCATCAATTGGCAAATAACTCATCCTACAAGAGAACACCATGATAATCAGTAAAATATAAATATACACAAAATGATACCCACATAACATATCCCACCATCACAGAAGCCAAGGCTAAACTCAAGAAATACCTGTCATGTCGGACACTGTTCAGACCAGGTCGTCCGACAGACAGCGGTAATTCCGCTTTTGACCACTATTTGCTCATTGGCGTCTGCTAGATTTTATCTAGCTGTTCCGGGGTTAATTTACCTAATCCTTGGATTGGAAGCTGGGCCATGCCCACTGCCTTTAAATAGTTCTCCGGATCTTTGGGCGTCGCCGATTATAGCTTCTGTCTTGTGCGTTGTTATCTCGGTCTGGTGAGGAGAGCTGGTGGTTGGAGATTCGTTGCTGGTGGTGTATTTTCCTTTGTCTTATTTACTCCTTCCTATATTTGTATTTATTTTGCCCTGCACATTTATAGTGTATTCCTGAGTGACTGCGGTGTGGTGTATATTTTCCTTTATCCTTGTCTGTGCTAACTGTGGGTTTTGGGGAACAACATCTTCACTGGGTGGTGGGCGGAGGTTTCAGCCTAGGGCTGAGCTCAGGAGACAGGGTGAGGTTCGAGGCCTGGACATGCACACCTTCAGTGTAAACTCCAGGTAGAGGGTCAGTCAGGATTTCCCTAGTCTGAGGGAAACTGCAGGGGCCCGGGTTATTAGCTCTCGCTCACCTAGTCTCTCCCTGACAATACCCTGCAAGATTATAAGAAACCACCAAAGAACGAGCTGCCAAATCTGAAATGTCAAGCAAAATATTATATTTGTGGCCAATAAGAAGCTGAAAGTTTCTTGTGTGTCCCCTTCCGGCTCGTGTGTCCCCTTCCAGCTCGTGTGTCTCCTTCCGGCTCGTGTGTCCCCTTCAGGTGCTTCACTGGAATTAATGGAATGTGGAAGGAAAAAAAATAATTTTTTCTTTTTTTTTTTTTCAAAAATATTTTACTTTAGCTCCAGCACAGTTTGACTTTTTGAACGCAAAAATTGCTGGAATCAAGAGCAGACACCATGTTGCGTTTGGAGAGCCCCTGATGTGCCTAAACAGTGGAAACCCCCACACACGTGACCCCATTTTGGAAACCACCTCTCACAGGTGTAGTCACTGGGTACTTGCATCTGGTAACTAAACTTTCCCATATTTTCCTTCTTTCATGATGTTTAAGGTCTATTTTATATGATGCTTATGGTCTGCCAAGCTAACACATTGTGAATTACTATGTAAAGCTGACATGCTCTTATGCATTTTATGAACATTTTTTGGCCATAAGGCCACATTGTGGAAGCTCAAATGTTGTTTAGTCATTATACCCACTACCAATACATTTTGCAGTGATTTCTCTGTATAGAGCTTAAATATACCTTGAGCTGTGGTGTGCACTATTTGTTTCTGATCCCCCCTTCTGAGTTATGCTTACATAAATCTACTTAAATCTTATTTATGATTACTTGTTTCAGTAGAGGCGATCAGAGACAAACCCCAGCAGTGTCCGGTCCTATGATTTAGGCTGGAGTCACACACAACGTATAAAAAAATTGGTCCGTTTTTCACGGACGAGAATCACACAAATGTTTCATGAACAGTGTTCCGTGTGCAGATGTGATTTTTTTTTCTCCAAAAAATATCCGTGTGTCATCCGTATTGCAAGATTTTCTCGCCGGCTTACAAAATGGACATATAATGGATTCATGGGCTGAAATATTTGTGAAAACATATATATAGTGTATATATGCCGTTCAGGCATTAAAAGCCCACTTTTTTCTATTTTTTTTGTGTGCTGTTTTCCTTATATATATATATATATACAGTGCCTACAAGTAGTATTCAACCCCCTGCAGATTTAGCAGGTTTAATAAGATGCAAATAAGTTAGAGCCTTCAAACTTCAAACAAGAGCAGGATTTATTAACAGATGCATAAATCTTACAAACCAAAAAGTTTTGTTGCTCAGTTAAATTTTTATAAATTTTAAACATAAAAGTGTGGGTCAATTATTATTCAACCCCTAGGTTTAATATTTTGTGGAATAACCTTTGTTTGCAATTACAGCTAATAATCGTCTTTTATAAGACCTGATCAGGCCGGCACAGGTCTCTGGAGTTATCTTGGCCCACTCCTCCATGCAGATCTTCTCCAAGTTATCTAGGTTATTTGGGTGTCTCATGTGGACTTTAATCTTGAGCTCCTTCCACAAGTTTTCAATTGGGTTAAGGTCAGGAGACTGACTAGGCCACTGCAACACCTTGATGTTTTGCCTCTTGAACCAGGCTTTGGTTTTCTTGGCTGTGTGCTTTGGGTCGTTGTCTTGTTGGAAGATGAAATGACGACCCATCTTAAGATCCTTGATGGAGGAGCGGAGGTTCTTGGCCAAAATCTCCAGGTAGGCCGTGCTATCCATCTTCCCATGGATGCGGACCAGATGGCCAGGCCCCTTGGCTGAGAAACAGCCCCACAGCATGATGCTGCCACCACCATGCTTGACTGTAGGGATGGTATTCTTGGGGTCGTATGCAGTGCCATCCAGTCTCCAAACGTCATGTGTGTGGTTGGCACCAAAGATCTCGATCTTGGTCTCATCAGACCAGAGAACCTTGAACCAGTCAGTCTCAGAGTCCTCCAAGTGATCATGAGCAAACTGTAGACAAGCCTTGACATGACGCTTTGAAAGTAAAGGTACCTTACGGGCTCGTCTGGAACGGAGACCATTGCGGTGGAGTACGTTACTTATGGTATTGACTGAAACCAATGTCCCCACTGCCATGAGATCTTCCCAGAGCTCCTTCCTTGTTGTCCTTGGGTTAGCCTTGACTCTTCGGACAAGCCTGGCCTCGGCACGGGAGGAAACTTTCAAAGGCTGTCCAGGCCGTGGAAGGCTAACAGTAGTTCCATAAGCCTTCCACTTCCGGATGATGCTCCCAACAGTGGAGACAGGTAGGCCCAACTCCTTGGAAAGGGTTTTGTACCCCTTGCCAGCCTTGTGACCCTCCACGATCTTGTCTCTGATGGCCTTGGAATGCTCCTTTGTCTTTCCCATGTTGACCATGTATGAGTGCTGTTCACAAGTTTGGGGAGGGTCTTAAATAGTCAGAAAAGGCTGGAAAAAGAGATAATTAATCCAAATATGTGAAGCTCATTGTTCTTTGTGCCTGAACTACTTCTTAATACTTTAGGGGAACCAAACAGAATTCTGGTGGGTTGAGGGGTTGAATAATAAATGACCCTCTGAAAAGACTTTTCACAATTTAAAAAAAAAAATAAACAAAGAAATAACATTCTTTTTTGCTGCAGTGCATTTCACACTTCCAGGCTGATCTACAGTCCAAATGTCACAATGCCAAGTTAATTCCAAATGTGTAAACCTGCTAAATCTGCAGGGGGTTGAATACTACTTGTAGGCACTGTATATATATATATATATATACATATATACACACACACTAGATGGTGGCCCGATTCTAACGCATCGGGTATTCTAGAATATGTATGTATGTATGTATATAGCAGCCACATAGTATATAGCACAGCCCACGTGACACAGACAGCCACGTAATATATTGCCCAGCCACGTAATATATAGCACAGCCACGTAGTATATAGCACAGAGACGTAGTATATAACACAGCCCATGCAATATATAACACAGGCCACGTAGTATATAGCACAGCGATATAGTATATTGCCCAGCCACGTAATATATACCACAGCCAGGTAGCATATAGCACAACCCACATAGTATATAGCACAGAGATGTAGTATATAACACAGCCCACGCAGTATCTAACACAGCCCACGTAGTATATAGCAATGTGGGCAACATATCCCTGTTGAAAAAAAAATTAAAATAAAAAATAGCTATATACTCACCCTCCGTCGGCCCCTCGGATCCAGCCGAGGCGTTTACCGATGCTCCTCGTGACGCTCCGGTCCCAAGAGTGCATTGCGGTCTCGCGAGATCATGACGTACTGGTTTCCTACTATTGGATTAATAATGGATAGGTGTCTTATTGACACTTCTCCATTATTAACCAGGCTTAATGTCACCTTATAATAGCAAGGTGACATTAACCCCTTATTACCCCATATGCCAATGCCACAGAGCAGTGGGAAGAGAGGCTAAGTGCCGGAATAGGGGCATCTTACAGATGTGCCTTTTCTGAGGTGGCTGGGGGTGGATGTTTTTAGCCCGGGAGGGGGGGGGGCAATAACCATGGTCCCTCTCTAGGCTACTAATATCTGCCCTCAGTCACTGGCTTTCCCTCTCTGGCGGAGAAAATTGAACGGGAGTCCACGCCAGTTTTTTTCCGTTAATTAACCCTTTAATTTAACACAGCTCCCAAATTTTACACACACTCACTACTAACATTATTAGTGAGGGATATGTAAAAAAATAAGGGATATGCAAAGGTTTACTGTATGTAAACCATGTCTCCTATCCTGTCGGGTTTGGTAAGGAGAAAGCACCTGCTACCTAGCTCTGCATTAAATATAAATATATATGGGTCTCACTGACATATATATATACCTATTCTATGTGTAGACATTTATTTAATCTATTCTATTCTAACCTGTTAGTGTGATTTTACTGTACACCGCACTGAATTGCCAGCTTTTCTATAAGACACAGGTGTGTATTTCTCGCAAGTCTCACTGATGGTCCGTGTGTTGTGCGTTTTTTTTCTCGGCCCCATAGACTTTCATTGGCGTTTCTCGGCCGAGATACGCGGACAATCGCAGCATGCTGTGATTTCCCTCACACGTATAATACGGCCGAGAAAGCAACAGATGATAGGAGCTGCCCCATAGATTAACATTGGTCCAAGTCAGTAGCGTAGCTACCGGGGGGCAGAGGGTGCCCCGGCCCGGTGCTCTGAGGGGGCCCACCCAGAGCTACGCTACTGTATCGGCGCATGCAGCGCGCCGATACAGTTACATTCTGCTGCAGAGCAGGGAGGATCGTTCTCCCTGCTCTGCTGCCCGGCCGCTATGGGGCCCCTGAGCAGGTAGGGGGGCCCGGTGCCAGCAGTGCCCCCCCCCCCGCCATCATCGGAAGATCAGCTGTACCGGCATTTAGCCAATACAGCTGATCATATTGATGGGAGAAGGAGAGCTGCGCTCCTTCTCCCATCATCCCCCTGTCAGTGTCACTGACCGGCGCCCGCTGTCAGGAGATCAGCGGGAGCAGCGCAGGAACTAGGAAGAAGAGAGGTGAGTATTTATTTTAATGGGTGCTGCTGCCTTATTACAGGGTCTGCTTATAGGGGTGCTGCCTTATTACAGGGGCTGCCTATGGGGGCTGTCTTTTTACAGGGTCTGACTATGGGGGTGCTACCTTATTACAGGGTCTGACTATGGGGGCTGCCTTATTACAGGGTCTGACTATGGGGGGCTGCCTCATTACAGGGTCTGACTATAGGGGTGCTGCCTCATTACAGGGTCTGACTATGGGGGCTGCCTTATTATAGGGTCTGATTATGGGGGCTGCCTTATTACAGGGTCTGACTATAGGGGTGCTGCCTCATTACAGGGTCTGATTATGGGGGCTGCCTTATTACAGGGTCTGACTATGGGGGTGCTGCCTTATTACAGGGTTTGACTATGGGGGTGCTGCCTTATTACAGGGGCTGCCTATGGGGACTGCCTTTTTACAGCGTCTGACTATGAGGGATGCCTTATTACAGGCATCTGAGGGCCCTCTTTTTACCCCGCTTTATTATTATTATTATGACTATTGGCCACATTTCCACGCTTATACACTCACCGGCCACTTTATTAGGTACACCATGCTAGTAACGGGTTGGACCCCCTTTTGCCTTCAGAACTGCCTCAATTCTTCGTGGCATAGATTCAACAAGGTGCTGGAAGCATTCCTCAGAGATTTTGGTCCATATTGACATGATGGCATCACACAGTTGCCGCAGATTTGTCGGCTGCACATCCCAAAGATGCTCCATACAAGGCAGGATGGATCCATGCTTTCATGTTGTTTACGCCAAATTCTGACCCTACCATCCGAATGTCGCAGCAGAAATCGAGACTCATCAGACCAAGCAACGTTTTTCCAATCTTCTACTGTCCAATTTCGATGAGCTTGTACAAATTGTAGCCTCAGTTTCCTGTTCTTAGCTGAAAGGAGTGGTACCCGGTGTGGTCTTCTGCTGCTGTAGCCCATCTGCCTCAAAGTTCGACGCACTGTGCGTTCAGAGATGCTCTTAGGCCTACCTTGGTTGTAACGGGTGGCGATTTGAGTCACTGTTGCCTTTCTATCAGCTCGAACCAGTCTGCCCATTCTCCTCTGACCTCTGGCATCAACAAGGCATTTCCGCCCACAGAACTGCCGCTCACTGGATTGTTTTTCTTTTTCGGACCATTCTCTGTAAACCCTAGAGATGGTTGTGCGTGAAAATCCCAGTAGATCAGCAGTTTCTGAAATACTCAGACCAGCCCTTCTGGCACCAACAACCATGCCACGTTCAAAGGCACTCAAATCACCTTTCTTCCCCATACTGATGCTCGGTTTGAACTGCAGGAGATTGTCTTGACCATGTCTACATGCCTAAATGCACTGAGTTGCCGCCATGTGATTGGCTGATTAGAAATTAAGTGTTAACAAGAAGTTGGACAGGTGTACCTAATAAAGTGGCCGGTGAGTGTATATGTTTATTGCTGCCTCCATACAGATGTAATTTCTAGGTTTAGACATCTCTCTTGGAGTGGGCATTTTACGGCCGGTTTCTCCGGCATTTTTTGCACCTGCGCACTTGGATCCTTGTTGTTATGCTGTCTTACCTCGTTCGCTGACACCGACGGTGGCTCCTCCTTGTCTCCGCCCTGTTTGCGCCTCTCATTGCCTCTCTTGCTGTCCCAGCTCCGGCTGCATTCTGCCCGGTGCATTCACTGACTCCCTGTACCCTCTGCGCTTGCGCGGTCAGCGGCTCTCCCACTGAGCCACAGGTGTGCCGTCTTTCTTTAATCATTAGGTATGTACTTATACGAGTTTTTGGATACGCGCCATCACTTCCCCTGACGAAGCTCTATCAGCAAGGGCGATACGCGTGGGGCTGCACTGGCCCTTGTCCTGTTTGCTTGCCTGCCTGCCTGCCTACGGACTCGGTTGTGGCTACCACTTTGCTCTGGGTAATAATTATCGCAGCAATTGCTGGGATTCCCTTTGGCTGCTTCTGGGCTTTATTCTGTTATTTACATAGTGACCTTCAGATCTTTCTTTATTTAGTTGGTTCAGGTTATGCGTACACCAGTGTCCCATGAGCCATATAGGTTATCGCATTATTTTTGCGTCTAGCTAGCCTCTGGGGTTTTGTACCCATTGCTAGTTACATGATCATATAGAGCTTATCCTTTTTGTCCGGCTTGTGTTCTTTCTCTAGCTGGCTGCATATAGCCTACATCCAGTTTTTTGGAGGTTTTCAGGCAGGCATGTAGCATTTTGGGTCATATCATTTGTTATATGCTGTACATATTACTGTATTGAGTATTGATTGACTGCTATGGACAGGGCTTTTTGGTTGTTGTTTTTAATTATGTTTTAATGTTGCGTGTTAATAAAATCTTGTGTTTCTATTTTTTTCAATATTACATTGTTATTTCTTTATGTGCTGTGCACAATTGGAGTGATACCTGTTCTTTCCTTGAATCATATAGTTGGTTATCACTCTTCTGCACCCCATATGATATCATATATAGTTTGTATATCATTTTTTATACTTTTGTGGTGCGCCTTGGGTTACTGCTTTAACGCCTTATACTACAGAGTCTCCCTATGGGGGTGCTGCCTTATACTACAGAGTCTGCCTATGGGGGTACTGCCTTATTACAGGGTCTGCCTATATGGGGGTGCTGCCTTATTACAGTGTCTGCCTATGGGGGCTGCCGTATGCTATAGAGTCTGCCTATGGGGAGTGCATTATACTATATTGTGGACTATTTGGTGCATTATGCTACTGTATATGGAGGTTATCTAGGGGGCCATCATACATTATGGAGATTACAGTGTGGGGGTCATTATACATTGTTGGAGCCATCAAACAGTTTGGGGGCTACTAAGGAGTCAGTATATTGTGTGGGTGCATTATACTGTGTATAAGAGAGCATCATGCTGTGTAAAAGGGAGGTGTACAGGGGGAGACTCAGGACTTTATTAAATGTAAAGTGGGCAATTATTGTTATAGGGGAACTCAGGTTACTGTGACTGTCCAAGGGGCACACAGGGCATTATTACTTTCTAGGGGCAAAATATGGGCACTTGCACCCGGCATTACTATATTATAGGAGGGTGCTTTAAAATTTAGAGGGCACAGAGAACCACACAGCAGGTGCAGTAATAGGGACACATACGGCAGTAGCGGCTCAGTATTAGGGTATCAGGGGCAGTAATAGGGACACATACGGCAGCAGTGGCTCAGTATTGGGGTACCAGAGGCAGTAATAGGGACACATACGGCAGCAGTGGCTTAGTATTGGGATATGAGGTGCAGTAATAGGGACACATACGGCAGTAGCAGCTCAGTATTAGGGTATCAGGGGCAGTAATAGGGACACATACGGCAGCAGTGGCTCAGTATTGGGGTACCAGAGGCAGTAATAGGGACACATACGGCAGCAGTGGCTTAGTATTGGGATATCAGGTGCAGTAATAGGGACACATACGGCAGCAGAGGCTCAGTATTGGGGATATCAGGTGCAGTAATAGGGACACATACGGCAGCAGAGGCTCAGTATTGGGGATATCAGGTGCAGTAATAGGGACACATACGGCAGCAGAGGCTCAGTATTGGGGATATCAGGTGCAGTAATAGGGACACATACGGCAGCGGCTTAGTATTGGGGATATCAGGTGCAGTAATAGGGACACATATGGCAGCAGCGGCTCAGTATTGGGCTATCAGGGGCAGTAATACGGACACATTCGGGAGCAGTGGCTCAGTATTGGGGTATCAGGGGCAGTAATAGGGACACATACGGCAGCAGCGGCTCAGTATTGGGGATATCAGGTGCAGTAATAGGGTGTCAGGACTCTGAACATTTTTTACCTTTTGTGCATTACTGCCCTTTTCCAAGATGGCGTCTTTGGTCTCATGTGCACTGTCTTCCTGCTATAAAACTCCACCCCGGCCTTCAGTCTGTGCTAGAGTATTCTGCCTTGCATCCAGCTCCTGACCTCTGGTGACTCCCTGGCTATATACCTGCTCCTGTGAACCTGTGGGGTTATCCTGCTACTCTGCTCTGAGTTCCTGCTGCATACACCAGTTCCAGTAATCCTCCTTCATCTGCTGCTCGTGTTTACTGCCATCTGCAATTGCTGGACATGTAAGCTGTTGCTGATCTGCAAGAACCTGAGACTATTACCCAGACCTCCCTGGTTGAGCTAAGATATTATTTGAACTGCCTTATAAGCATATCTATCTGTGTTTTGGACTAAGCAAGGACTTATTCGTGTCAAGTATCCTCAAGAATTATTGTGCTTCATAGACTTTCTGCGTGATTGCATTTTCCTCTGAAGTTTCCTATAGACTGCTGGGCTGCATTTGATATTTGCACCAAATGTTGTGGACTTGAGTTTCCCTCTGCACCTGTTTGAATCACCGTGTGATAATATAGACTTTACCACTTATAAAACTGTGTCCTGTAGTTGTCTTGTTCCACGCAAAGAGTCTCCTGAGTTATCCCCTATAATTATTACAGGATACTCTAGCCTAAAAAAAAAAAGGAGACTGCTGGAACAATGACTGCAGAAAGCAGACTAGAGCAGGTGTTTTCCATAATTAGATCACTGCAGGAAGATATGGAAGGTCTGCAAAAGAAGTTTGGAAGCTTTGAACACAATCAACAAGTGTTTGGACAGACTTTTCAGGACTTAAGCACCCGCATGGCAGCCCAGGAAAACAAACTTGTTGGCATAGAGGCCCAGTATGGACAGGCTTTTCAGGACATAAGCACGCAAATAGCTGCACAAGCGACTTTTCCCTCTGGGCAACCGCCACCAGCTAGCCCACCTAAGTTGCCCTCATTCAGATTTAATGGTGATCGCCAGGGGTGTCAAACTGCATTCCTCAAGGGCTGCAAACAAGTCATGTTTTCAGGATTTCCTTGTATTGCACAGGTGATCATTTAATCACCTGCACAGAATGATTCCAGCACCTTGTGCAATGAGAAGGAAATCTTGAAAACACGCATGGTTTGAGGCCCTCGAGGAATGCAGTTTGACACCCCTGGTGATCGCGACAAATTTCGTGGCTTTGTGAATCAATGTATGCTATATTTTGATGTGCATGCTGACCGTTTTCCTAATGATAGATCCAAAGTATTGTGTGTAATAATGCTGCTGACCGCACGAGCGCTCGCCTGGGCGAATCCGATGATTGAGTCTCGTGACCCACGGTTAAATAACTTGGATGATTTCTTAATGTTTGATGATCCTAATCGCTGTGCAACCGCTGAATCTGCTTTATTGTCTTTACGCCAGGCAAAACATTCTGTTATTGAGTATGCTACTGAATTCAGGAGATTAGCGGTAGATACCAATTGGGACAGTTATGCACAATTACCTATTTTTAAAAGGGGTCTGTCTAGTATTGTAAAATATGTACTAGCTCGCTCTGAGTCACCACAAGAGCTAGAGACATTTATACAGCATTGTGTGCGCATTGACATTCGCCTTACTGAGCGTAGGCAGGAGAAGTTTGCTGCATATAACCATATTTCTAACTTTTCCCTTCCTTCCAAAGAGCCTGCAGGTAAAACATCTCGGGAGGTGGAGGAGGGGCCCATTCAAATTGATTCCGTTCAGAGGCGCGAGATCAATGAGCGCCGGGAGCATCGCCTTCGTGAAAGTCTGTTTCTACTGCGGCCAGTCTGACCACTTCTTGATCAATTGTCCTAAGTGTCCTAGACGGCCTAACAAGGTGCTAGCAGCAGTAGGGGAGTATGACAACTGTGATAATGAATCTGACATCTCTGAATGTAGCCTGCCTTTAAACGCTGTATTCCATTCACTTTCTATGATTTCACCCCCCAAGGAGCTTAAGGAAAAGAACTCTCACTGTTCTCTCCCTATTAAGATCCTGTGTTCAGGACAGTGGATTTCCAGTGCAGCTATGATTGACTCTGGTGCAGGTGGCAATTTCATGGATATCGCATTTGCCAAGGAACATGGTATTGAAATTCAGCAAACAGCCTCTCCAATTACCATGGAAACAGTGGATGGGTCACCTTTAATCTCTGGGCCTGTGGATCAGGAGACTGTACCCCTTGAAATTTTGTTGGAGCCTAATCATCAGGAGCAACTTTCTTTCTTGCTAATTTCTTCTCATTTTCCTGTGATTTTAGGCATTCCTTGGTTGCGTTCTCAGAACCCAATTATCAACTGGGAGACCAAAGAGATTATCTTTCCAACAAGGAGCAACTCAGCGTTAACAGAAGCTGTCCCTGAGTCCACGGCTACGGAACCACATGTACAGGTATTTTCTTTACCTCCAGCATATAAAGAGTTCTCTGACATCTGTGACAAGAAGAATGCAGATCAGCTTCCTCCACACAGGCATTATGACTGTCCCATTGAGTTGCTTCCTGGGGCAGCTATTCCTTTTGGTAACGTATACCCCTTGGCGGCACCTGAGCTTCAAGCCGTAAAGGAGTATATTGATGAAAATCTGGCCAAAGGCTTCATACGTCCTTCTTCCTCACCAGCAGGGGCACCTATCTTTTTTGTAAAGAAAAAGGATGGGACCCTGAGACCCTGTGTTGACTATTGGGAACTCAATAAGGTAACCGTACGAAACCGTTACCCTTTGCCTCTGATTCCCGAATTACTGGAAAGAGTCCGCCATGCTAAGGTGTTCTCTAAACTGGATCTTCGTGGGGCTTATAATTTGGTGCGTATTCGTCCAGGGGATGAGTGGAAGACAGCATTCAGATGCCGGTATAGACACTTTGAATCTCTTGTGATGCCCTTCGGGCTTTGTAACGCCCCTGTAACGTTTCAACACCTTGCTAATGACATTTTCAGAGATTTGTTGGACCAGTTTGTAGTGATCTATTTGGACGATATACTAATCTTTTCTGACTCTCTACAGGAACATGAAGAACATGTCAAAACTGTTTTAAGACATCTGAAAGAGAACCATCTGTATATTAAGCCGGAGAAATGCGAGTTCCATCTTTCTGAGATACAGTTCTTAGGTTATATCATCTCTCCCCAGGGGCTGAACATGGAATCTGGTAAGATTCAGGCTATCCTTTACTGGCCGGTACCCAAGAACGTTAAGGAGGTCCAACGTTTTATTGGTTTTGCAAATTTCTACAGACGCTTCATTCGAAATTTTTCTGATATTGTCCGTCCCATTACTTCCTTGACAAAGAAGGAAAAGCCCTTTAAGTGGTTATCACAGGCTCAAGAAGCTTTTGATCGGCTTAAGACCTGTTTCACATCAGCACCGCTGTTGATACACCCAGATCCAACACTTTCTTTCATTGTGGAGGTGGACGCTTCTGATAATGCTTTGGGGGCTATTCTCTCCCAAAGAACTGGAGAGAAGGGTTTGCTACATCCTTGTGCTTTCCTTTCCCATAGACTAACCTCAGGAGAGAAGAATTACGACGTGGGAGACAAGGAATTGCTGGCTATTATTGCGGCTTTCAAAGAATGGAGGCATCATCTGCAAGGAGCTGCACAACAGATCATAGTGCTAACTGACCATCGCAATTTAGAGTTCCTTAGATCCGCTAGATGTCTTTCTCCTCATCAGGCTCGTTGGAACTTATTTTTAAATCAATTTAACTTTGTTATCTCGTACTGTCCAGGTTCTTGTACTGGGAAGGCTGATGCTTTATCCCGAATCCATGCTGCGGATTCCGTACCTGGAGCCCCGTCCAAGACCATTCTATCTGATGTCAATTTCATCAGAGCTGTAAACGATCAGGACTTGTGGAAGGAGTGCAGGGAGGCCTATGACGGTGATGTATTTCTGGCCAACCCACCTGTGGATATTAATCTTGTCTTTAAGGGTGGCATGTGGTTCAGAGATCGACGTATCTACGTCCCTGAGGTTGTCCGTCTGCAGATCCTCAAGTTGGTACATGACTCCAAATTGGCTGGTCACAGGGGGGTACAGAAGACACAAGAGTTCCTGAGCCGATTCTTCTGGTGGCCAACTTGCCTGAAGGATACCAAGGACTATGTTCTCTCTTGCCAGGTATGTGCTCATTACAAGACTCCTCATGTGGCACCTATGGGTCTTCTACAACCATTACCTGTTCCGTCCTGCCCTTGGGGGTCTATATCAATGGACTTTATTGTGGAGCTGCCTACATCGGGGGGCATGAATGCAATCATGGTGGTAGTTGATCGCCTGACTAAAGCTGCTCATTTTGTTCCGTGCACCGGCCTCCCCTCAGCTAAAGATACAGTGAACTTGGTTATACAGAATGTCTTTCGGTTGCATGGGGTTCCGGATGAGATCATCTCTGTCCGTGGAGTGCAGTTCACTTAAAGATTCTGGAAGGGGTTTTGCTCTGCACTCAATATTAATGTCTGTCTCTCTTCCGCTTACCATCCCCAGACAAATGGTCAGACTGAGCGTACCAACCAGACGCTGGAACAATATCTAAGATGTTATGTCAGCCATCTCCAGGATGATTGGTTGGAGTTGCTGCCGTTAGCCGAATTTTCATATAACAATTCTCAGAGCGCCTCCACTAAATTTACACCTTTCTTTGCCAATCTGGGTTATCATCCGTGTATCTTACCTAGGTCTCCAATTAATTCTCCGGTTCTGGCAGTGGAGGAAAGGCTGAATGCGATGAGGTAAAATCTGGAGGTTCTGAAGGAATCCCTGACCACAGCTCAAGAACGTTATAAGAGATCGGCTGATAGATTCCGTAAACCTGCACCCATGTTCAAGGTAGGAGATTCCGTGTGGTTAGCAACTAAGAATCTGAAGTTAAACGTTCCTTCACAAAAACTTGGACAGAAATTAATTGGCCCTTTCAAGATCAACGGTATTGTGAGCTCTGTGGCCTGCCGGCTGAAGCTGCCTAGGACTATGAAGGTACACCCAGTTTTTCATGTATCTTTACTAAAGCCTGTATCTCCTAATACCTTCCAGGGACGTGTTGTGCCACCTCCGCAGCCTGTGGTGATTGATGGGCAAGAACAATTTGTGGTGGAGGAAATTGTTGATTCCAGGATTCGCAGGAATCGGCTCCAATATCTGATAAGATGGCAGGGATATCCCCCTGAGGAAGACTCTTGGGAACCTGTGGAAAACATCAATGCCCAACAGAAGATTTCTCGTTTTCATCAGAGATTCCCTGAGAAACCAGGTCCAGGATCGTCCTGAGGCCGCTTCTAAGGAGGGAGTAATGTCAGGACTCTGAACATTTTTTACCTTTTGTGCATTACTGCCCTTTTCCAAGATGGCGTCTTTGGTCTCATGTGCACTGTGCAGGAAGCTGCTATAAAACTCCACCCCAGCCTTCAGTCTGTGCTAGAGTATTCTGCCTTGCATCCAGCTCCTGACCTCTGGTGACTCCCTGGCTATATACCTGCTCCTGTGAACCTGTGGGGTTATCCTGCTACTCTGCTCTGAGTTCCTGCTGCATACACCAGTTCCAGTAATCCTCCTTCATCTGCTGCTCGTGTCACGCTGCTGCTGCCACCCGCTTTACCCTGCTATACTTACGTGTCCTCGGCGTCCCGGCGCAGCTCTGCTGCTGCAACGTCTTCCCTCCAGCGCTCGCTCCCGGCCTCAGCTGATCGTCGGGTGCACGCGCACGCCGGGTTTCGTTCTGCGCGTGCGCACCTCTAGGTCCTACTAGCGCTTCCTGCACTGTCCTCTCTATGGTCTTGGAGGACTCTCTCCACCCGGAAGTAAGTCGTAGCACTGCTATATCTTCCTCTCTGTTTCCTCTTCCTGTGCCTGATGATCACTTGTATTTTCCAAGTGCTTCTGGTCGCCCGTATACCTTGCATATCTTCTTGTTCCCTGATCTGGTTCTTTGTTGTTTTTCTCCGCAGTGCCAGCGTCAGTTCCGCCCTCTGTCCCTGCCATCCCTGTTCCACTGCAGTCCTCTTGTTCCAGCTGTCCTTGTGTCTCTACTGGTTTCGTGTCCCTGCCGTCCCAGTTCTACTGCAGTCCCCGTGTTCCAGCTGTCCTTGTGTCTCTTCTGGTACCGTGTCTCTGCAAGTCGCAGTCCTAGTGTTCCTGTTTTTTCCCTGTGTCTCTATAGTTCTCTTTCGTTCTGGTTCCCTGTGGCATTCCGTGTTTCCTGTGTCCTTGCCTCTTCCGCCAAGTTCAGGCTCTCTTACGCTTCTCCGGTCCCTAGTCCTCTTTCTCTCTCTTGCTCTTTGGTCCTCCTGCTTCCGTGGCGATAGTCCCTCACCTTCCTGCCCCTAACGCTCCCTGTATAGGGGGCGGTCTACCTGGTCAGCTCGTCCGTGAGGGGATCGTCGTCACGTTCCAGAGGGTCCACCTATTTTATCAGAGATTCCTTACATCGTGTTTACTTCCATCTGCATTTGCTGGACATGTAAGCTGTTGCTGATCTGCAAGAACCTGAGACTATTACCCAGACCTCCCTGATTGAGCTAAGATATTATTTGAACTGCCTTATAAGCATATCTATCTGTGTTTTGGACTAAGCAAGGACTTATTCGTGTCAAGTATCCTCAAGAATTATTGTGCTTCATAGACTTTCTGCGTGATTGCATTTTCCTCTGAAGTTTCCTATAGACTGCTGGGCTGCATTTGATATTTGCACCAAATGTTGTGGACTTGAGTTTCCCTCTGCACCTGTTTGAATCACCGTGTGATAATATAGACTTTACCACTTATAAAACTGTGTCCTGTAGTTGTCTTGTTCCACGCAAAGAGTCTCCTGAGTTATCCCCTATAATTATTACATAGGGACACATACGGCAGCTGCTCAGTATTGGGGTATCAGGTGCAGTAATAGGGACACATACGGCAGCAGTGGCTTAGTATTGGGCTATCAGGGGCAGTAATACAGACACATACGGCAGCAGTGGCTCAGTATTGGGGTATCAGGGGCAGTAATAGGGACACATACGGCAGCAGCGGCTCAGTATTGGGGATATCAGGTGCAGTAATAGGGACACATACGGCAGCGGCTCAGTATTGGGGATATCAGGTGCAGTAACAGGGACACATACGGCAGCAGAGGCTCAGTATTGGGGTATCAGGTACAGTAATAGGGACACATACGGTAGCAGCGGCTCAGTATTGGGGTATCAGGGGCAGTAATAGGGACACATACGTCAGCAGCGGCTCAGTATTGAGGTATCAGGTGCAGTAATAGGGTCACATACGGCAGCAGTGGCTCAGTATTGGGGTATCAGGTGCAGTAATAGGGACACAAACGGCAGCAGCGGCTCAGTACTGGGGTATCAGGGGCAGTAATAGGGACACATACGGCAGCAGTGGCTCAGTATTCGGGAATCAGGAGCAGTAATAGGGACACATACAGCAGCAGAGGCTCAGTATTGGGGCATCAGGTGCAGTAATAGGGACACAAACGGCAGCAGCGGCTCAGTATTGGGGTATCAGGGGCAGTAATAGGGACACATACGGCAGCAGCGGCTCAGTATTGGGATATCAGGAGCAGTAATAGGGACACATACGGTAGCAGCGGCTCAGTATTGGGGTATCAGGGGCAGTAATAGGGTCACACAGGGCAGCATCGTCTCAGTATTGGGGTATCGGGTAGTAATAGGGTCACATAGGGCAGCAGCGTCTCAGTATTGGGGTATCGGGCAGTAATAGGGTCACATAGGGTAGCAGCGTCTCAGTATTGGGGTATCAGGGGCAGTAATAGAGTCACATAGAGCAGCAGCATCTCAGTATTGGGGTATCAGGTTCAGTAATAGGGTCACATAGGGCAGCAGCGTCTCAGTATTGGGGTATCAGGGGCAGTAATAGGGTCACATAGGGCAGCAGCGTCTCAGTATTGGGGTATCAGAGGCAGTAATAGGGTCACATAGGGCAGCAGCGTCTCAGTATTGGGGTATCAGGGGCAGTAATAGGGACACATACGGCAGCAGCATCTCAATATTGGGGTATCAGGTGCAGTAATAGGGACACATACGGCAGCAGCGGCTCAGTATTGGGGTATCAGGGGCAGTAATAGGGTCACATACGGCAGCAGCGGCTCAGTATTGGGGTATCAGCAGAATGAGGACTTTGTGCAGAGTGGGAATAGATGGTGATGGGCTGGAATATGAGAAGTGAAATGTGTCTTTGTTGTTTTCTCTGCAGACGAGTTGTAGCTGGAAGAAGTTGTCATGTCGGTCTGGGCCAGATGGAAATGATAGGAAAAATGAACGATTCCATCAGAAAGATCGTCAGCGGTAATACATTATCTGTAACTGTGCTTTGATCTGTTATATGTTCTGTAGGACTGGTATCTACCACTGATCATATGGCGGTAATATCCATATTGGTCTTTATATAGAAATTATCTTCAGTAACAGCGTGGTCATCTGCTGAGATTCTCTTCCAGTATTAGGGGGCGTCCCCGAGTTGTAATCAAGGTTACCTGGTTAAGGGCCCACTCAGAATTTTCGCCCCCCCCTCCCCAACCCAAACCCCTAGCTATGCCTCTGGTCCAAGTGCTATGCGTATTACGTTCTAGTGTGACTCCGGCCTTACCCATGTGTCCTGCATCCTCCTGTATAGCATAGTTTTTGCACTTAATCTAGCAGAATTAGTGCTGTCTATTTTTTATATACTTCTAATAGTATAATTACTTTAGAGATATGTGCAATGTTGGATGTCATTTATTCTGCATTTATTTTTCGGACATTTATGTAATCAATTTATCTTGTTCAGTGTTTTGCGGTTTCCAATTTCTGCATGGTCTGCTCTAATCTCCAACTGTCCTTCAATGGATTTTTTTTTTTAATTGTTTGATTTAACAAAAATCATGTTGCTTTGCCATTAATTCTTGGAGGACCTTTGTCTCTCTACATAGTTTTCTGTTTGCCTCACGGTCCTCCGTGTTTTGGATATTAGGGCGATTTTTGAGAGCGCCATGTAGCAGCGGGGTCCTGCAGGGTTGGAGAACAGACAATATGTGTCCTTGGTGAGAAGTTTAAATGTAGCGAGTTTTCTCCTGTACTCCGCTCCTCACTGTGGCTGCTATATGGAAAGAGCGAGTGCACTGTGACGTGTCCGCTCTCACACTCCACCTATATCTATTTTTTGCACGAAGGCAGCAAAACAGGGTAATTAACCGTAATAAAAATGGATCCAAATGACATTTCAACTTGATAAATGAATAAATAAAAAAAATAAAAGTTTCGTTACTTTTTAACTATCAACAAGATAAAACCTCAAAGGCCGCAGTGTGCAGACGTGTACAAGGAGACGCTCTGCAACCTGATCTCACCGCATTTAAGTATTTTATGACAGGTGATTAATACAGTATTAAAGGCACAGAACCTGAGCTATCAGTCTGCAGCAATATGACACCCGACTATAGCAGCTCCACCCCGCACAGCTGCATTATCTGCTCCTACGGTGAATGGCGCCATTCCTGCCCGGATACTGTCCTGGCATTGCTGGCATCCTAACAGATCGGATACATCATGGTAGGACACTGTGTGACATGCCGTCTACTAATGCAAGGACAGGATGGTGACATCTTCCGCTTGTCCACCATGATGACTTCGTCCAGCCACAAATGGCCGCCAGACAAAAGTTCCCACCCGGCTGCTCCCTCAAAGCCAAATGTACAGTAATGCTGCCCCTTTGGGCCCCACACGGCATCAGAGTCTCCATCAGTTTCCTTCTTGCTGTAATATTAGCCCGATTATACCGCACTGTAAGGCCGGCGTCACACTCGGCGTAAGACAATACGGTCCGTATTTTACGGAAATACATTTCCTTCAGTCGCGGTGATGCGCCCCTGCTGGATGTTCTCATGAACTGCAGCCTGGGAACTTTTTCCCACGCTCCAGGTCATATGAGGACATCCACCAGGGGGCGCATCACCGCGACTGAAGGAAATGTAGGTCAATGACCTACATTTCCTTCATTCGCCGGGGAATTACAAGCACGAGCACAGCTGCATTTGCAGGGCTCCTGCTTGTAAATTATTTTAACCCCTTCAGATGGATTACCTCGTGGGACGTGACGGGTCAGCAGAAGGTATGTATATTGTGGGTTTATTGTTTTGCCAAGCAAGGGTTTGCAAATGGATTGAGAGAGCAATAAAATATTAAAACAACCGCTGTGTTTATTTAATTAAAATACTTTTAAATCATGTGTGTGTGTGTTTTTTAACCCTTTCAAACAATTGGATTAATAATGGATAGGTGTCATAATTGACGCCTCTCCATTAATAATCTGGCTTAATGTCACCTTACAATAGCAAGGTGGCATTAACCCTTCATTACCCCCATATCCCACCGCTACACGGGAGTGGGAAGAGAGTGGCCAAGTGCCAGAATAGGTGCATCTTCCAGATGTGCCTTTTCTGGGGTGGCTGGGGGCAGATGTTTTTAGCCACGGGGGGGGGGCCAATAACCATGGACCCTCTCCTGGCTATTAATATCTGCCGTCAGTCACTGGCTTTACCACTCTGGCAGGGAAAATTGTGCGGGAGGTAAAGAGACTGCAACCCTGTGTCCTCGTTATTCATCGCACCTTGCACCACGCACCATCATCACACCTTTCATTGGACGCCCCTTAGCAGGGTCACGGACTGGGTCTAGCCACCGTGACAACCCCAGGACCGAGACAGAGAGGCCCGGTACCGAGTACCCCGCGGCCCTGCGTCTGGGGGTGCTCCAACTTGGCGTCACGAACAGGATCTACTTAAGCCTGAAGAATCAGGTCATGTGTGCCTTGGAACTGTGTCTGAATTGTGCTTGAACTGTGATTTATTGCAAAGACTGTGTATTGCCGATTCCCGCCAAAACTGCCGCCATTACAGTGCTAAGAGGAGCGCAGAAGAAGAAGGAGGGCGTAAAGTGGGCGTAAACAAGCTGAAGAGCGCGAAGATCAATGGCCGCCCAGTCTAAATATTTCTGTGTCCTGAGGACGTGTCCGTCAGCAGCTGAGACCCGCCTCCTGATCTTCTGTGGCGGGCGGAGACCGAAGAAACAAAACTATGACTCAGATGAGGTGGGACTGGAGACCAGAGAAGGCCGGTGGAAAAGAATGGCCCCGCACCGACCCCCGTCACCGGAGGATTACTCCGACATGCCCTCGTTGGAGGATTTCGACCCATGGGAGCTGCCGATGGGGCATCCCATGCCTGAACGGTCCCCATTCCGTATGCCTCCCTCAGGAGAGTGGAGTGGCGCCGGAGGAGTTACCTCAAGCGAAGGTACTCAGTGCCGCGACTCCCGGGGAGGACGCCTCACCTCCGCACCTGACCCAGTTACCACTGGTGCCCCGGTGGCCCCGCTGCCTGTCCCCAAATTACTTGGGGGGGCACGACCTCGGGCCCTTCCCTTGGGGAGAATATCGGAACCACCTAATCGCAGAGTTCCAGCGAGAAGTGGAATGGGAAGCGCGAGGTGAGCTGTTGGACAGCTCCTTGCCGAAATGGGGCATTGTGATTGTTTACCAGCCTCAGGAAGGGAAATGTTATGATCCGGTGGTAGGATCACCAAACTGACCTGATAGGTAAACGAGAATATTAGGACGAGCTCTGGGGATGTGGAAACTATACTGACCGCAACACTGAACCTATCCAATACACACTAAAGGCAGCCATGGAGCGTTACCTAAAAACCTAGACGCCTCGTCACAGCCTGAGGAACTAACTACCCCTAGAGAGAAAGCCAAGCCTCACTTGCCTCAGAGAAATGACCCCAAAGTTTAGACAGCCCCCACAAATAATAACGGTGAGTTAAGGGGAAAATACAAACGTAGTAATGAAAAACAGGTTTAAGCAAATGAGGCCCGCTAAAGCTAAATAGACTGAAGATAGCAAGGGATCTGTGCGGTCAGTACAAAAACTATCAAAAACTATCCACGCAGAAAATACAAGAACCCCCACACCGACTCACGATGTGAGGGGCGCACTCTGCACCCCAGAACTTCCAGCAAGCAAAAAATCACATATAAGCAAGCTGGACTGAACTCATCATATAATGAAACATATTTTCAAGAGAAAAATGAGCAAACATGAACTAGCAAGACTTAGCTTCTCCGGATGGAGACAGGTCACAAGGAAGTCCAGAGAGATCAGAACCAGTACTGAATACTACGACAGCAGGCAACAAACAAAGGTGCAGGTGGAGTTAAATAGGAACCAGCAAAGCAGGAAATGAGGCAGCTGAGCCCATCTCCAGACCCGCAGTATCGCTAAAGGCCACCAGAGGGAGCCCAGACGGAATTCACAACAGTACCCCCCCTTGAGGAGGGGTCACCGAACCCTCACCAGAGCCCCCAGGCCGATCAGGACGAGCCGAATGAAAGGCACGAACCAAATCGGCCGCATGGACATCAGTGGTGACAACCCAGGAATTATCCTCCTGACCATAGCCCTTCCATTTAACTAAGTACTGAAGCCTTCGTTTCGAAACACGAGAATCCAAGATCTTCTCCACCACATACTCCAATTCTCCCTCGACCAAGACCGGAGCAGGAGGATCAACAGAAGGAACCACAGGCACCACATATCTCCGCAACAATGACCTATGGAACACATTATGAATGGCAAACGATGTTGGGAGGTCCAAACGAAATGACACAGGGTTGAGGATTTCCAAAATCTTATAAGGACCGATGAAACGAGGCTTGAACTTAGGAGAGGAAACCTTCATCGGAACATAACGAGAAGACAACCACACCAAATCCCCCACACGAAGTCGGGGACCCACACAGCGACGGCGGTTAGCAAAGCGCTGAGCCTTCTCTTGTGACAACGTCAAATTGTCCACCACATGGTTCCAAATCTGCTGCAACCTATCCACCACAGAATCCACCCCAGGACAGTCAGAAGGCTCAACCTGACCTGAGGAAAAACGAGGATGAAAACCAGAATTGCAAAAAAAAGGCGAAACCAAAGTAGCAGAACTAGCCCGATTATTGAGGGCGAACTCAGCCAATGGCAAAAAGGTCACCCAGTCATCCTGATCAGCAGAAACAAAACATCTCAGATAAGTCTCCAAGGTCTGATTAGTACGTTCGGTTTGGCCATTTGTCTGAGGATGGAAGGCCGATGAAAAAGACAATTCAATGCCCATCTTAGCACAAAAGGACCGCCAAAATCTGGACACAAACTGGGATCCTCTATCAGACACAATATTCTCAGGAATACCATGCAAACGAACCACATTCTGAAAAAACAGTGGAACCAAATCAGAGGAGGAAGGCAGCTTAGGCAAGGGCACCAAATGGACCATTTTAGAAAAACGATCACAAACCACCCAGATAACAGACATCTTCTGAGAGACTGGAAGATCCGAAATAAAATCCATGGAAATATGCGTCCAGGGCCTCTTCGGGACAGGCAAAGGCAAAAGCCAACCACTGGCACGAGAACAGCAAGGCTTGGCCCGAGCACAAATCCCACAGGACTGCACAAAGGAACGCACATCCCGCGACAAGGAAGGCCACCAAAAGGACCTAGCCACCAAATCCCTGGTACCAAAAATCCCAGGGTGACCTGCCAACACCGAAGAATGAACCTCGGAAATGACTCTACTGGTCCATCTATCCGGGACAAACAGTCTCTCCGGTGGACAACGATCAGGTCTATTGGCCTGAAATTCCTGCAGTACCCTTCGTAAATCAGGGGAGATGGCAGACAAAATCACCCCTTCTCTGAGGACACCAGCCGGTTCAGAAACTCCCGGAGAGTCAGGCACAAAGCTTCTAGAAAGAGCATCAGCCTTCACGTTCTTCGAACCCGGAAGGTATGAAACCACGAAATTGAAACGGGAGAAAAACAACGACCATCGAGCCTGTCTAGGATTTAGCCATTTAGCGGACTCGAGATAAGTCAAATTCTTGTGATCAGTCAAGACCACCACACGATGTTTGGCTCCCTCAAGCCAATGTCGCCACTCCTCAAATGCCCACTTCATTGCCAACAACTCCCGATTACCAACATCATAATTCCGCTCGGCAGGCGAAAAATTTAGTGAAAATAAAGCACATGGCCTCATCACAGAGCCATCAGAGTTTCTCTGTGACAAGACAGCCCCTGCTCCAATCACAGAAGCATCAACCTCGACCTGGAATGGTAGAGAGACATCCGGCTGACGCAAGACAGGAGCTAAAGAGAACCGACGTTTAAGCTCCTGAAAGGCCTCCACGGCCGCAGGAGACCAATTCGTCACATCAGAACCCTTCTTAGTCAAATCCATCAAAGGCTTAACCACACTGGAAAAATTAGTGATGAAGCGACGGTAAAAATTAGCAAAACCCAAGAACTTCTGAAGACTTTTTACCGATGTAGGTTGAGTCCAGTCATGAATAGCCTGGACCTTGACTGGATCCATCTCAATGGTAGAAGGAGAAAAAATAAAGCCCAAAAAGGAAACCTTCTGGACTCCGAAGAGACATTTAGAGCCCTTCACAAACAAGGCATTGGCTCGCAGGACCCGAAATACCATCCGGACCTGCTTCACATGAGATTCCCAATCATCAGAAAAGACCAAAATATCATCCAGGTACACAATCATAAACCTATCCAGATACTCTCGGAAGATGTCGTGCATGAAGGACTGGAACACAGAAGGGGCATTAGAAAGCCCAAAAGGCATCACCAAGTACTCAAAATGGCCTTCGGGCGTATTAAATGCTGTCTTCCATTCATCGCCCTGCTTTATACGCACAAGATTATACGCTCCACGAAGATCTATCTTGGTGAACCAACTGGCCCCCCTAATCCGAGCAAACAGATCGGACAACAGTGGCAAAGGATACTGAAATTTGACCGTGATGTTATTTAGAAGGCGATAATCTATACATGGTCTTAGAGAACCATCCTTCTTGGCCACAAAAAAGAACCCCGCACCCAAAGGGGACGAGGACGGGCGAATATGCCCCTTCTCCAAAGACTCCTTGATATAACTCCGCATAGCGGCATGTTCTGGTACAGACAAATTAAAAAGTCGTCCCTTAGGGAACTTACTACCAGGAATCAAATTTATGGCGCAATCACAATCCCTATGAGGAGGTAGGGCACTGGACTTGGGCTCATCAAATACATCCTGGTAGTCCGACAAAAATTCAGGGACTTCAGAAGGAGTAGAAGAAGCAATTGACACCAAAGGAGCATCGCCATGAATCCCCTGGCAACCCCAACTTGACACAGACATTGCTTTCCAATCCAGGACTGGATTATGAGCCTGCAGCCATGGCAGACCCAACACGACCACATCATGCAAATTATGTAACACAAGAAAGCGAATCACCTCCTGATGTGCAGGAGTCATGCACATAGTCACTTGAGCCCAGTACTGAGGTTTATTTTTGGCCAATGGCGTGGCATCAATTCCCTTTAGTGGAATAGGGAATTGCAAAGGCTCCAAGACAAGACCACAGCGCCTGACAAAAGACAAATCCATCAAATTCAGGGCGGCACCTGAATCCACAAAAGCCATAACTGAGTAGGATGACAGAGAGCAAATTAAAGTAACAGACAAAATGAATTTAGGTTGTACAGTACCAATGGTGACAGACCTAGCGAAGTTTTTTGTGCGCTTAGAACAATCTGAGATAACATGAGCAGAATCACCACAGTAAAAGCACAACCCATTCTGACGTCTGTGATTTAGCCATTCAATTCTGGTCAGAATCCTGTCACATTGCATAGACTCAGGCTTCTGCTCAGAAAATACCGCCAGATGGTGCACTGGTTTGCGCTCCCGCAAACGCCGATCAATCTGAATGGCCAAAGACATTGACTCACTCAGACCCGCAGGCGTGGGGAACCCCACCATAACATCCTTAATGGCTTCAGAAAGACCCTTTCTGAAAATCGCTGCCAGGGCACACTCATTCCATTGAGTGAGCACAGACCATTTCCTAAACTTCTGACAGTAAACCTCTGCTTCATCCTGACCCTGACACAAAGCCAGCAAGATTTTCTCTGCCTGATCCACAGAATTAGGTTCATCATAAAGCAAACCCAGCGCCAGAAAAAACGCATCTACATTACGCAATGCAGGATCTCCTGGCGCCAGGGCGAATGCCCAGTCTTGAGGGTCGCCACGCAACAAAGAAATAATAATTTTAACTTGCTGAACCGGATCACCAGAGGAACGAGGTCTCAGAGAAAGAAATAATTTGCAATTATTTTTAAAGTTCAAAAACCTAGATCTGTCTCCGGAGAACAACTCAGGAATAGGTATCTTAGGCTCTGACATAGGACTGCGAACTACATAATCCTGAATGTCTTGTACTCTAGCAGTGAGATGATCCACACTAGAAGACAGACTCTGAAGGTCCATAGCTGCAGCTGAATTCTGAACCACCCAGAGATTAAGGAAAGAAGAGAGGCAAGACACACTGCAGAAAAAAAAAAAAAAAAAAATGAACTCAGGATTTCTCTTATCCCTCTTTTGCGATGCATTAACTCTTTACTGGCCTGCTGTACTGTTATGATCCGGTGGTAGGATCACCAAACTGACCTGATAGGTAAACGAGTATATTAGGACGAGCTCTGGGGATGTGGAAACTATACTGACCGCAACACTGAACCTATCCAATACACACTAAAGGCAGCCGTGGAGCGTTACCTAAAAACCTAGACGCCTCGTCACAGCCTGAGGAACTAACTACCCCTAGAGAGAAAGCCAAGCCTCACTTGCCTCAGAGAAATGACCCCAAAGTTTAGACAGCCCCCACAAATAATAACGGTGAGTTAAGAGGAAAATACAAACGTAGTAATGAAAAACAGGTTTAAGCAAATGAGGCCCGCTAAAGCTAAATAGACTGAAGATAGCAAGGGATCTGTGCGGTCAGTACAAAAACTATCAAAAACTATCCACGCAGAAAATACAAGAACCCCCACACCGACTCACGATGTGAGGGGCGCACTCTGCACCCCAGAACTTCCAGCAAGCAAAAAATCACATATAAGCAAGCTGGACTGAACTCATCATATAATGAAACATATTTTCAAGAGAAAAATGAGCAAACATGAACTAGCAAGATTTAGCTTCTCCGGATGGAGACAGGTCACAAGGAAGTCCAGAGAGATCAGAACCAGTACTGAATACGACAGCAGGCAACAAACAAAGGTGCAGGTGGAGTTAAATAGGAACCAGCAAAGCAGGAAATGAGGCAGCTGAGCCCATCTCCAGACCCGCAGTATCGCTAAAGGCCACCAGAGGGAGCCCAGACGGAATTCACAACAGGGAAAGGCTTCATCCAGGAAATCGGAGCGGCCGTGAGAGTCCGCATCACCCGGGACGAGGTGGAACCCTGCCTGTGTGGAGACGGCGCCAAGTCCCTCCTGAGGCCGGGAGATGTGGTGATGTACCGCCGGCATCTAAAGGGAAGAAGCTGGTGGGCCCGGGATATGCAGTGCTGTACAGCCGTCCTGGCGGTATCCAGAACCGAGAGGGAGGAGCTTGCCGCTGAAGCAGCTGTAGCAGAATCTCCAGAATCTCCAGCAATCTGCCCCAGTGTCTCCAGCATTGCCCCCAGTGTCTCCAGCATTGCCCCAGTGTCTCCAGCATTGCCCCCAGTGTCCAGAAATCTGCCCCAGTGTCTCCAGCAATCTGCCCCAGTGTCTCCAGCATTGCCCCCAGTTTCTCCAGCATTGCCCCCAGTTTCTCCAGCATTGCCCTCAGTGTCTCCAGCATTGCCCCCAGTGTCTCCAGCATTGCCCCCAGTGTCTCCAGCAATCTGCCCCAGTGTCTCCAGCATTGCCCCCAGTGTCTCCAGCATTGCCCCAGTGTCTCCAGCAATCTGCCCCCAGTGTCTCCAGCATTGCCCCAGTGTGTCCAGCATTGCCCCAGTGTCCAGCATTGCCCCAGTGTGTCCAGCAATCTGCCCCAGTGTCTCCAGCATTGCCCCAGTGTGTCCAGCAATCTGCCCCAGTGTCTCCAGCATTGCCCCAGTGTGTCCAGCAATCTGCCCCAGTGTCTCCAGCATTGCCCCAGTGTGTCCAGCAATCATCTACCCCAGTGTGTCCTCCAGCATTTCCCCCAGTGTCTCCAGCATTGCCCCCAGTGTCTCCAGCAATCATCTGCCCCAGTGTGTCCAGCATTGCCCCCAGTGTGTCCAGCATTGCCCCCAGTGTGTCCAGCATTGCCCCCAGTGTCTCCAGCATTGCCCCCAGTGTGTCCAGCATTGCCCCCAGTGTGTCCAACAATCATCTGCCCCAGTGTGTCCTCCAGCATTGCTCCCAGTGTGTCCCAGTGTCTCCAGCAATCTGCCCCAGTGTCTCCAGCATTGCCCCAGTGTCTCCAGCAATCTGCCCCCAGTGTCTCCATCATTGCCCCAGTGTCTCCAGCATTGCCCCCAGTGTGTCCAACAATCATCTGCCCCAGTGTGTCCTCCAGCATTGCTCCCAGTGTGTCCTAGTGTGTCCAGCAATCTGCCCCAGTGTGTCCAGCATTGCCCCAGTGTGTCCAGCATATTACCCCCAGTGTGTCCAGCATATTACCCCCAGTGTGTCCAGCATATTACCCCCAGTGTGTCCAGCAATCTGCCCCAGTATGTCCAGCATTGCCCCAGTGTCTCCAGCATTGCCCCAGTGTCTCCAGCAATCATCTGCCCCAGTGTGTCCTCCAGCATTGCCCCCAGTGTGTCCAGCAATCTGCCCCAGTATGTCCAGCATTGCCCCAGTGTCTCCAGCAATCATCTGCCCCAGTGTGTCCTCCAGCATTGCCCCCAGTGTGTCCAGCAATCTGCCCCAGTGTCTCCAGCATTGCCCCAGTATCTCCAGCATTGCCCCAGTGTGTCCAGCAATCATCTGCCCAAGTGTGTCCTCCAGCATTGCCCCCAGTGTGTCCAGCATTGCCCCAGTGTCTCCAGCATTGCCCCAGTGTCTCCAGCATTGCCCCAGTGTCTCCAGCAATCATCTGCCCCAGTGTGTCCTCCAGCATTGCCCCCAGTGTCTCCAGCAATCTGCCCCAGTGTCTCCAGCATTGCCCCCAGTGTCTTCAGCATTGCCCCCAGTGTCTCCAGCAATCTGCCCCAGTGTCTCCAGCAATCTGCCCCAGTGTCTCCAGCATTGCCCCCAGTGTCCAGCAATCTGCCCCAGTTTCTCCAGCATTGCCCCCAGTGTCCAGCAATCTGCCCCAGTTTCTCCAGCATTGCCCCAGTGTCTCCAGCATTGCCCCCAGTGTCTCCAGCATTGCCCCCAGTATCTCCAGCAATCTGCCCCAGTGTCTCCAGCATTGCCCCCAGTGTCTCCAGCATTGCCCCCAGTATCTCCAGCAATCTGCCCCAGTGTCTCCAGCATTGCCCCCAGTGTCTCCAGCATTGCCCCAGTGTCTCCAGCAATCTGCCCCAGTGTCTCCAGCATTGCCCCCAGTGTCCAGCAATCTGCCCCAGTGTCTCCAGCAATCTGCCCCAGTGTCTCCAGCATTGCCCCCAGTTTCTCCAGCATTGCCCCCAGTTTCTCCAGCATTGCCCTCAGTGTCTCCAGCATTGCCCCCAGTGTCTCCAGCATTGCCCCCAGTGTCTCCAGCAATCTGCCCCAGTGTCTCCAGCATTGCCCCCAGTGTCTCCAGCATTGCCCCAGTGTCTCCAGCATTGCCCCCAGTGTGTCCAACAATCATCTGCCCCAGTGTGTCCTCCAGCATTGCTCCCAGTGTGTCCTAGTGTGTCCAGCAATCTGCCCCAGTGTGTCCAGCATTGCCCCAGTGTGTCCAGCATATTACCCCCAGTGTGTCCAGCATATTACCCCCAGTTTGTCCAGCATATTACCCCCAGTGTGTCCAGCAATCTGCCCCAGTATGTCCATCATTGCCCCAGTGTCTCCAACATTGCCCCAGTGTCTCCAGCAATCATCTGCCCCAGTGTGTCCTCCAGCATTGCCCCCAGTGTGTCCAGCAATCTGCCCCAGTATGTCCAGCATTGCCCCAGTGTCTCCAGCAATCATCTGCCCCAGTGTGTCCTCCAGCATTGCCCCCAGTGTGTCCAGCAATCTGCCCCAGTGTCTCCAGCATTGCCCCAGTATCTCCAGCATTGCCCCAGTGTGTCCAGCAATCATCTGCCCCAGTGTGTCCTCCAGCATTGCCCCCAGTGTGTCCAGCATTGCCCCAGTGTCTCCAGCATTGCCCCAGTGTCTCCAGCATTGCCCCAGTGTCTCCAGCAATCATCTGCCCCAGTGTGTCCTCCAGCATTGCCCCCAGTGTCTCCAGCAATCTGCCCCAGTGTCTCCAGTATTGCCCCCAGTGTCTTCAGCATTGCCCCCAGTGTCTCCAGCAATCTTCCCCAGTGTCTCCAGCAATCTGCCCCAGTGTCTCCAGCATTGCCCCCAGTGTCCAGCAATCTGCCCCAGTGTCTCCAGCATTGCCCCCAGTGTCCAGCAATCTGCCCCAGTTTCTCCAGCATTGCCCCAGTGTCTCCAGCATTGCCCCCAGTATCTCCAGCAATCTGCCCCAGTGTCTCCAGCATTGCCCCCAGTGTCTCCAGCATTGCCCCCAGTGTCTCCAGCATTGCCCCCAGTATCTCCAGCAATCTGCCCCAGTGTCTCCAGCATTGCCCCCAGTGTCTCCAGCATTGCCCCAGTGTCTCCAGCAATCTGCCCCAGTGTCTCCAGCATTGCCCCCAGTGTCCAGCAATCTGCCCCAGTGTCTCCAGCAATCTGCCCCAGTGTCTCCAGCATTGCCCCCAGTTTCTCCAGCATTGCCCCCAGTTTCTCCAGCATTGCCCCCAGTTTCTCCAGCATTGCCCTCAGTGTCTCCAGCATTGCCCCCAGTGTCTCCAGCATTGCCCCCAGTGTCTCCAGCAATCTGCCCCAGTGTCTCCAGCATTGCCCCCAGTGTCTCCAGCATTGCCCCAGTGTCTCCAGCATTGCCCCAGTGTCTCCAGCAATCATCTGCCCCAGTGTGTCCTCCAGCATTGCCCCCAGTGTCTCCAGCATTGCCCCAGTGTCTCCAGCAATCATCTGCCCCAGTGTGTCCTCCAGCATTGCCCCCAGTGTCTCCAGCAATCTGCCCCAGTGTCTCCAGCATTGCCCCCAGTGTCTTCAGCATTGCCCCCAGTGTCTCCAGCAATCTGCCCCAGTGTCTCCAGCAATCTGCCCCAGTGTCTCCAGCATTGCCCCCAGTGTCCAGAAATCTGCCCCAGTGTCTCCAGCATTGCCCCCAGTGTCCAGCAATCTGCCCCAGTTTCTCCAGCATTGCCCCAGTGTCTCCAGCATTGCCCCCAGTGTCTCCAGCATTGCCCCCAGTGTCTCCAGCATTGCCCCCAGTATCTCCAGCAATCTGCCCCAGTGTCTCCAGCATTGCCCCCAGTGTCTCCAGCATTGCCCCCAGTGTCTCCAGCATTGCCCCAGTGTCTCCAGCAATCTTCCCCAGTGTCTCCAGCATTGCCCCCAGTGTCCAGCAATCTGCCCCAGTGTCTCCAGCAATCTGCCCCAGTGTCTCCAGCATTGCCCCCAGTTTCTCCAGCATTGCCCCCAGTTTCTCCAGCATTGCCCTCAGTGTCTCCAGCATTGCCCCCAGTGTCTCCAGCATTGCCCCCAGTGTCTCCAGCAATCTGCCCCAGTGTCTCCAGCATTGCCCCCAGTGTCTCCAGCATTGCCCCAGTGTCTCCAGCAATCTGCCCCCAGTGTCTCCAGCATTGCCCCAGTGTGTCCAGCATTGCCCCAGTGTCCAGCATTGCCCCAGTGTGTCCAGCAATCTGCCCCAGTGTCTCCAGCATTGCCCCAGTGTGTCCAGCAATCTGCCCCAGTGTCTCCAGCATTGCCCCAGTGTGTCCAGCAATCATCTACCCCAGTGTGTCCTCCAGCATTTCCCCCAGTGTCTCCAGCAATCATCTGCCCCAGTGTGTCCAGCATTGCCCCCAGTGTGTCCAGCATTGCCCCCAGTGTGTCCAGCATTGCCCCCAGTGTCTCCAGCATTGCCCCCAGTGTGTCCAGCATTGCCCCCAGTGTGTCCAACAATCATCTTGCCTCAGTGTGTCCAGCAATCTGCCCCAGTGTCTCCAGCATTGCCCCAGTGTGTCCAGCAATCTGCCCCAGTGTCTCCAGCATTGCCCCAGTGTGTCCAGCAATCTGCCCCAGTGTCTCCAGCATTGCCCCAGTGTGTCCAGCAATCATCTACCCCAGTGTGTCCTCCAGCATTTCCCCCAGTGTCTCCAGCAATCATCTGCCCCAGTGTCTCCAGCATTGCCCCCAGTGTGTCCAGCATTGCCCCCAGTGTGTCCAACAATCATCTGCCCCAGTGTGTCCTCCAGCATTGCTCCCAGTGTGTCCCAGTGTGTCCAGCATTGCCCCAGTGTGTCCAGCATATTGCCGTTCGCAAAAAAACAAACAAACAAACAAAAAAAAAAGAGTTCTCCTCACCTGACCTGTGCGCTCCAGCGGCGAGCTCCCTCCAGCAGCGCACACTCACCGGCGACTGACAATGACGTCAGATGCCGGGGACGTGTGAGCTGCGCCTGCGGCCGACTTCAGCTGCCAGCCTCCAATTGGCTGGCGGTTGTTGTTAACTATTGACGTGCAGGCGCGCGCCCGCACGTCAATAGGAAACCGCCGCAGGCAGCGCCGGTATGGGCCCGGTGAGCAGATGAGACGGGCCCGATGTGGGCCCCCTCTCTCTGCCCACCGGGCCCATAAATGATACGCCAGTCAGGGCACGGGCAGTAATGCCCTGATGGCGGCGGGCAATCTGTGCGGTAGCCCAGGGCCCCCCCACGCCACTGGGCCCTGGGCTACCGCCCAGATTGACCCTCTTATAATCCGCCCCTGGGCAGTAGGCCCGGACGAGTAGCCAGGCGGTCCTGCATGTTCCAAAATCAGAGAGTTAAGAGAAAATATTGCATTTAGAAAAGAAAAATAAAGACAAAGTTAATTTATATTTTCGAGTTTTATAGTAAGCCTTTAGTGGGTTTAGCCTATACGCCCTTAAAGGAAAAGTTAAATTATTGTTCCAGAATTTGCACTTAGTAGATAGAATACCCGGCTGGGTAAAGATGGTTATTTATAGTCAGTCATTTAATAAGTGTTATTTAAAAACTTTAAATATGTTTCTGTTTGTAACGTTCAAGTGTCCTCACCTCCCATAAAGGGAAGCACTGTTAAATTTACTTGTTCATTGCATTTCAAAATTTTGTATGTCTTTTACTGACATGTATTGTTGTTCTTCTTCCCAGTCCGGGAGTACTGGATTTAACCGGGGGGGAGTGCAGCGCCCCAGAGTCCTGGTCGTTGCAGTACTGTTGCTCCGCCGCTAAGGGGAGTGATGGTACTTCTGATGGCACTTAAGGAGTTCACCTGACCAGGTATCACAGTCACACATTACACTTCACACTCTGGCCTCCAGGGGGAGCAAAGGGTTCTATGTATTAGGCCACTCCTCACAATCTGGTAAAACTGGGGGTTGGATAGGAAGTTAGAGAGAAAGCTGACTGGGTTTTGCCCAGGCAACACCTAGTGAGAGAAGGGGTTGCTTGGGAGGATTCAGGGGGGTCCCTGTCAGGGGTGGGATCCTGACAGAGGCCTAGCGAAAAGGACAGATCGTTACGGAACCGCGCCTGCACCTGATTGCGGCGGTATCTTAAGAAAGGATAAGAAGCGAGGTTTATTGTGGAGAAGTGAGAAACGAGATCACAGCACAAAGGAGAATAGAACCAGTAGGAGTCGTGCCTTAAGATCGTGGCATCATCCTACTGAGGCGCGTAGCCGGTGGCTGGAACGCCAAGGAAGTATTGGGCTCCAAACATTACTTCAAACAGCGGCAGGGCAGTAGACTTTAGGTTGGCTGTCTCACCTAAATCACCTAAGCAGACATAGGAGGCAATTGTGGGAGAGGGGCGACTCTAGGGTCCTGGAAGAACTCCAGGCCTACCCGTCATACGGGTGCGTCCTAGCCAAATCATCTGGGGGACGGAGAAGAACATCAGAACAGAAACGAGAGTTGTGAGAAAGAACATCAGAAACAGACACAACAGTTGTGAGGACTATCCCGTGGTGCTCAGCAGGGAGGTACTACAACACACAGGCGCTAGAAGGTAGGCACTGATTTCCACCTGCAAAGGAAACTCTGGATGTGCCTTTGGACCGGTTGGTCTCAGCCAGCCCTGTTAGCAGTGCTCTGGATTGCGGATCCTGAAGCCTTCAGTAAAGAGACTGCAACCCTGTGTCCTCGTTATTCATTGCACCTTGCACCACGCACCATCATCACACCTTTCATTGGATGCCCCTTAGCAGGGTCATGGACCGGGTCTAGCCACCGTGACAACCCCAGGACCGAGACAGAGAGGCCCGGTACCGAGTACCCCGCGGCCCTGCGTCTGGGGGCGCTCCACAAGCAACCGCAGCCTTGAAAGGATTGTTATGAAAAGGTCATTAAAAAATGTGGGGGAGATTCACAAGGAGTGGACTGCTGCTCGAGTCATTGCTTCAAGAGCCACCACACACAGACATCTCCAGGACATGGGCTACAAGTGTCACACATTCCTTGTATCAGGCTACTCATGACCAATAGGCAACGCCAGAAGCGTCTTACCTGGGCCAAGGAGAAAAAGAACTGGACTGTTACTCAGTGGTCCAAGGTGTTGTTTTCAGATGAAAGTAAATTTTGCATTTCATTTGGAAACCAAGGTCCAGAGTCTGGAGGAAGAGTGGAGAGGCCACAATCCAAGCTGCTGGAGGTCTAGTGTGAAGTCTCCACAATCAGTGATCGTTTGGGGAGCCATGTCATCTGCTGGTGTAGGTCCACTGTGTTTTATCAAGACCAAAGTCAGCGCAGCCGTCTACCAGGACATTTTAGAGCACTTCAAGCCTTCCTCTGCTGAGAAGCTTTTTGGAGATGGAAATGTCATTCTCCAGCAGGACTTGGCCCCTGTCCACACTGCCAAAAGTACCAATACCTGGTGTAAAAACAACAGTATCACTGGACTTGATTGACAGCAAACTCGCCTGACCTTAACCCCATAGGAATCTATGGAGTATTGTCAAGAGGAAGATGAGCGACACCAGACCCAACAATACAGACGACCTGAAGGCTGCTATCAAAGCATCCTGGGCTTCCATAACCCCTCAGCAGTGCCACAGGCTGATCACCTCCATGCCCCGCCGCATTAATGCAGTAATTGATGCAAAAGGAGCCGCGACCAAGTACTGAGTGCATTTACTGAACATACATTTCAGTAGGACATTTCAGATTTTAAAATTTTTCAAGCTCATTTGACGGATCCGGCGCCCATAGGCTTCCATTCTAGCAAACGACGGACGACGACGGATCCATCAAATGAGCTTGAAAAATTGTAAAATCTGAAATGTTGTTCTACTGAAATGAGCTTCTCTGGCTGCTGGACAATCAATTTTCGATGGATGAAACATGAGGTTATCCGTCGCTAATACAAGTCTATGAGAAAAAAAAACGGATCTGGCAGCATCAGTCACTGGATCGTTTTTTTTTTTTTCAAAATTCGACGGATTGCGACTGATGGCAAAAAACTGATGTGTGAAAGGGGCCTTATACTGAACAGTCACTTGAAATTACTGGTGTTTTAAAGTTTTGACTTTCATCTCTACCCCTTGATTTTTCTCTTTTCTTATTGCAGTTTTTAGCAGGGCAGGCTGCATTTTTCACCATTTTTGAGTGTATATATATAGGCTTGAGAAAGGCTCATTCACAGCGCCAAAATGTTTCCCAGACATGTGGGTTCAATAAATCCTGCACATTTTTCACTGTGGATATGGAGTGCTGCCTTCATTTTTGAATTTGTATGTATTTGGGGCAATGATTGGACAATTTGCCTGGGGTCCTTGCACCCAAAGATAAGTAGTTGTGCTGTTCCTTTTTCTTAATGTTAGATATATAGAAATATAGACAGATATGGGATAGATAGATGATAGATAGATCTATAGATAGATCTATCATCTATCTATCCTCTATCTATCCATCTATCTATCCATCCGTGTGTGTAAATATTATTTTTCAATGGAGTATGTAAATGAAGAGGTTGACAAGAAATGACACCACAATTCTTTTTTTTTGTTAAATAATAGATCTTTATTTAGCTTGCAAAAACGCATACAAATCTGCATGAAAAAAACCGCATGAAAATCATCAAAAACACGTGGATTTTTACCTGCGTTTTCTGCCAAGAGATGCAGAATCTGCGTAGAAAATTGCACAGGCAAATCTGCACCGTGTGCACATACCCTTAGATTTACAGCACAATATGTGACTTGTGAACTTGGCTTTTCTGCATCATGTTTGGAAGAGCCAGCAGGACAGAGGTGGAGTGTGATGGCCGCCACAAGCACTGGCCGCACCCTTCTCCTGCACCAGCCTGGAGTCATTTATAGAGCTGCAGAATATCATGTCCTCCCTCAGAAAATGCCACAATGTATCCGCTCCTGGACCATAACAATTATGTAGCGTGTAGCCATTATTCCAGTCATGCAATGTGTCACTTTCTGTACTGCTGTCTCTTCACACATGTGGTCTGTACAAATGTGTCTGATCATTAGAAGGGGGCCCCACAACTCAGTGCAGAGAACCCCCTTATGTGTCTACTCTTCATCCATCAATTAGTAATTTTTGGTCATCGTATTAGCTGAGTCTAATGGATGGTGTCACAGGGTCCTACTTCGGTACCACACAATCAACAGAGCAAGAGAATAGTGAACAATTCCAGAACCTTTATTTAGGCAAAAACACGAAAGGTCCATATACGATCTACCACACAAAGAATAAAATAGTCCAGAACACGAATGCAGTTCAGTAACAGGATAAAAGTCCAACAATCCAGCAGAGGATAGCATAGTCCATATACTCTTCTTTCTCTCTGATATCCTCTTCACATCATTCCACACCAGACTGATCTGTGCCTCACCTCCCTGATAATTACAAGTCTCCCTCCTCATTCACAGGTCAGGAGGGGGAAGGTCTCAGGGGCTTATTGTTTCAACAAGACAGGTCAACATGTCATTAGCATATTAGCAAACAACATTATTCACTGACCCTGTGGAGAGATAACAATACAGAACTGTGGGGAGAATATCAGATGGCAAATAACTCATCCTACAAGAGAACACCATGAAAATAAGTAAAATATAAATATACACAAAAATGATACCCACATAGCATATCACACCATCGCAGATGGGAGCCGGCAGTGGTGGCAGTGACTCCTTTTCCTACGGTACGGACCCCTGTCCGTGCTGTATGCCCACCCCTGATGTGCATGTCACTCAGTTATTGCACTTGTCCCAAATTGTCCATTATATGATGTTCGGTCAGCAGCTTCATTCTGATACGTTTCTGTTTACGTTTTATCAAGGAGTGAATGTCCTCATCAAACTTACTAATATTGAATTTTGGATGAGAAGCCCCCCACACATGGTGAGTGATCCCCTCCATGGATGAGAAGGCCCAACACATTGTGAGCGATCCCCTCCATGATGAGAAGCCCCCGCATATTGAGTGACCCCCTCCATGGATGAGAAGCCTCCACACATTGTGAGTGACCCCCTCCATGGATCAGAAGCCTCCGCACACTGTGAGTGACCCCCTCCATGGATGAGAAGCCCCCATACATTGTGAGTGATCCCCTCTATGGATGAGAAGCACCCGCACATTGTGAGTGACCCCCTCCATGGATGAGAAGCCTCCACACATTGTGAGTGACCCCCTCCATGGATCAGAAGCCTCCGCACATTGTGAGTGACCCCCTCCATGGATGTCCAATCAGAAGGCTGTAACATCACTTCAGGAAATGGAAAACTTACAAAACTCCCTGAATCCTTAGTTAGATGTCAGATTATCTCACAGATAAGAAAAAAACGGGCCAATCAGTTTATCAGTGGGGTCCGAGCATCAGCAATTTTTCTCATATGTGGACAAAAAAAAAAGTTTCTTCGTGTTCTCTGATCTGAGTCTGTGAAAATCAGACCGTATTCAAATGTTCTCCGAGTGTGCTCAGACTTTTTCGCAGACCCATAGAGTTGCACTGCAGATTCTGATCTGACACTTGGATCACAATTGAATGTGTCTGTGCGATTTTGCATGAACTGATAAGTCTGTGAGAAGTGACGGACATGAACGGCCCCACAGACAATCACAGGTACGAGTGTCATCCATGAAAACCACAGAAAGGACTCTGTGCAAAATGGACGTAAAAAAACGAGGCCAACAGGGCGAGCAAAGAATCTCAATTTTCCACTAGGAAACATGTAACTTGCGACTGCTTAAAGGGAACCTGTCAAACCCCCCCCCCCCCCCCCCCAGGCGTTTGAAACTAAAAGAGCCACCTTGTGCAGCAGTAATGCTGCACTCTGACAAGGTGGCACTTTTAGTTCTGGGTGCTGTAACTGCAGAAATAATCCATTTTGTAATTTGTCAGAAAATACCTTTTCTTCAGTCTTGGAGGCAGGCCTTTCCCCCCCTGCTGCAGACGCCACACAGCCGTCAGTCATGTCTTGTTGGCGCCGAGCGCCGCCTCCTCATCGCTATTTTGAAATGAGCCGGCGCCTGCGCTCTTTTCTCCTGCCTTGGGCAGGCTGTCATGATTCCCCAATGGCATGGGAACATCAGAAACACAAAAATAACAGACTAGCTCTCGGGTGATGGAAACTCAAGCTGACCGTGACCTAAATCTACCACACAACTAACAGTAGCCAGGAAGCATTCCTACGGCTGCCTAGATGCCATGCGCCAGCCGGAGAACTAACTACGCCTGGAAGAGAAAGGAACAGACCTGGCTTACCTCTAGAGAAATTCCCCAAAGATGATAGTAGCCCCCACGTATATTAACGGTGAGTTCAGAGGAAAAGACATACACAGAATGAAGGTAGATTTAGCAAAGCGAGGTCCACTTACTAGATAGAGGAAGGATACAAAAGAGGACTTCACGGTCAGCTGAAAAACCCTTTCAAAAACCCATCCTGAAATTACTTTAAGACTCCTGTGTCAACTCATGACACAGGAGTGGCAATTTCAGTCCACAAGAGCTTCCAGTAACAGGAAATGACAAAACTGTAAACTGGACAAGAAAAACAAAACAATAAGGACAAGAGTCCACTTAGCTGATCAGCAGACTAGTAGCAGGAACATGCAACTGAATGACTCAGGTTACAATGATGACCGGCAAGGAAGTGACTGGAGAGCAAGGCTAAATAGGGAACTCCCAAAACTGATGGAAGCAGGTGAGCTGAGGCAGAAAAGCACACACAAGTCTCCAGTACCACCAGCCACCACCAGGGGAGCCAAAAAGCGGATCACAACAGTACCCCCCCTGTTGTGAATTTACCTTTTGGCTCCCTCTAGTGGCTACTAGTGTTTTTACTCTGGGTATGTCTATCATCCCTTGTATGCTCACCTGGGTCGTTAGGTCAGGGGTGTTGCTATATTAGCTCCCTGGACCTTCAGTTCTATGCCTGGCAACGTTGATATCAGAGCTAATCTGTAGTGCTCTTGTCTACTGATCCTGGTTCCTGCTTGATTTAGCTAAGTCTGCTTTCTTGCTTTTTGCTATTGTTTTTGTTTTGCATTTTTGTCCAGCTTGTACATAATCTGTATCCTATCCTTGCTGGAAGCTCTAGGGAGGCTGGAGTTCTCCCCCCGGGCCGTTAGACGGTTCGGGGGTTCTTGAATCTCCAGTGTGGATTTTTGTTAGGGTTTTTATTGACCATATAAGTTATCTTACTACATTCTGCTATTAGTGAGTGGGCCTCTCTTTGCTAAACCTAGTTCATCTCTGTGTTTGTCATTTCCTCTTACCTCACCGTTATTATTTGTGGGGGGCTTGTATCCAACTTTTGGGGTCTATTCTCTGGAGGCAAGAGAGGTCTTTGTTTTCCTCTTCTAGGGGTAGTTAGTCCTCCGGCTGGCGCGAGACATCTAGCGACCAACGTAGGCATGTTCCCCGGCTACTTCTAGTGTTGGCGTTAGGAGTAGATATATGGTCAATCCAGTTACCACTGTCCTATGAGCTGGATTTTTGTACTTCGCAGACTTGCTGATATCTCTGAGACCCTCGCCATTGGGGTCATAACACCCCCCCTTAAGGAGGGGGCACCGAACCCTCACAAGAACCGCCAGGGCGACCTGGATGAGCCTTATGAAAGGCACGAACCAAATCCGAGGCATGAACATCAGAGGCAGTTACCCAAGAATTATCTTCCTGACCATAGCCCTTCCATTTAACCAGGTACTGGAGTCTCCGCCTGGAAATACGGGAGTCCAAGATCTTCTCTATAACGTACTCCAATTCACCCTCAACCAGCACAGGAGCAGGAGGCCCAGCAGAAGGAACCACCGGCACCTCGTATCTCCGCAACAACGACCGATGGAACACATTATGGATAGCGAAAGATGCCGGAAGGTCCAAACGAAAGGAAACAGGGTTAATAATCTCCAAAATCCTATAGGGACCGATGAACCGAGGCTTAAATTTAGGAGAAGAAACCCTCATTGGGACAAAACGGGAAGACAACCACACCAAGTCCCCAACACGAAGGCGAGGACCAACC
The DNA here is from genome assembly GCF_051348905.1 of Ranitomeya variabilis. Lineage (NCBI taxonomy): Eukaryota > Metazoa > Chordata > Amphibia > Anura > Dendrobatidae > Ranitomeya > Ranitomeya variabilis. The sequence goes on from NC_135235.1 coordinate 251,020,847, forward strand.
CGACGCTGGCGGTTAGCAAACCGCGGAGTCCTCTCCTGGGACAAATTCAAATTGTCCACCACTTGTTCCCAAATCCGATACAACCGATCCACCACAGCATCTACTCCAGGACAATCCGAAGACTCCACCTGACCAGAAGAAAAACGGGGATGAAACCCCGAATTGCAAAAGAAAGGGGAAACCAAAGTGGCAGAACTGGCCCGATTATTAAGAGCAAACTCCGCCAACGGCAAAAAGGCAACCCAATCATCCTGATCCACAGACACAAAACACCTCAAATACGTCTCCAAAGTTTGATTAGTTCGCTCCGTCTGGCCATTAGTCTGAGGATGGAAGGCAGACGAAAAAGACAAATCAATGCCCAACCTGGCACAGAATGCCCGCCAAAATCTAGAAACGAACTGGGTACCCCTATCAGAAACGATATTTTCAGGAATACCATGCAAGCGAACCACATTTTGAAAAAACAAAGGAACCAACTCAGACGAGGAAGGCAACTTCGGCAATGGCACCAAATGAACCATCTTAGAAAAACGGTCACACACCACCCAGATAACAGACATCCTCTGAGAGACAGGAAGATCAGAAATAAAGTCCATCGAGATGTGCGTCCAAGGCCTCTTCGGAATAGGCAAGGGCAACAACAACCCGCTAGCCCTAGAACAACAAGGCTTGGCCCGAGCACACACATCACAAGACTGCACAAAAACACGCACATCACGAGACAGAGATGGCCACCAGAAGGATCTAGCCACCAAATCCCTGGTACCAAAAATTCCAGGATGACCCGCCAGCGTAGAAGAATGAACCTCCGAGATGACTCTACTGGTCCAATCATCAGGAACAAACAGTCTACCAGGTGGACAGCGATCAGGTCTATCCGCCTGAAACTCTTGCAAAGCACGTCGCAGATCTGGGGAAATAGCGGATAATATCACCCCATCCTTAAGGATACCTGTAGGTTCCGAATCACCAGGGGAATCAGGCTCAAAACTCCTAGAAAGGGCATCCGCCTTCACATTCTTAGAACCTGGTAGATATGAGACCACAAAATTAAACCGAGAGAAAAACAACGACCAGCGCGCCTGTCTAGGATTCAGGCGCCTGGCAGACTCAAGATAAATCAGATTCTTGTGATCAGTCAAAACCACCACCTGATGTCTAGCACCCTCAAGCCAATGACGCCACTCCTCAAATGCCCACTTCATGGCCAAAAGCTCCCGATTACCGACATCATAATTTCTTTCGGCGGCAGAAAATTTTCGAGAAAAGAACGCACAAGGTCTCATCACTGAGCAATCGGAACTTTTCTGCGACAAAACCGCCCCCGCTCCGATCTCGGAAGCATCGACCTCAACCTGAAAGGGGAGAGAGACATCGGGCTGGCGCAACACAGGGGCAGACGAAAAGCGGCGCTTAAGTTCCCGAAAGGCCTCCACAGCGGCAGAGGACCAATTGGCAACATCAGCACCCTTCTTAGTCAAATCCGTAAGAGGCTTAGCAACACCAGAAAAACCAGTTATAAATCGACGATAAAAATTAGCAAAGCCCAAGAACTTCTGAAGACCCTTTAGAGAAGTAGGCTGCGTCCAGTCACAAATAGCCCGAACCTTGACAGGGTCCATCTCAACAGAAGAAGGGGAAAAAATGTACCCCAATAAGGAAATCTTTTGAACCCCAAAAACACACTTAGAACCCTTTACACACAGAGAATTCTCCCGCAAGACCTGAAAAACCCTCCTGACCTGCTGAACATGAGACTCCCAGTCCTCAGAAAAAATCAAAATATCGTCCAAATACACAATCATAAATTTATCCAGATATTCACGGAAAATATCATGCATAAAGGACTGAAAAACTGAAGGCCGAAAGGCATTACTAAATACTCAAAGTGGCCCTCAGGCGTATTAAATGCGGTTTTCCACTCATCCCCTTGCTTAATTCGCACCAATTTTGGAGAACCACTTAGCCCCCCTTATGCGAGCAAACAAATCAGTAAGCAGCGGCAACGGATACTGATATTTCACAGTAATTTTATTCAGGAGTCGATAATCAATACAAGGCCTCAGCGAGCCATCCTTTTTAGAGACAAAGAAAAACCCAGCTCCTAAAGGTGATGAAGAAGGACGAATATGTCCCTTTTCCAGGGACTCCTTAACATATTCTCGCATGGCAGCATGCTCAGGTACAGATAGGTTAAACAAACGACCCTTTGGAAATTTACTGCCTGAAATCAGATCTATGGCGCAATCACACTCTCTGTGGGGAGGGAGAGAACCAATTTTAGGCTCTTCAAAAATATCCCCAAAATCCGACAAAAATGCAGGAATCTCAGAGGGAATAGATGACGAGATAGGAACCAAAGGTATGTCCCCATGAGCCCCCCGACATCCCCAGCTTAACACAGACATAGTTTTCCAGTCCAGTACTGGGTTATGAGATTGTAACCATGGTAATCCAAGCACTAAAACATCATGTAAATTATACAACACGAGGAAGCGAATCATCTCCTGATGGTCTGGAGTCATACGCATAGTCACTTGCGTCCAGAACTGTGGTCTATTACAAGCCAGAGGTGTAGAATCAATACCCTTCAGAGGTATAGGAACTTCCAGAGGCTCCAAATCAAACCCACAGCGCCTGGCGAAGGACCAATCCATGAGACTCAGAGCGGCGCCAGAGTCCACATAGGCATCCACGGTAATAACTGATAATGAACAAATCAGAGTTACCGACAGAAGAAATTTAGACTGTAAAGTGCCAATAGAAACAGACTTGTCAACCTTCCTAGTACGTTTAGAGCATGCTGATATAACATGCACGGAATCACCACAGTAGAAGCACAAGCCATTTTTGCGCCTATAATTCTGCCGCTCGCTTCTTGACAGAATTCTGTCACATTGCATTTTCTCTGGCGTCCCTTCAGAAGATACCGCCAAATGGTGCACGGGTTTGCGCTCCCGCAAACGCCGATCAATCTGAATCGCCATTGTCATGGACTCATTCAGACCTGTGGGCGTAGGAAACCCCACCATGACATCCTTAACGGCATCAGAAAGGCCCTCTCTGAAATTTGCCGCTAGGGCACACTCATTCCACTGAGTAAGCACAGACCATTTACGAAATTTTTGGCAGTATATCTCAGCTTCATCTTGCCCTTGAGACAGGGCTATTAAGGCTTTTTCAGCTTGAATCTCCAAATTAGGTTCCTCATACAGCAACCCTAAAGCCAGAAAAAACGCATCCACATTGAGCAACGCAGGATCCCCTTGTGTCAATGAAAATGCCCAATTTTGAGGGTCACCTCGCAGCAAAGAAATCACAATCTTAACCTGCTGAACAGGATCTCCAGAGGAGTAAGGTCTGAGAGAAAGGAATAATTTACAATTACATTTGAAATTCAGAAACCGAGATCTATCTCCGGAAAATACCTCTGGTGTAGGAATCTTAGGTTCAGAAATAGGAGTACGTATAACATAATCTTGTAAATTCTGAACCTTCGTAGCAAGATTATTTAAACCTGCAGCCAAACTCTGAGGGTCCATCCTTAAACCGGAGAGATCAGAGCCATTCAAGGATTAGAAGGAGAGAAAGGCAAGGCTGTAAATAGAGCAGAAATACAACTGAGCCAACTAAGTAGCAAACATGAGAGGGAAAAAAAAATAAAAAAAATCTACAGACTTCTTTTACTCTCCTTTCGTCTGCCAATTACTTTAACAGTGGCCGGTCATACTGTCATGATTCCCCAATGGCATGGGAACATCAGAAACACAAAAATAACAGACTAGCTCTCGGGTGATGGAAACTCAAGCTGACCGTGACCTAAATCTACCACACAACTAACAGTAGCCAGGAAGCATTCCTACGGCTGCCTAGATGCCATGCGCCAGCCGGAGAACTAACTACGCCTGGAAGAGGAAGGAACAGACCTGGCTTACCTCTAGAGAAATTCCCCAAAGATGATAGTAGCCCCCACGTATATTAACGGTGAGTTCAGAGGAAAAGACATACACAGAATGAAGGTAGATTTAGCAAAGCGAGGTCCACTTACTAGATAGAGGAAGGATACAAAAGAGGACTTCACGGTCAGCTGAAAAACCCTTTCAAAAACCCATCCTGAAATTACTTTAAGACTCCTGTGTCAACTCATGACACAGGAGTGGCAATTTCAGTCCACAAGAGCTTCCAGTAACAGGAAATGACAAAACTGTAAACTGGACAAGAAAAACAAAACAATAAGGACAAGAGTCCACTTAGCTGATCAGCAGACTAGTAGCAGGAACATGCAACTGAATGACTCAGGTTCTCAGGTTACAATGATGACCGGCAAGGAAGTGACTGGAGAGCAAGGCTAAATAGGGAACTCCCAAAACTGATGGAAGCAGGTGAGCTGAGGCAGAAAAGCACACACAAGTCTCCAGTACCACCAGCCACCACCAGGGGAGCCAAAAAGCGGATCACAACAGCAGGCGCAGTGAGCGCTGCCCGTCTGTCCTCATATGCAGTCTAGCTGACTGCGCCTGTGCGGCCGCCCTGCCTGTGAATCCCAGCCCCGTAGTGTCTTCTGATTTATTCTCACTGCGGGACTGGGATTCACAGGCAGGGCGGCCGCACAGGCGCAGTCAGCTAGACTGCATATGAGGACGGGCAGCGCTCACTGCGCCTGCCCAAGGCAAGGGAAAAGAGCGCAGGCAAAACAGCGATGAGGAGGCGGCACCCGGCGCCAAAAAGATTTGACTGACAGCTGTGTGGCGTCTGCAGCAGGGGGGGAAAGGCCTGCCTCCAGGACTGAAGAAAGGTATTTAGGACAAATTACAAAACGGATTATTTCTGCAGTTACAGCACCAATAACTAAAAGAGCCACCTTATCAGAATGCAGCATTACTGCTGCACAAGGTGGCTCTTTTAGTTTCAAACGCCTGGGGGAGGGGGGGGGGGTGACAGGTTCCCTTTAAAGAAAACCTTCATGTGCACAAAGTCTAAAAACTCCAGACAGTTAAGAGCGCAATCCTGTGATAAACGTTCCCTGTATCGGAGGCACAAATGTCTCCCAAATGCAGCAAAAACAGCCACCTCCATCTAAAAAGACAGGGGCCATAATCACCTGCAATCACTGACAGACAAGCAGCTCAGGGCTTTATCAGCCCCGGCTCATAAATGTGCGCAGCTCCATCTGCAGCCAGCGATTCTAGGGAGTGCGCCCAAGCAATAACGTAATAAAGCTATAAATCCACTGTACAATTGCAGAACTATGCAGGGAGCGCGTGCGGGCGAACATCCAAACGTGTCAGAGCCGAGCGAGTGCTCTGTGTACGGGGGGCTCAGGGGAGATCGCTGTCCTATGAAGCGTAATCCGAATTTGTGGAACAGAAAAAAAATAGCTTGGCTATCAGCCATCTAATGTTAAGTATATTACCCGAAAAAAAGTATTAAAAAAACAAAATAGATAATAAATTCACTTTTATTAGTAAAATAAAGTTACACAGAAAAATAAAAAATATATTTTTTTTTATAATAATATACACATACAGGAAACAATTGATGATACAAAATAATTTATTAAAATTAATAAAAATAATGACAATTAAAATCAACTATTAGCATTTATGAAATGTGTAGCAGGGGACAAGGAACAACAGACTGTATGGTAAGAATTTTTAAATAAAAATATGTATGAATATTATTATTTATTTATATAGCACCATTGATTCCAGGGTGCTGTACATGAGAATGGGTTACTTACAAATTACAGATATCACTTACAGTAAACTAACAATGACAGACTGATACAGAGGGGAGAGGACTCTGCCCTTGCGGGCTTATATTCTACAGGATTATGGGGACGGAGACAATAGGTTGAGGGTTGAAAGAAAGGAGTACCAACGGAGCATAAAGGTAATGCAAAAAATGACAAATTTTATTAATTTAACAGGCATAAAGTGCATAGTAAGTCAATACATGGAGATGCCACTCAGAGTTTGTCTACAAGAAGGGGATGAGCAGATTGTATTTCCTAAGGAAACTGAGGTCTTTTAATGTGTGTAGCAAAATGTTAGAAATGTTCTACCAGTCTGTAGTGGCAAGTGCCATCTTTTTCGCAATCATATGCTGGGGTAGTAGTGTGCGGGCCTCTGATGCTAATAAGCTGAATAAGATTATCAAGAAGGCAAGTTCTGCTGTGGGCTGCAATCTGGACTCTTTTGAGGAGGTAGTGGAGAGAAGAACTCTGAAAAAGTGTATGGCAATTATGAACAATAATGCACATCCATTATATGAGCTATTCATGAGACAGAAGAGCACCTTCAGTATCCGGCTAATACTTCTGAGGTGTAAGAAGGAAAAATATAGGAAATCGTTTGTGCCAACTGCCATGGGAATGTACAACAATAACATTAGGGTTAAATCATCAAGGTGAATGTCTACTTTATTTCTCTACATTTCAGTTCACTCGTTGTGTATGTCCTATTCTAATGTATAATGTTCTTCTGTCAACTCCACTGTCATGTCAATTAAGTAATTCATGTATGATTTTTATGATTTAAGTTGTGCTGCTGCGATACCATAATTTCCCACGGGATCAATAAAGTGTATCGTATCGTATCGTACATAATAAATGCAGGATGGTTAAAAGGGAAAATGAGTCTCCACCAGTGCAAACTGCCACTAAATACGTCTCATACACAGTGTCAGAGAAGGGAAAGCAGCCATAAGTGCACAATAAAGGTCAACTTGTGAGCTAAATATATCCCACAACATAAAATCCTAATCAATGCGGCGCTTACCAATAAACTTGTAACCAGGCAGTGTGCACCGGACCGGATCCAACCAAAGATCCCCGACGCGCGTTTCGCCTACCGCGAGGATCAGCTTTATCAAGGGGAAGTGACTCTGAGCTGAACAAGGACCTTCAAATAGGGTGGATTGTGTACCATGTGACGTGTCACATGGTAAATCCCAGCTAGTAAGAGCCGTGTAACCGGCGCATGCGCGCATGGGGCACCTAGCTCCGCATCAGATACGGCGTCAAGCGTCGCACAGCCGCTATGGGTAAAACAACCCACAGCGCATGCGCAAGGCTGAAATGACGCCACTCCAACGGGGAGCAAGAGAGAACCACACGCAGCGCATGCGCACCACAGCTGTACCGGGGGTTATTTCAAGATTGCAAGGCACAAACATATGGAGAGGTACAAACGAATGGATAAACACATAAATAAACTTGGGATATACAGGGTCTGCAACCTGCAAATGGCACCTATTAATTAATTCTTGGAAAATACAAATATCCAATAGCCACCCAGGTTGCAGCATGTAATTCCATAGATACATCGTACATATCCATACATTATACGATGAAATATAAGAGTCCATATATAATATGCTGGTGAAGGGGTTGCTTGAAGAAGATGCAATATATATGAAAATTTGAAAGTATGATCCGCTCCCATATGATGTCCAGAACGCCAGAGTAGGGTGGGGAAGGGAATGAAAAAACTAAAATAACAATAAAGAAAAATTAATAATTAATACAAAACAAATTAAAAACAAGAAAGAATCCGGATGAGGAACTCACAAGCCAGGAACAAGCAAATTGGAGATGCAACAGGTACCAGAGTTATTAGATATTTTGTCCATATATAGGACAAATAGTTTACAAGGTCTAAAGAAAGAATGTATAAATGGTAGACTCATAAAAAGGAGAAGCTGAGGGACTCATTGAGCCCTTTTGGAGTCATAGTATCGAGGCGCACAATCCAGGTGGCCTCGCGTTGCTCCAAAACTTTTTTTTATAGTTGCCGCCCCTGACTCCCAAATGGATACATTCTATGCCCCTGACCTGAAGAGTCCTAACATTGCAACTGTGGTATTGTTTAAAGTGTCGGGGAAGTGTCTTCAGGTCAGAGTCATCAATCACATTACATGCTGCGCGGATGTCCCTGACGTGTTCACGGACGCGCACCCGAAGTTCTCTGGATGTGAGTCCCACGTATATCAGAGAACAGCCGCACGTAGCATAATATATGACATTAGAGGTATTGCATGAAATATGCTGTCTAATGTCATATTCCCTAGATCCATCTGATGACAAATGACGAGGTCCGTAACATGTTAGTGCACGCAAGGCAATGGCCACATTTAAAGGAGCCCAGAAGCGGACCCCTAGTGCTGTGTTATCATCCTTAGTGGTTGAGGATCACAAAATACTCCAGCTAAGTAACAAAACATAGGACAAGCTCTAGAGAGGTGGTAAACTGGACTGACCGCAAATCTGAACCTATCCAACACACTAAAGGTAGCCGATGAACGTGTCTCAAATCCTAGACGTCTCGAGCCAGCCTGAAGAACTAACTACCCCTAGAGAGAAAGAAAGAAAGACCTCACTTGCCTCCAGATAAATAATTATTCACCGAAAAGAGACACTATATTTTCAGATAATCAATAACCAATAATAAAACTTAACCTTTAATTAATATAGATAAAATTCCAACACCAATCACGACCTAAAAACATGTATGGCTGCAAACAAAGATACAGGGTGCTCAATCTCCCTAGAGGGCTTAACTATCTAGTCCCTACCTCACAGCAGAGGTTGGCACCCTAATAATCCTTCGCAATGGCGCCCCTGCTCAACGTAGGCTGCCCTATCTGTCCCTAATAGGCCCTATCGTGCAGAAGATAGTAACAACAACATACAGCAGTCCATACACTTAAGACAGCAAAACAAATGAAACTGAGCAAAAAAAGGGTGTAGTATGGTGTACCTATGAATAGTACAATCAATAGATCAAATGCCACTTTTATATATATGTACACCATACAAAAAAACAGGGACCTGTGCTGATCGTGTCCAAATTTCAACACTTCAAAAAATTGCACATTAAATCCGGCCCGTTCTGCAGCTAAATAACCTATACCCCTGCACTGTACCTAGAAATGAACAGCCTATCTGCGGGGGTTGGCGCCCTAAATACCTGCGCAGATGGCGCCCCCGCTCCAGTCGACTGTCCCTAAACCAACCTCTACCATATATCAAGGTACAAAGCTAAATAATCAGCTCAATAATACAACAAAGTAAAGTGCAGCAATACAGCAGGATAAAGTGCAGAAAATAGTGCTATATAAATACACAAAAATGCCCAGTAACAATTCTCATATGTAGATAATTCACATTAACAAGCATGTTCAGCCCATAAGTATGTTTAGCTCGACGCGTTTCCCCCATATATGTTCATCAGGAGACATACTCATGTTATATTATGGTCTAAAAACTTATCTGTATGCTATCAGGGGATGATCTGTTAGAGCAATCCTCCCTCAGGTGCAGTGGGGAACAATGTCCATCCAAAGTCTGCAGGACTGTATCAGCCTTGTAGTAAGTGCGCTTACCATACTCTTTATATCTCCATGTGGCCATTGACCCACGCTGTTCAAAAGAACTTCCGGGTAAACTAATGTGCACCAATCACTCGAGTGGAACGCATATGCGTTCCAATTATCGCATGCGCAGTAGAAATTATTCAGCGCGTGCGCACTTAAGATTATCTGTTGTACTATGCGCCTGCGTGGAACATTATACTATGCGCATGCGTGAGATTCACCATCTGTTGATCTATGCACCTGCGTGGGATTCAGAAGAAGAACGCAAATGCGCTCCAAACCATAGCGATTTATACGTTCATACGTATAAAAAATATATATAAATGATAACATTAAGGCTCATTTTATGTGAACTATGGATCGATATATATACAAATTTTATGCATGGTACCTCACTAAAAATAATTAGCCACTTACTACAATATATGTTATCACATCCTAAAGTAAGTCGTGTTGATAACTAAGAATTATTTAATAAGATATAATAAATTAATTAAATTATGACCACCTCCTATTTTGGACCAATGGGTCAACGGTTTTTTTTAGTTCTATCCAGAATTTTTATGTAGAGAAAAAGGCTATTAAACAAAACAACCAAACTGCAACTGGTCATTAAGACCCCTTGGTTTACTGCTCTTCATTCTATAAATCCATTTTGCTTCCTTCTGAAGAATACACCTATCCCAGTCACCTCCTCTCACTGATGGTTTAATAACCTCAATCACAGAGAAACTACAACAACTCAAATCCCCCCCATGCACCCTCCTTACATGGTTCGAGATTGGGGTGTCTCTTTCATTAAGAATATCCCCAATGTGTTCCCCCATTCTCCTACGCAACTCTCGTTTAGTTTTTCCCACATAATCCATGGGGCAACTACATTGGAAAAGATAGACAACCCCCAGTTTTACAACAGGCAAAATGTCTAATTTCATACACCTTTTTTGTGGCAGAGCTAACAAAGGTGCTGCTCCTAGAGACATACTTGCAGAACTTACATTTGCCACACTTAAAAGTGCCATTTTGTCGTTTCTCCAACCATATATATTTTCCAGAGAAATAATCCCCAAAGATATAGAAGCCCTCAACAAATAATAACGGTGAGGTAAGAGGAAGGCACATACACAGGGGTGAAAGCAGATTCAGCAAATGAGGCCCACTAATACTAGATAGCAGAAAATAGAAAAGGGGTCTGTGCGGTCAGTAAAAAACCCTTACAAAATATCCACACTGAGATTTCAAGAACCCCCGCACCAACTAACGGTGTGGGGGGAGAAACTCAGTCCCCTAGAGCAACCAGCAAGCGAGAAAATCACATTTTAGCAAGCTGGACAAGAAACATGATGAATGCTGATAATCAAAAAATAAACAAACAAAAACTTAGCTTGTCTTGGAGAGACTGGGAGCAAGGTAGTCACAAGGAATCTGAAGAGCACTGAATACATTGAGAGCAGGCAAGGAACTGAGTATCCAGGTGAGCTAAATAGGAAACCAACCAAGGATAACGAACCAGCTGATGCTGCCAACCTGCAGAGAGACAACACTACACAGTACCGCTTGTGACCACTAGAGGGAGCCCAAAAATAGAGTTCACAACAGTACCCCCCCCTTGAGGAGGGGTCACCGAACGCTCATCAAGACCCCCAGGGCGATCAGGATGAGCCGCGTGGAAGGCATGAACCAAATCGGCCGCATGAACATCAGAGGCGACAACCCAGGAATTATCCTCCTGACCATAGCCCTTCCACTTAACCAAATACTGAAGCCTCCGTCTAGAGATATGAGAATCCAAAATCTTCTCCACCACGTACTCCAATTCGCCCTCGACCAGCACCGGAGCAGGAGGCTCAACAGAAGGAACCACAGGTACCACATACCTCCGCAACAAAGACCTATGGAACACATTATGAATGGCAAACGATGCTGGGAGATCCAAACGAAAAGACACCGGGTTAAGGATTTCCAAGATCTTATAAGGACCGATGAAGCGAGGCTTGAATTTAGGAGAGGAGACCTTCATAGGAACATACCGAGAAGACAGCCACACCAAATCCCCAACACGAAGTCGGGGACCCACACCGCGGCGGCGGTTGGCAAAGCGCTGAGCCTTCTCCTGTGACAACCTCAAATTGTCCACCACATGGTTCCAAATCTGCTGCAACCTATCCACCACAGAATCCACCCCAGGACAGTCAGAAGGCTCAACCTGACCCGAGGAAAAACGAGGATGGAAACCAGAATTGCAGAAAAAAGGCGAAACCAAAGTAGCAGAACTAGCCCGATTATTAAGGGCAAACTCGGCCAATGGCAAAAAAGTCACCCAATCATCCTGATCAGCAGAAACAAAACATCTCAAATAAGTTTCCAACGTCTGATTAGTTAGCTCGGTTTGGCCATTAGTCTGAGGATGGACGAAAAAGACAAATCAATGCCCATCTTAGCATAAAAAGTCCGCCAAAACCTGGACACAAACTGGGATCCTCTATCAGACACAATATTTTCAGGAATGCCGTGCAAGCGAACCACATTCTGAAAAAATAGAGGAACCAAATCGGAGGAAGAAGGCAACTTAGGCAAGGGCACCAAATGGACCATCTTGGAAAAACGATCACACACCACCCAGATGACAGACATTTTCTGAGATACTGGAAGATCCGAAATAAAATCCATGGAAATGTGCGTCCAAGGCCTTTTCGGAATAGGCAAAGGCAAAAGCAAACCGCTGGCACGAGAACAGCAAGGCTTAGCCCGAGCACAAATCCCACAAGACTGCACAAAGGAACGCACATCCCGCGACAAGGAAGGCCACCAGAAGGACCTAGCCACCAAATCTCTGGTACCAAAAATCCCAGGATGACCCGCCAACACCGAAGAATGAACCTCGGAAATAACTCTGCTGGTCCATCTCTCCGGGACAAACAGTCTCTCTGGTGGACAACGGTCAGGTCTATCCGCCTGAAATTTCTGCAGCACTCGTCGCAAACCTGGGGAAATGGCAGACAAAATCACTCCCTCTCTGAGAATACCAGCCGGCTCAGAAACTCCCGGAGAGTCAGGCACAAAACTCCTAGAAAGTGCATCAGCTTTCACGTTCTTCGAACCAGGCAGGTATGAGACCACGAAGTTGAAACGGGAGAAAAACAACGACCAACGAGCCTGTCTAGGATTCAGGCGCTTGGCAGATTCAAGGTAAATCAGATTTTTGTGATCAGTCAAGACCACCACGCGATGTTTAGCTCCTTCAAGCCAATGTCGCCACTCCTCAAATGCCCACTTCATAGCCAACAACTCCCGATTACCAACATCATAATTCCGCTCGGCAGGCGAAAACTTTCTTGAAAAGAAAGCACATGGCTTCATCACAGAGCCATCAGAGCTTCTCTGCGACAAAACAGCCCCTGCTCCAATCTCAGAAGCATCAACCTCGACCTGGAAGGGGAGAGAGACATCTGGCTGACATAAGACTGGAGCTGAAGAAAACCGGTGCTTCAGCTCCCGAAAGGCCTCCACGGCCGCAGGAGACCAATTAGTAACATCAGAACCCTTCTTGGTCAAATCCGTCAAAGATTTAACCACGCTAGAAAAATTAGCGATGAAACGACGGTAAAAATTAGCAAAACCCAAGAACTTCTGAAGACTCTTAACAGACGTGGGCTGAGTCCAGTCATGAATAGCCTGGACCTTGACTGGGTCCATCTCCACAGTAGAAGGAGAAAAAAATAAAACCCAAAAAGGAGACCTTCTGTACTCCGAAGAGGCATTTTGAGCCCTTTACAAATAAAGCATTAGCACGCAGGACCTGAAACACCATCCTGACCTGCTTCACATGGGACTCCCAATCATCAGAAAAGACCAAAATGTCATCCAGATAAACAATCATAAATTTATCCAGATATTCTCGGAAGATGTCATGCATGAAGGACTGAAACACAGAAGGAGCATTAGAGAGTCCAAAAGGCATCACCAAGTACTCAAAATGGCCTTCAGGCGTATTAAATGCTGTTTTCCATTCATCTCCCTGCTTAATGCGCACAAGGTTATACGCACCACGGAGATCTATCTTGGTGAACCAACTGGCACCCTTAATCCGAGCAAACAAATCAGACAATAGTGGTAAAGGATACTGAAATTTGACTGTGATTTTATTCAGAAGACGATAATCTATACAAGGTCTCAAAGAACCGTCCTTCTTGGCCACAAAAAAAAATCCTGCACCAAGAGGGGAAGAGGATGGGCGAATATGTCCCTTCTCCAAAGACTCCTTTATATAACTCTGCATCGCGGCATGCTCTGGTATAGACAGATTAAAAAGTCATCCCTTAGGGAATTTACTACCAGGAATTAAATTTATAGCACAGTCACAATCCCTATGAGGGGGCAGGGCACTGGACCTGGGCTCATCAAATACATCCTGGTAGTCAGACAAAAACTCAGGGACCTCAGAAGGAGTGGAAGAAGCAATAGACACCAACGGAGCATCGCCATGAATTCCCTGACAACCCCAACTTGACACAGACATGGCTTTCCAATCTAAAACTGGATTATGAGCCTGCAGCCATGGCAGACCCAAAACGACAACATCATGCAAATTATGCAGAACAAGAAAGCAAATCACCTCCTGATGTACGGGAGTCATGCACATGGTCATTTGCGTCCAATACTGAGGCTTATTCTCAGCCAATGGCGTAGCATCAATTCCCCTCAGAGGAATGGGAAATTCCAAAGGCTCCAGGACAAAACCACAGCGCCTGGCAAACGACAAATCCATCAGATTCAGGGCAGCACCCGAATCCACAAAAGCCATAACCGGGTAGGACGACAAAGAACAAATCAAAGTAACCGACAAAATAAATTTAGGCTGCATAGTACCAATGGTGACAGGTTTAGCGATTTTTTTTAAGCGTTTAGAGCATGCTGAGATAACATGAGTAGAATCACCACAGTAAAAGCACAACCCATTTTGACATCTATGAGTTTGTCGCTCAATTCTGGTCAGAGTTCGGTCACATTGCATAGACTCAGGTCTCTGTTCAGAAAATACCGCCAAAGGATGAGCAGATTTGCGCTCCCGCAAACGCCGATCAACCTGAATGGCTAAAGCCATAGAATCACTCAGACTTGTAGGGGTGGGAAACCCCACCATAACATTCTTAACGGCCTCAGAAAGACCTTCTCTGAAATTTGCAGCCAGGGCACACTCATTCCATTGAGTAAGCACCGACCATTTCCGAAATTTTTGACAATACACCTCTGCTTCATCCTGACCTTGAGAGATAGCCAGCAACGCTTTTTCTGCCTGATTCTCAAGATTAGGCTCCTCATAAAGCAGTCCAAGAGCCAGAAAAAATGCATCTACATTAAGCAATGCAGGATCTCCTGGCGCCAGAGAGAAAGCCCAATCTTGAGGGTCGCCACGTAACAAGGAGATAACAATTTTAACTTGCTGAGCGGAATCACCAGAGGAACGAGGTCTCAGAGATAGAAATAACTTACAATTATTCTTAAAATTTAGAAACCTAGATCTATCTCCAGAAAACAACTCAGGGATGGGTATTTTTGGTTCAGACATAGGGCTATGAATAACAAAATCCTGAATACTTTGCACCCGTGCAACAAGATGATCCACACTAGAAGCCAGAGTCTGAACATTCATGTCTGCAGCTGAGCTCAAAACCACCCAGAGTTCAAGGGGATGAAAGAAGCTAAACAGACTGCAGCAAAGGAAAAGCGGGAGGAAAAAAAAAAAAAAAATGTACTCAGGTCTTCTCTTTATCCCACTTCTGCGATGCATTAAACACTTTTTGGCCTGCTCTACTGTTATGATCCTTAGTGGCTGAGGATCACAAAATACTCCAGCTAAGTAACAAAACATAGGACAAGCTCTAGAGAGGTGGTAAACTGGACTGACCGCAAATCTGAACCTATCCAACACACTAAAGGTAGCCGGTGAACGTGTCTAAAATCCTAGACGTCTCGAGCCAGCCTGAGGAATTAACTACCCCTAGAGAGAAAGAAAGACCTCACTTGCCTCCAGAGAAATAATCCCCAAAGATATAGAAGCCCCCAACAAATAATAACGGTGAGGTAAGAGGAAGGCACATACACAGGGGTGAAAGCAGATTCAGCAAATGAGGCCCACTAATACTAGATAGCAGAAAATAGAAAAGGGGTCTGTGCGGTCAGTAAAAAACCCTTACAAAATATCCACACTGAGATTTCAAGAACCCCCGCACCAACTAACGGTGTGGGGGGAGAAACTCAGTCCCCTAGAGCAACCAGCAAGCGAGAAAATCACATTTTAGCAAGCTGGACAAGAAACATGATGAATGCTGATAATCAAAAAATAAACAAACAAAAACTTAGCTTGTCTTGGAGAGACTGGGAGCAAGGTAGTCACAAGGAATCTGAAGAGCACTGAATACATTGAGAGCAGGCAAGGAACTGAGTATCCGGTGAGCTAAATAGGAAACCAACCAAGGATAACGAACCAGCTGATGCTGCCAACCTGCAGAAAGACAACACTACACAGTACCGCTTGTGACCACTAGAGGGAGCCCAAAAATAGAGTTCACAACAGTGCTGAATGGATTAACAACTGGTGGAACGTAATGGCTACAAACTAGTAGGTTGCCCAAATTAGGAGATCTTCTGGCGGTCATTGAGGGGAAATCACCCAAAGCAGAGGCTAGTGATGGCTCAGTCATTAAGACAGGCCAGTGTTTACTTAACCCCTTCACCCCCAAGGGTGGTTTGCACGTTAATGACCGGGCCAATTTTTACAATTCTGACCACTGTCCCTTTATGAGGCTATAACTCTGGAACGCTTTGACGGATCTTGGCGATTCTGACATTGTTTTCTCGTGACATATTGTACTTCATGTTAAAGGTAAAATTTATTCGATATAACTTGCGTTTATTTGTGAAAAAAATGGAAATTTGGCGAAAATTTTGAAAATTTTGCAATTTTCCAACTTTGAATTTTTGTGCCCTTAAATCACAGACATATGTCACGCAAAATACTTAATAAGTAACATTTCCCACATGTCTACTTTACATCAGTACAATTTTGGAACCAAAATTTTTTTTGTGACGGAGTTATAAGGGTTAAAAGTTGACCAGCAATTTCTCATTTTTACAACACCATTTTTTTTTAGGGACCACATCTCATTTGAAGTCATTTTGAGGGGTCTATATGATAGAAAATACTCAAGTGTGACACCATTCTAAAAACTGCACCCCTCAAGGTGCTCAAAACCACATTCAAGAAGTTTATTAACCCTTCAGGTGTTTCACAGGAATTTTTGGAATGTTTAAATAAAAATGAACATTTAACTTTTTTTCACACAAAATTTATTTCAGCTCCAATTTGTTTTATTTTACCAAGGGTAACAGGAGAAAATGGACCCCCAAAGTTGTTGTACAATTTGTCCTGAGTACGATGATACCCCATATGTGGGTGTAAACCATTGTTTAGGCGCATGGCAGAGCTTGGAAGGGAAGGAGCGCCATTTGACTTTTCAATGCAAAATTGACTGGAATTGAGATGGGACGCCATGTTGCGTTTGGAGAGCCCCTGATGTGCCTAAACATTGAAACTCCCTACAAGTGACACCATTTTGGAAAGTAGACCCCCTAAGGAACTTATCTAGATGTGTGGTGAGCACTTTGACCCACCAAGTGCTTCACAGAAGTTTATAATGCAGAGCCGTAAAAATAAAAAATCATATTTTTTCACAAAAATGATCTTTTCGCCCCCAATTTTTTATTTTCCCAAGGGTAAGAGAAGAAATTGGACCCCAAAAAATGTTGTGCAATTTGTCCTGAGTACGCTGATACCCCATATGTGGGTGTAAACCATTGTTTGGGCGCATGGCAGAGCTTGGAAGGGAAGGAGCGCCATTTGACTTTTCAATGCAAAATTGACTGGAATTGAGATGGGACGCCATGTTGCGTTTGGAGAGCCCCTGATGTGCCTAAACATTGAAACTCCCTACAAGTGACACCATTTTGGAAAGTAGACCCCCTAAGGAACTTATCTAGATGTGTGGTGAGCACTTTGACCCACCAAGTGCTTCACAGAAGTTTATAATGCAGAGCCGTAAAAATAAAAAATCATATTTTTTTCACAAAAATGATATTTTTGCCCCCAATTTTTTATTTTCCCAAGGGTAAGAGAAGAAATTGGACCCCAAAAAATGTTGTGCAATTTGTCCTGAGTACGCTGATACCCCATATGTGGGTGTAAACCATTGTTTGGGCGCATGGCAGAGCTTGGAAGGGAAGGAGCGCCATTTGACTTTTCAATGCAAAATTGACTGGAATTGAGATGGGACGCCATGTTGCGTTTGGAGAGCCCCTGATGTGCCTAAACATTGAAACTCCCTACAAGTGACACCATTTTGGAAAGTAGACCCCCTAAGGAACTTATCTAGATGTGTGGTGAGCACTTTGACCCACCAAGTGCTTCACAGAAGTTTATAATGCAGAGCCGTAAAAATAAAAAATCATATTTTTTCACAAAAATGATCTTTTCGCCCCCAATTTTTTATTTTCCCAAGGGTAAGAGAAGAAATTGGACCCCAAAAAATGTTGTGCAATTTGTCCTGAGTACGCTGATACCCCATATGTGGGTGTAAACCATTGTTTGGGCGCATGGCAGAGCTTGGAAGGGAAGGAGCGCCATTTGACTTTTCAATGCAAAATTGACTGGAATTGAGATGGGACGCCATGTTGCGTTTGGAGAGCCCCTGATGTGCCTAAACATTGAAACTCCCTATAAGTGACACCATTTTGGAAAGTAGACCCCCTAAGGAACTTATCTAGATGTGTGGTGAGCACTTTGACCCACCAAGTGCTTCACAGAAGTTTATAATGCAGAGCCGTAAAAATAAAAAATCATATTTTTTTCACAAAAATGATATTTTTGCCCCCAATTTTTTATTTTCCCAAGGGTAAGAGAAGAAATTGGACCCCAAAAAATGTTGTGCAATTTGTCCTGAGTACGCTGATACCCCATATGTGGGTGTAAACCATTGTTTGGGCGCATGGCAGAGCTTGGAAGGGAAGGAGCGCCATTTGACTTTTCAATGCAAAATTGACTGGAATTGAGATGGGACGCCATGTTGCGTTTGGAGAGCCCCTGATGTGCCTAAACATTGAAACTCCCTACAAGTGACACCATTTTGGAAAGTAGACCCCCTAAGGAACTTATCTAGATGTGTTTTGAGAGCTTTGAACCCCCAAGTGTTTCACTACAGATTATAACGCAGAGCCGTGAAAATAATTTATTTTTTTTTTCTCAAAAATGATTTTTTAGCCCCCAGCTTTGTATTTTTACAAGGGTAACAGAATAAATTGGACCCCAAAATTTGTTTTCCAATTTGTCCTGAGTACGCTGATACCCCATATGTGGGGGGGAACCACTGTTTGGGCGCATGACAGAGCTCGGAAGGGAAGGAGCGCCATTTGGAATGCAGACTTAAATGGATTGGTCAGCAGCCGTCACGTTGCATTTGCAGAGCCCCTGATGTACCCAAACAGTACAAACCCCCCACAAGTGACCCCATATTGGAAACTAGACCTCCCAAGGAACTTATCTAGATGTGTTTTGAGAACTTTGAACCCCCAAGTGTTTCACTAAAGTTTATAGCGCAAAGCCGTGAAAATAAAAATTCTTTTTTTTTTTTCACAAAAATGATTTTTTAGCCCCCAGTTTTGTATTTTCACAAGGGTAACAGGATAAATTAGACCCCAAAAGTTGTTGTCCAATTTGTCCTGAGTACGCTGATACCCCATATGTCGGGGGGAACCACTGTTTGGGCGCATGACAGAGCTCGGAAGGGAAGGAGCGCCATTTGGAATGCAGCCTTAAATGGATTGGTCTGCAGGCGTCACGTTGCATTTGCAGAGCCCCTGATGTACCCAAACAGTACAAACCCCCCACAAGTGACCCCATATTGGAAACTAGACCTCCCAAGGAACTTATCTAGATGTGTTTTGAGAACTTTGAACCCCCAAGTGTTTCACTAAAGTTTATAGCGCAAAGCCGTGAAAATAAAAATTCTTTTTTTTTTTTCACAAAAATGATTTTTTAGCCCCCAGTTTTGTATTTTCACAAGGGTAACAGGATAAATTAGACCCCAAAAGTTGTTGTCCAATTTGTCCTGAGTACGCTGATACCCCATATGTCGGGGGGAACCACTGTTTGGGCGCATGACAGAGCTCGGAAGGGAAGGAGCGCCATTTGGAATGCAGCCTTAAATGGATTGGTCTGCAGGCGTCACGTTGCATTTGCAGAGCCCCTGATGTACCCAAACAGTACAAACCCCCCACAAGTGACCCCATATTGGAAACTAGACCTCCCAAGGAACTTATCTAGATGTGTTGTGAGAACTTTGAACCCCCAAGTGTTTCACTACAGTTTATAATGCAGAGCCGTGAAAATAAAACATCTTTTTTTTCCCACAAAAATGATTTTTAGCCCCCCAAATTTTTATTTTCCTAAGGATAACAAGAGAACTTGGACCCCAGAAGTTGTTGTTCAATTTGTCCCGAGTACGCTGATAACACATATGTTGGGGTAAACCCCTTTTTGGGCGCACGGGAGAGCTCGGAAGGGAAGGAGCACTGTTTTACTTTTTCAACGCAGAATTGGCTGGAATTGAGATTGGACGCCATGTCGCGCTTGGAGAGCCCCTGATGTGCCTGGACAGTGGAAACCCCCCAATTCTACCTGAAACCCTAACCCAAACACACCCCTAACCCTAATCCCAACGGTAACCCTAACCACACCCCTAGCCCTGACACACCCATAATTCTAATCCCAACCCTAATCCAAACGTAAATGTAATCCAAACCCTAACCCTAACTTTAGCCCCAACCCTAACTTTAGCCCCAACCCTAACTTTACCTCCAACCCTAGCCCTAACCCTAACCCTACCCCTAACCCTAACCCTAAACGTGACTGAAATACGTGGCACTGAAATACGTGGCACTGAAATACGTGGCACTGAAATACGTGGCACTGAAATACGTGGCACTGAAATACGTGGCACTGAAATACGTGATACGTGGCACTTAAATACGTGGCACTGAAACACGTGGCACTGAAATACGTGGCACTGAAATACGTGGCACTGAAATACGTGGCACTGAAATATGTGATATGTGGCACTTAAATACGTGGCACTGAAATACGTGGCACTGAAATACGTGGCACTGAAATATGTGATACGTGGCACTTAAATACGTGGCACTGAAACACGTGGCACTGAAATACGTGATACGTGGCACTGAAATACGTGGCACTGAAATACGTGGCACTGAAATACGTGCAACTGAAATACGTGGTACTAAAATATGTGGCACTGAAATACGTGATACGTGGCACTGAAATACGTGGCACTGAAACACGTGCCACTGAAATACGTGATACGTGGCACTGAAATACATGGCACTGAAATACGTGGCACTGAAATACGTGGCACTGAAATACGTGGCACTGAAATACGTGGCACTGAAATACGTGGCACTATGACTGTCAGAAAATGTTCATTAAACGGTTAGGGGTGAGGTTAGGGGTAGAGTTAGGGTTAGGGTTTGGATCCCTTTATCACCTTGATGGTGGTGGGTGGCTTTTCAGTGTGTTTTCTGTTTTTTTTCGATAAAAATGCATGCGTTTTTAACGGAAACAAACGCATGTGCTTAAAAACGCAAGAAAATACTGCAGGTTGTATTTCTGAAAATGAACGCATGCAGAAAAAAACCGCATGCGTTTGAAAACGCGACCAAACGCGTACAAAAAAACCGCATGTGTTTTCAATGTTAAATATAGGGAAAAAACGCATGCGTTTTTTTGTGCAAAAAACGCTGCAGACAAAAACGGAAGTGTGAAACCAGCGACGCTTTTTATAGCAAAAAAGTTTTTGCGTCTCCACATTTTGAGAGCTATAATTTTTCCACATTTGCTCCACAGAGTCATGTGAGGTCTTGTTTTTTGCGGGACGAGTTGACGTTTTTATTGGTAACATTTTCGGACACGTGACCGTTTTTGATCGCTTTTTATTCCGATTTTTGTGAGGCAGAATGACCAAAAACCTGCTATTCATGAATTTCTTTTGGGAGAGGCGTTTATACCGTTCCGGGTTTGGTAAAATTGATAAAGCAGTTTTATTCGTCGGGTCAGTACGATTACAGCGATATCTCATTTATATCATTTTTTTTATGTTTTGGCGCTTTTATACGATAAAAACTATTTTATAGAAAAAATAATTATTTTGGTATCGCTTTATTCTCAGGACTATAACTTTTTTATTTTTTTGCTGATGATGCTGTATGGCGGCTTGTTTTTTGCGGGACAAGATGACGTTTTCAGCGGTACCATGGATATTTATATCAGTCTTTTTGATCGCGTGTTTTTGTTCGGCGGTATGGTAATAAAGCGTTGTTTTTTGCCTCGTTTTTTTTTTTTTTTTCTTACGGTGTTTACTGAAGGGGTTAACTAGTGTGGCAGTTTTATAGGTTGGGTCGTTACGGACGTGGCGATACTAAATATGTGTACTTTTATTGTTTTTTTTTTTTTATTTAGATAAAGAAATGTATTTATGGGAATAATATTTTTTTTTTTTTTTCATTATTTTGGAATATTTTTTTTTATTTTTTTTTACACATTTGGAATTTTTTTTTTTTACTTTTTTACTTTGCCCCAGGGGGGGACAATACAGATCGGTGATCTGTCAGTTTGCATAGCACTCTGACAGATCACCGATCTGATTGAAGTGCAGGCTGCTTCACAGTGCCTGCTCTGAGCAGGCGTCTGTGAAGCCACCTCCCTCCCTGCAGGACCCGGATCCGCGGCCATCTTGGATCCGGGTCTGGAGCAGGCAGGGAGGGAGGTAAGACCCTCGCAGCAACGCGATCACATCGCGTTGCTGCGGGGGGCTCAGGGAAGCCCGCAGGGAGCCCTCTCCCTGCGCGATGCTTCCCTGCATCGCCGGCACATCGCGATCATGTTTGATCGCGGTGTGCCGGGGGTTAATGTGCCGGGGGCGGTCCGTGACCGCTCCTGGCACATAGTGCCGGATGTCAGCTGCGATATGCAGCCGACACCCGGCCGCGATCGGCCGCGCTCCCCCCGTGAGCGCGGCCGATCGGCTATGACGTACTATCCCGTCGGCAGTCATACGGGCCCACCCCACCTCGACGGGATAGTACGTCAAATGTCGGGAAGGGGCGAGAGGAACTCGCCAGGGATGTCCTCTATCTCCGGCCTTGTTCGCCCTTGCAATAGAGGCGTTGGCGATTCGTATAAGGTCCTCCTCATTGATTAAGGGCATTACGATAACAGACCGCGTGGACACTATCGGTCTATATGCGGACGATATGGTTGTATTTCTTGATGAGGTGGAGGAGACCCTACCACATGTGATCACTACTATAGAAGGATTCAGTAGACGTTCGGGACTATATATCAACTGGGATAAATCGGCTTTGATGCCTCTCTTTCATGGCTCGGCAACACATCTTAATACTTTATCCCTATTGCCGGTTGTCACTAGCTTTAAATATTTAGGAATAATTATACCAAAAGACAGTAGACTTGATTTACAACTCAATATTCTCCCGCTGCTGGAGTTTGTTAAACATAAGTTTGCTATATGGAGTAAACTGCCTTTATCTGTCTCGGGCCGCATAAATTTGATAAAAATGATACTTCTCCCGAAGCTTAATTATTCCCTCCAACATAGTGCAGTACCGGTTCCTAAATCCTTTTTTGCCAACTTGAACTCATTAACTACATCCTTTATTTGGGGAAGGGCTAGACCCAAACTCAAATTATCCACCTTACATAGATCTAAGCAAATGGGAGGGGCGGCGTTACCAGATTTCTTTTTATATTATTTAGCTGGACAGCTTAGAGCTCTGGGAAAATGGATGCCTGGGGGAGATTTGCCGAATTCGGAAAACCACCTGGCTCATGCTGCCAAGATCAGCTGCCCGTTGGGTTTCTTGGAAATAAACAAACCCTCTGTCCCTAGATTATTGCCGTTGCTTCGGTTGGCAAGGTTAATTTGGCGGCAAGTGAAAAAGGTAATTCGTTTTGATGGTATTGTAGCTGAAATGCCATTGTGGGATAGTGAATATTTCCCGAGCCTGTTGAATCACCCTTCTGCTCAATTCTGGACGTCACATGGTGTTTTGTTGCTTAATGATCTTTATGAACAGGGAACCCTAATGTCCTTTGAACAAATTCAGCATAAGTATGATATACCGAGACCTCAGTTCTTTCGATATCTTCAACTCAGATCAGCGATTCAGTCACATCTTCGAAGTGTGGAGGTGGTACAAGTAATATCCTCTTTCCCACTGATAGGGATTTTCAAGTCACAGGGACCCCGTGGTCTTATCTCTGCATTGTATACTTATATGTTGTCCGTGGGTGCCGATGCTACTTTGTTGCCGATAAGGGAAAAATGGAGGGTCCTGATACCTGACTTACAGGGTGAGGATTGGGAGATGGCCCTTGAGTCCCCAACCAAGGTGTCACCCTCGGCTAACAATAAAATGATACAGTTATATATTTTGCATCAATCATATCTAACCCCATTGCGACTATTTAAAATTGGGTTGTCCCGGTCTTCAGAATGCAATAGATGTCATATGGAGGGGGCGGATTTTATACACATGATATGGGAGTGTCCGATTATTATGTCATATTGGAATGAGGTGGCCTCGTTGTTGACTTCCCTTGTACATATTCCTGTCCCCTTGACCCCGTCGGTGTGTTTGTTTGGGATATTGGAGGAGGAGATGTGGGGCCACCATGTTCAAATTTTTTTGAGAGAGACACTTTTTCTGGCAAGAAAATTGATTGCCCTGCGCTGGATGGGCACTTCACATCCATCCCTTAGGGCCTGGATAGAGTTGGTAAATCTGATCGTGCCATATGAACGCACCTTATACCAGAATAGAGGTTGTTTGGAGAAGTTTAATAAAATCTGGGACTCATGGAACTCGTCGCACCTCACCGTATCATCACGTAGTTAAGGGCCTAAATTCAGTATCGTTAAGATTTGTGAGCCTGAGTGATTCATGTTGAGTACAAAAACCGTTATGCTAGTGTGGTGGAGACAGTTTTGTTTAGGCAGTAAAATAGGTTGTGTTTTTAGGATTTTCAATGTATGTGACATACTATTATATCTTAAATTTGCATGATCCGATCGGTGTAAATAACACTATGTTAATGAATCTATTGTTATGATGTACCTGCACTGAATCGGAAATGTGTAAAATGTGTATGTACATGTGATGTCAGTGTTTTAATAAACGAATTTAAAAAAAAAATGTCGGGAAGGGGTTAAAATACCCCTCATTTTAGACCACTCATGGTTGTAAGTAGTAATAAATCTGATTTTGTTCCCCTCTGTTCGTGTCTCTCGCTTATTACCATTTGGGTATAATAAATCCCTCCGGGGTGTCCTTCTAGCTCTTTCAAAACCCTGCTTAATAGTCCTACGGCTATATCCTCGTGCCTCAAATCGTCCCCTCAGGTCCTCCGCCTGTGTAAAGAATCTATTATCAGTGGAGCAGATCCACCTCATTCTTAGGAACTGTCCGACCGGGACGGCCCTTATGGTGGTGGGATTGTGTGCTGAATCAGCATGAAGGAGAGCATTAACTGCAGTTGACTTCCTGAAAACATCCGTCTGAATACGACGGGTGTCATCGACCTCAAGTATGACGTCCAGGAAGTCAATGTGTCGATGATCAAATTGGTATGTCAACTTAATGTTGAACAAATTCTCATTGAGCTGATTCATAAAATCCCCGAGCTGCTGGGCTGTTCCCCCCCACAGAAACAAAACGTCATCTATGTAGCGCATCCAGCACATCACATGGCCCGCGGACTGCGTGCCTCCGTCGCCAAAAATGTATCCCTCCCATGATCCCAGGAAGAGATTAGCGTACGAGGGCGCACAGGCTGCGCCCATGGCTGTGCCACGCTTCTGCAGATAATACGTGTCCTTGAAGACAAAAAAGTTGTGGGTCAGGGCAAAATGCAGCAGCTCGAGGATTAAGTCACACATAGGGCCGCCCAGGTCGGAGGCCCCCAAGAAGAGGCGGGTCGCTGCCAAACCGTGTTGCCAAACCGTGTTCATGGTCAATACCGGTGTAAAGGGTTTGGACATCAGCAGTGACCAGAAGTACACCAGGGTCGACAAGGACGCCGTCAACACGTGAAAGGACGTCCGTTGTGTCTTTAACATATGATGGTAGAATCTCCACAAGTGGTTTTAGGTAGAAATCAATGAATTTACATATGGGGTCACACAAACCCTCAATGCTTGACACGATCGGACGCCCCGGTGGGTTGACGGCGCCCATGTGGACCTTTGGTAAAAGATAAAAGGTAGGTGTCTTTGGTGACCTAACCGTTAGTCCTTCCAATACCCTTTTATCTATAGTTCCGTCATCCAAAGCCCTACCAAGGATTGTCTGTAGCTGAGACGAGAAGGAGGCCATCGGATTATAGGCCAGTTTTGTGTACGTCGTGGCGTCCCTCAATTGACGGAGTGCCTCCTTTTCGTATTTGTCACATGGCCAGATCACGATGTTCCCCCCCTTGTCTGCGGGCTTAAATACCACATCCTTAAAAGATTTTAACTCATTAATAGCTCATCTCTGCTTATATGTCAAATTGTCAAATCTACGTTTTGAAGATAGACGTTTATAATCTTCAATTACCAAATATGTCTATAGCAGGACACAGAGACAAGGGGGGGGAACCTCGTCGATCTGGGCATGGCAATAGATGGAAACCTACACCTTGGGGTGCGGTGATTTGCTCCTCCAAGAGATCCTCCAAGGCCTGTAAGGCCTCCATCTCTATCTCAGTCACAGACTCATGGGATGTATAATTTTTGGAATGTAATTTCTTCAAAATTAATTTCCGGGAAAACAGATGAAGGTCCTTCATGGCTACAAAGTAATCAAATGGGTTAGTTGGGGAAAAATTCAAACCCCTGCCCAACACTTCAATCTGGGTCTCTGTGAAGGACCGTGTTGACAAGTTCAATACCTGAAGGCCACCACTGGTACCCGCCCCTGTTGTTTGCCAGTCGTATTCTTACTCTTGGAAGTCTGGCGTGTCACGATATTTTTGGTGGATGACTTGAATCCAGGTTGATCTCTAGAGAATTCAGTCTGTGGAATATTGCTCTCATCATATGAAACATTAGACTTAGTCGATCTGGATCTAGATCGAGAGCTTGAAAAGTTTCTAAACCGAGGGCGTGAATGGTCACCCGCACCCCATGCGCCGGTTGCACGGCTCTTACTGGCTGGGATTTACCATGTGACACGTCACATGGTACACAATCCGCCCTATTTGAAGGTCCTTGTTCGGCTCAGAGTCACTTCCCCTTGATAAAGCTGATACTCGCGGTAGGCGAAACGCGCGTCGGGGATCTTTGGCTGGATCCAGTCCGGTGCACACTGCCTGGTTACAAGTTTATTGGTAAGCGCCGCATTGATTAGGATTTTATGCTGTGGGATATATTTTGCTCACAAGCTGACCTTTATTGCGCACTTATGGCTGCTTTCCCTTCTCTGACACTGTGTATGAGACGTATTTAGTGGCAGTTTGCACTGGTGGAGACTCATTTTCCCTTTTACCATCCTGCTTTTATTATGTATTGACTTACTATGCACTTTATGCCTGTTAAATTAATAAAATGTGTCATTTTTTGCACTACCTTTATGCTCCGTTGGTACTCTTTTCTTTCTATTTGCATGGAGTTGGTTTGCCGCTTTGGCTGTGGGTCTTTACGGCACTACATGGTGCTTTAATTTCCCTGAGGCTTTATGATGTTGCCTGGTGTTGTTATCAATAGGTTGAGGGTTGCAGGAGCTCCGGTGTTGGTGAGGCGGTAGCTCCGCTGTTGGTGAGGCGGTAGCTCCGGTAGTGATGAAGAGGCAGCGGGGTCAGTGCAGGCTGTAGGCTTTCCTGAAGAGATGGTTTTTCAGGTTCCGTCTGAAGGATCCGAATGTGGTTGATAGTCGGAGGTGAAGGGGCAAAGAATTCCGGAGGATGGGGGATATTCGGGAGAAGTCTTGGAGGTGGTTGGTTCTGAGATATATGGAGGAGACAGGTTATGGATGGCTTTGTAGGTCAGTATTAGTAATTTGAACTGGATGCGCTGAGGGAATGGGAGCCAGTGAAGAGATTTGCAGAGGGGGGAAGCGGAGGAGTAGCGAGGAGGGAGATGAATTAGTCGGGCAGTTAAGAGTTAAGGATGGACTGGAGAGGTGCAAGGGTGTTAGCAGGGAGGCCGCAGAAAAGGATGTTGCAGTAATCAAGGCGGGAGAAGATGAGGGCATGCACAAGCATTTTAGTAGATTGACGGTTGAGGAAAGGACAGATTCTGGAGATGTTTTTGAGCTGGAGGCGACAGGAGGTGGAAAGAGCTTGGATGTGCGGTTTGAAGGACAGGGAAGAGTCAAGGGTTACTCCGAGGCAGAGTACCGAACTTCCGGTACGGGGGAAAGCATGATGTCGTTAATTGCGATAGATAGGTCAGGTATGGAAGATCTATGAGATGGAGGAAAGATGATGAGTTCAGATTTGTCCACATTGAGTTTGAGGAAGCGAGAGGAAAAGGAGGATATGGCTGATAGACACTCCGGGATTCTGGACAGCAGAGAGGTGACGTCTGGGCCAGAGAGGTAGATCTGAGTGTCATCAGCATAGAGGTGGTACTGGAAACCATGGGACTTTATGAGTTGTCCCAGGCCAAGTGTGTAGATTGAGAAGAGTAGGGGTCCTAGAACAAAGCCTTGGGGGACTCCAACAGAGAGAGGGTGGGATGAGGAGGTAGTGTGGGAGTGGGAAACGCTAAATGTGCGGTTGGAAAGGTATGAGGAGATCCAGGATAGGGCAAGGTCTTTGATGCCAAAGGAGGAGAGGATCTGTAGTAGGAGGCAGTGGTCAACTGTGTCAAAAGCAGAGGACAGGTCTAGAAGGAGGAGTACAGAGTATTGTCCATTAGCTTTGGCTGTAAGTAGGTCGTTAGTGATATTGATCAGGGCTGTCTCAGTTGAGTGATGGGGCGGAAACCAGATTGTAGATTGTCAAAGAGCAAGTTAGATGAGAGGTGGGAGGAAAGTTCAGCGTGGACGTGCTGCTCCAGGAGTTTGGAAGCGAATAGGAGCAGCGATATTGGGCAATAGCTGGACATAGCTGTTGGGTCGAGGGTTGGCTTTTTAAGGATAGGCGTGATTGTGGCATGTTTGAAAGCAGAAGGGAAGGGGCCAGAAGTTAGTGATAGGTTGAAGAGGTGGGTTAGGGATGGGATAAGTGTGGTGGTGAGGTTGGGGAGGAGGTGGGATGGGGTCAAGCGCACAGGTGGTGAGGGAGGTGCGATTTGTAGAGGAGACAATTAAGCCCCCCTTCAGTGATCTTGGAGCGGGAGCTTATGGGGTTTGGGCATTGGTCTGGTATACAAAGGGGTTGTGGTGGTTGAACAATGAAGACTTGCCTTGTTTGGTCGATCTTAAAGTGTGTGGCAAAGTTCTCAGCAGAGATGAGGGAGGTTGGAGGGGGCGGAGGAGGGAGTTATACATACATACCAGCAACCTATATATAGCTATATATTATAGAGCATCACCATGTATTAAGAAGTAATATAAAAAGTGATAATGGCATAGTGAAGACAAAATTTAATACTAAAATAAAGTGTAGACAAATGAAGTGTAATCAACCCAATAAAAATTGATGAGGAAAAAATATGAAAACTAATTTGTGTGAAGTGCAATACACAAATATATAATAAATATATGGTGAATACCAAAATTAAACCATGAGCCTGCACTCTAAATAAACAATTAGAAAAAAATGTAGTCAGTTCTTCTGTATTTTTTTTTTTTTAATTCGTTTATTAATTTCAGAATAAAACAAACATTACACATATTTGCATTTGTCATTGTCAATTATACCATAGGATACAAACAATTGCAAAGTTTCATCTTATCCAAAGTTTACAGGGCAATAAACTGTGCATGTTAAATCACTAGTACCTTATAAAATACCTATTTAACAACTTTAACTACTTTAACCATCTATAATAAGTCACCGAAAGGAAATCATACGTGAATCCTGCTCTGTAAGCGATGCCCCCAAAACCACACGTCCACCTCCCTGTGTAAGTATTTAGTCAGTGTAGACTATAGGGTATGATAAGAGGAATTCCATCTACCCCAGATCTTTTCAAATTTACCTGGACATCCTCTATTTTGGTATAGTGTTTTTTTCATACGGGATAATCGAATTTACCAAATCTATCCAAGCCCTGGGAGTCGGGGAGGAACCACCCATCCACCTTAACGCCAGCACCTTCCGTGCCATGAAGAGGGTTTCTCGAAGAAAGACCCCAGTATAATGATTCCAAGTCTCCGTATCCCACACCCCGAATAATCAGGTCAATGGCTCAAGTGGGACAGGAATCGACAACAAAGATATTAGTAGTGTCGTCACCTCTTTCCAGTAATGTAGTACCGGGTACTTCCAAATCATGTGGATAAAATCTGCATCATGTGTATGACACCGTAAGCAATCTGACGAGTGGAGGCGACCCATTTTGAAGAGTAGTGTCGGGGTCAGATAAGTCTGATATCTATATATATAATTGTCTAAGGGTTTTTCTGTCTGTCCTGGAAATTCCGCGTCTCTGATTGGTCGAGGCCGCCTGGGCCTCGACCAATCAGCGACGGGCACAGTATCGACGTAGATGTCATAATGGTTGCCTTGACCAATCAGCAAAGGGCACAGTCTGCCGCAAATTCTGGAATCATCATTGTCCATATACTACGGGGTCATGCATATTCTAGAATACCCGATGCGTTAGAATCGGGCCACAATCTAGTATAATATATAACTGGGTCACCCTATTATTTACTGAAGGAGAAACTTTAGTTGGAGATTCCAGGATCTCTTCCCATTCCTCTCCCAGTACATCAGGAAGAAGTCCCTCCCACTTCCCTTTGATAGAATTGATGGTGGACCCATCTCCCACAGATAATAAATATGTATATAAAGAAGAAATGAGTCCTTGGGGGCCCTGTGATTTGAGGATACCGATCAAAGGTAAAGATGAAATCGCCCGACCTGTACCCACACTTCGTATGTGCGATTGGAAAGCTGACCTTAGCTGTAAATACCGGAAGAATTGAGATCTCGGGATGTTGTAAGTATTTTGTAGTTGTTCAAAGGATACAAAAAACCCCTGGGCATGTACGTCACCTACCGAGACAACACCACACGAAATCCAAAAATCAGTAGATGGGTGATTCAGTAGCTCTCGGAAACAACTATTGTTCCACAATGGCATTTCGGCTACTATATCTACAAATTTAATAACTCTTTTAATTTGTCTCCATATTAATCTCGCCAGTCGGAGTAAAGGTAGCAAACGAGGAGCACTAACTTTGTCCATCTCCAAGAACCCCAGTGGACAATCAATCCGGGCAGAATGAAGTAAATGACTCTCAGAATTAGGTAGGGAGTTATTGGGCATCCATTTGTTTATCACCTTAGCTTGTCCGGCAAGATAGTACAAATAAAAATTTGGCAGGGCCGCCCCACCCCCCTTTTTCGGTCTCTGCAGAACAGATAACTTAAGTTTGGGCCTAGTTTTCCCCCATATAAAGGATGTGATTAAGGAGTTTAAATTTGCAAAGAAAGACTTGGGTATTGATACAGCACTATGTTGAAAACAGTAATTAAGTTTGGGAAGCAATATCATTTTTATTAAATTAATGCGGCCTGCAACAGAAAGAGCGAGTTTGCTCCAAGTTATAAATTTAGATTTGACCAAATCCAGTAGTGGATAAATGTTAAGTTGTAGGTCCAACCGACTACGTTGAGACATATGGATACCTAGATATTTGAAATTAGAGACGATAGGTAGAGGCGAGAGCGTTTCGAGACAAGGCATCGGAGCATGAGATAGAGGCATCAGAGCAGATTTATCCCAATTTATATAAAGACTGGAAAATTTACTAAATTTATCTATGGTCGCTATTACTTGTGGTAATGTTTCTTCTATTTTATCTATAAATATTATCATGTCATCGGCATAGAGTCCTATGTTATCCACACGGTCCGCAATATTTATTCCCTTAAGATCCATAGAGGACCTTATGCGTATTGCCAAAGCCTCTATCGCAAGAGCAAAGAGGGCCGGGGACAGATGACATCCTTGGCAGGTTCCTCTATGCAGGGCAAAAGAATCAGAGATGGAGTTATTCACAATTATACGCGCCCTAGGATTCTTATATAGTGTATCTATCCCTCTAATAAATTTCTCCCCAAAACCGTATTTTCGCAGACATGCAGGAAGGAAAGACCACTCGAGAGAGTCAAACGCCTTGGCCGTGTCTAATGATGCTAGTGCCTAATTATTATCTGACTCTAGAGAACTATATTGAATCACCGATTGGACCCGCCTGATATTGATGGAAGTGCTTTTTCCAGGCATAAAGCCAGTTTGATCTGGGTGTATAGGGTCTAGTATGATCGTATTCAGCCTAGTAGCCAGAATTTTGGTAAAGATTTTATAATCTACGTTCACCAGTGATATGGGGCGATACGATCCGCACTCCAGAGGGTCCTTCCCCTCCTTCTTAAGTACAATAATATTTGCATCATAAAATGTTTCAGGCATGGAGTCTCCCTCCCATATATTCCGGAGTACCTTCAGTAAAAGTGGTGCCAGGTGACCTCGATATTTCCTATATAACTCAACGGGAAATCCATCAGGTCCGGGGGCCTTCCCAGTGGCCATATCTGTGATAGCATGCTCCACTTCCTCCAAAGTAAACTCAGCCTCCATAAAGGCTTGTTGGGCTGGACTCAACGAGGGGAACGTTATGTCCGATAAATAGTCTAAACATTCAGGGACACCAAGACCACTACCAGACTTGTATAATGAGTTATAGTAATCATGAAAACACCGGAGAATTCCCTCAGTAGAAGATACCAATGTACCATCAAGTGCCCGGATTTGTAGTATTGTATTAGAGGTGTTATGTTGGCGTACTAAAAAGGCTAGAAGTGTACTGGCCTGATTTCCCAATTCGAAGTAGGATTGACGGGTAAAGAATAATTTGCATTTTGATTTAGTGTCTATATGTTGAGTATATAACCTCTGGGAAGTAAGCCATTCCGCCCTGTTACCACTGGTTTGACTAGTCACATATGCGGCCTCCTAGTCCCTCAGCCGCCGCTCCATATCTTCATCCTCCCCCGCCGTTGTCCTTTTGATATAAGAAATCGTGGAGAACAGACATCCCCTTAGGTATGTTTTTAGAGTATCCCAGAACAAACCAAGATTTGGAGGGTCTGGATGGGTAGAGATAAAGCAGTTCAGCTGATCAACCGTTCTATCACTAGAATCTATTAATTTCAACCAGAAGGGATTCAATTTCCAGGGTATATTATTATTTGATTGACCGTATTTAGGTTTAAGAATAACTGGACTGTGGTCCGATATCCCCCTATTGCCATGTTCAACACTATCCACCCACAATGCCAGACCGCTAGATCCAAATATGTAGTCTATACGAGATAGAGACCTCCTAGTTGATGAATGGCAAGTGTATTCCTTTATTTCAGGGTGACGTGTTCTCCACAAGTCCAACCATCCACTACCATCCATAAACAGTGCCAGTTGTGAGGGGGACTGGGGAGAAGGCCCCCCAGATATCAAGTCGTCTAGTCTCAATCTATCCATGGAATTATCCATGACTAAATTAAAATCCCCCATACAAATAACGCTAGCATCAGGATAATTTAGGGAGAAACCCATTGCCATGCGAAGAACCGATATATTAGCCGGGGGAGGGTTATAGACACATAATATCACATATTCCCGTGTGTTAATAAAGGCGTGCACAAAAACAAAGCAACCCTCGGGATCACGTCGTGCCTCCCTAGCTTCCCATCTAACATTCCTATGTATCAGCAGAGAGACCCCTCTTGAATAGCTGGTATGGAATGCATGAAGGGACCACTGCACCCAGGGCTTTTGTGTACATTTAACTGTGTCTCTGGTCAGGTGTGTCTCTACAAGAGCTACCACATGGGGATGATAACGTTTAATCTGCGAAAATACTTTGATTTTCTTTCGGGGAGTCTTAATACCCCGTATGTTCCACGTCATGCATATAATCTCAGACCCCATATCCACACTTAGAAAAATAAATAATATACACCATAACCTGAACAGGAATCAGGGACATCCCACAGAGCACAAAATTACCAATGGCGACTAACAAACATATCAAACAATCAAAACTGATGTAAAAACCTATACAAAACAAAACTTGAACAGTGGAGGAGTAGAATCCTATACTCCTATAGTCAGATAGAAAAGGGGATACCCTCACTGAAACCAGCGTCCGGTATTGTTGATAAGCTCAGCACCAATACGGAGAGCTCCAATTTGTGTTGCCATTAAACAAGTAGAGCAACTCAAGAGTCCGGTACATTAGACACCTTGTATGACCGTACCCATTCGGCTGCCTCCGCCGGATCTGTAAAGAACAAGGAAGAGCCTTCATGGACAATGCGGAGCCGAGCAGGATAAAGCATGGAATAGATGATATTTTTATCCCTGAGCTGCTTCTTAACCTCCACATACCGAACCCGCTGTTTTTGGAGCTCCATGGAGAAATCAGGAAAAATTGAATTTGTAGCGTTATTGAACTTAATAGGGCCCTTCTGCCGCGCCAAGCGAAGAATCGCATCCCTGTCTCTGCAATTGAGGAGATGCGCCAAAAAAGGCCAGGGCGGAGTTCCGGGGGGAAGAGGCCTCATTGGGACCCTATGGGCCCTCTCCACAGAAAAT
Source organism: Ranitomeya variabilis (assembly GCF_051348905.1). Taxonomy (NCBI): domain Eukaryota; kingdom Metazoa; phylum Chordata; class Amphibia; order Anura; family Dendrobatidae; genus Ranitomeya; species Ranitomeya variabilis. The sequence continues at coordinate 251,055,127 of NC_135235.1, forward strand.
GTTGAGGAGAATCCATCTCCCAGGGAGGTTTTAAGCCAGTCCTCTAGAAATTGCTCAGGTTGCTGACCCTCCGATCGCTCCGGCAGGCCGATGATTCGAATATTATTGCGGCGCAATCTGTTTTCAAGGTCATCTGCTTTTTGTTTTCAGGCATTCACGGAGCCGGCAGCCTTTGACAACCTAGCTTCCATAGGGGTAATGGTGTCCTCTATATGAGACACTCTCGTTTCAACCTCCGAGATACGCCCTCTCATAGCTTGCATATCATGGCGCAGACGACCCACTTCCGTATGTACGTCCTCTATCTTTTCAGTAAGAGAGGATCCAGTAAGGATCACCTTTGTAGTTATGGCTAGTCAATTCCCCAGCAACAGTCCCGGCAGAGTTAAATACCGAAGCAGATCTCAAAAGGTTACTGGCCAGGCAGAAAGGTTATCAGGGGTTTATGAAGTAGCAACTGAGGTTCCGCCCAGGCACTGCGCCCCGAAGCAGCCCCACAGCCCTCACAGGTAGAGCAGCAGGGAGGGGGTTAATCCCTCCAGAGTTATGGCGCCAGCAGGAGTTTATCTGATAAGAGGGGTACAGGGCCCAATCTTCCAGGGCACACACTGCACCGCCCCCTACTGTTTCAGGTCACGAGCTCACCTCCTGAGCTGCACCGCAAGTATATTATAAAGCGCCGCTCTCCTTGCTGCTGGAGTGCACGCTGCAGTAATATCCGCTGCCTCCCCGGGCACCGCCGACCACTCCAGACCCCTGCACCTGTAATCTGGCGTCCCTCAGCGCTCCCTCGCTGCAGCGCAGGTATCCGCTGTGTCTCAGGGGAAAAGCACCCGGCTGGCGCTATGTCCTGCCCGCCGGAGCGCGCATTCAAAGATGGCCGCCGCAGCCCAGAGATTCTGCCGCCCTTCCAGGCCGCCTCCGCGTCCGACGTCCCAGGGCTCCAAAACCGCCAATCAAAGAAGCCACCGGGCTCCTGAGGTCCCGAGAGTACCGTTCCAGCCGGTACAGTCGGTGAATCAGGGGTTCTTTATGGCAGGATGAGGATCAGGATGGCCGGAGCTCCACGAGGTGCGTCCTCTCTCTAGTGCTACATAGCCACGCCCCCAGTTCTTCTGTATTTTTGATAACCAGCCAGGCAAAACGGACAGCTGGGGTTGCAACCCTCAGCTGTTAGCAAGGCTGGTTATCAAGAATAGAGGGGTACTCACACTGTTTTTTGTTAATTTTTTAAATAAATAATTGTAAAAAACGACATGAGGTTCCCCTCCACTTTTGACAACCAGCCTTGCTAAAGCTCACAGCTGGGGGCTGGTATTCTCAGGCTGGTAAGGGGCCATTGATATTGCTCCCCAGACTAAAAACAGCAGACCACAGCTGCCCAGAAAAGGTGCAAATAGTAGTTCTGCCAATTCTGGCCCTTTGCCCGGCTCTTCCCTCTTGCCCTGTAGCGGTGGCAAGTGAGGTAATATTTGTGGGGTTGATGTCACCTTTGTATTGTCTGGTAACATCAAACCACGGCTTAGTAATGGAGAGGCGTCTATAATACACCTATCCATTACTAATCCTGTAGTTACATGGTAAATAAAGACACAGCCAGAATAAAGTCCTTTAATTGAAAGAATGACACAGACTCCTTTAATTAAGCTAAATTAAACCATACTCACGTCATCGCCCATTTCATAGAAGCCCTCGACTCCAGTAATAAAACAAAAATAAAACGCAACATCCTTCACCTCTCCGTCATTCTGTCCCACGCCGTAATCCATACACACAGCTCCATGGTGCGGCCCCTCAGTCCTCTCCTCACACGGCTCCATGATGCGGCCCTTCAGTCCTCTCCTCACACAGCTCCATGGTGCGGCCCCTCAGTCCTCTCCTCACACGGCTCCATGGTGCGGCCCCTCAGTCTTCTCTTCACACGGCTCCATGGTGTGGCCCCTCAGTCCACTCCTCACACAGCTCCTTGGTGCAGCACCTCAATCCTCTCCTCACACGGCTCCATGGTGCGGCTGACGGGGTCTACCGTGCTGGAGTACCTCTTTCAGTACCACCCCGTGTTTCACAAGGTCCATTCTGCTTTGGCTTGAGTCTGAATTAAGGACGCTGGCTGGAATTGCTTGGTAACATGGGCGCATATAAAAGATCACTGCTTCTCCACGTATTTCCAGTGTGTTAACACTTTACTCACAGGACACAGAATATATCACACAGATGCAGAGGGTAGGCCAATTGAAAAGCGGCAGGCCAGACATACATTACAATAGCCGCAGGTGGCCGGAGCCTGCCGATATTTACTGTGGGAATTACAAAGGTGGGGGAGGTCAGAAGGGATATCTTGTCCCCTCTGCCGAGGGGCGCAGCCTGTGGGCTGATGCATTAGGGACATGCATCTCACATGGAACCTATTATACATACATATAACTGCACAACATATTCTGGGTGCTGGGGGGTTCCGTAACAGCGGCCCCTCAGTCCTCTCTTCACACGGCTCCATGGTGCGGCCCTTCAGTCTTCTCCTCACACGGCTCCATGATGCGGCCCCTCAGTCCTCTCCTCACATGGCTCCATGGTGCGGCCCCTCAGTCCTCTCTTCACACGGCTCCATGGTGCGGCCCCTCAGTCCTCTCCTCACACAGCTCCATGGTGCAGCCCCTCAGTCCTCTCCTCCTCACACAGCTCCATGGTGCAGCCACTCATTTCCCTCCTCTACAGCATCCTGAGCAGTGAGTGAGCACAGCGCTGCTTCCTGATATGGCCCCGCCCCTTCCGGTGACATCATTCCCTCCAAAAAATCAACTCTGTAATCTAGACGCCCCGTGCTGTGCGCACTGCGCAGTCTCACAGTGTGTGATGGAGCTGGCTGTGCTGTGTGTTGTTCTATACCCAGTGCCGCCGTCTACACTGCTCAGCACAAGTGATGTGAGGTGAGCGCTTTCTCATCACCTGCTGCTGCGGTTTCTATTGATCTCATCGAGCAGCTGAGAGAGCGGTGAGCTCAATGAGATCAGTAGAAGCAGCAGCAGGTGATGAGGAAGCGCTCACCTCACGAGTGCAGACACCGAGGCATCGTGTATGGAATAAGGCACTCACTGCTCTGTGCACCCGATCAGAATACAGGGCAGAGCAGCCAAATGAAGGAGGCAGGAGTTGTGGTGCTGGCCAGGGGCAGGCCCATCAGAGGATTATCCGGTTTCCTGGTGGGTCAGTCCGACCCTGGTTATGTTCCTATATCCAGTCGTCATTTCCAGTTTTGGATCCATTTTCAGAGAGGGAGACAGGATCTGTTACAAACAGAACAATTCATTTATCTGATCTGCCGGCTTCATTACAAACAGCCGAGAGCTGGACGTGTGAACACAACCCTATACGGCCAACGATGGAGAGTGGGTAGGAAGCAGGCATTTTGAACTCTTCCATTCCTGCACTGGAACGTTGTATTTTTAGGATTCCAAAAATGAAAATAACCAGAGGCCTTGTGAATGAAGCTGTAATTATCAGCCATTATAGACAATAACCGTCTTGTACCATATGGCTGGTGAGCTGGGGCAGGTGATGGGGCGAATATCCTTGTGGGGCGCAGCGCAGTCATGCGAGTCCTGCACTCCCTCTGCCTTCTCCAATTTGTCCCGACTACTGCGCTGCTACCATGGAGTCAGCAGAACACGGTGGTGCGGTTTCCAAAGTGAGCAGCCATGTTTCTCTAATCCTGCACAACCTTTAATCTAAGACTCTTTCTATGCAGTTCCCGTATATCCAGAATGTGCAGAGTTCCCAGTCATCAACCGGGAACTCTGCAATGTTACACAACCAGCTACAATGTAACAATAAGAGTCAGAACGACAACATAGTAACCACCCGCAGCTTCAGAATCCGGCTGCAATTACCATTATTATAGTGAGATAACTCTGAATCAGAAACAACATGAGGCAGACAAAAACACAGTTGGGTGAATCAGCGCAATCATCCAGCAGCCACACTCCCAAAGACAAAACAAATGTGAGCAAAAAGGGGAACAATGAATGAGATCGTAGCTGCATTCAGACCAGTTAGACCATCAGTGATTGGCGATGTGCGAGCTGTTCAGCGTCATTTAATCACCTGTTAAGAGCGGCCAGCCGCGCCTCAGATGTATACACAACAATCGGTAATAGATCGGTCTGGGCGCACAGGCTGCTATTTATTGTTTTTTGTAGACACTCAGATTGAACAGTCATTCTGTGCTGACAAATCCCGGGCTCTCCGTACCCACCTGCTTATCTCCTACCACAAATCCCAGGCTCTCCATACCCACCTGCTTATCTCCTACCACAAATCCCGGGCTCTCCGTACCCACCTGCTCGGTTTCCCCCTATCTCCTACCACAAAGCCCGGGCTCTCCGTACCCACCTGCTTTGTTTCCCTCTATCTCCTACCACAATTCCTGGGCTCTCTGTACCTACCTGCTCGGTTTCCCCCTATCTCCTACTACAAAGCCCGGGCTCTCCGTACCCACCCCACCTGCTTATCTCCTACCACAAAGCCTGGGCTCTCCATAACCAACCTGCTCGGTTTCCCTCTATCTCCAACCACAAAGCCCAGGCTCTCCATACCAACCTGCTCGGTTTCCCTCTATCTCCTACCACAAAGCCCAGGCTCTCCATACCCACCTGCTCGGTTTCCCTCTATCTCCTACCACAAAGCCTGGGATCTCCGTACCCACCTGCTCAGTTTCCCTCTATCTCCTACCACAAAGCCCAGGCTCTCCATACCCACCTGCTCGGTTTCCCTCTATCTCCTACCACAAAGCCCAGGCTCTCCATACCCACCCGCTCGGTTTCCCTCTATCTCCTACCACAAAGCCCAGGCTCTCCATACCAACCTGCTCGGTTTCCCTCTATCGCCTACCACAAAGCCCAGGCTCTCCATACCCACCCGCTCAGTTTCCCTCTATCTCCTACCACAAAGCCCAGGCTCTCCATACCCACCCGCTCGGTTTCCCTCTATCTCCTACCACAAAGCCTAGGCTCTCCATACCAACCTGCTCAGTTTCCCTCTATCTCCTACCACAAAGCCCAGTCTCTCTGTACGCACCTGCTTGGTTTCCGTCTATGTCCTACCGCCTCTCTTCTTTGATTGACAGCTCTGGTTCGATAGGGCAGAGAAGGACAGACCTGAATGGAAAACGAGCAGGTGGGAAGGTGCACTGAAATGTTTGGCCTCCATGATGCCTCGAGGCTGAAGCTAAAATCCGCAACACTCCTGAGTCGCTGCAGACAGTTCTCGGCTCTTCGGCACAATCACACAGTAGTGAAGAATCCGGCACCTCAGCGCTGAAGCGGTTTTTCTAGCCAAAGTGAGTGGACGCAGCCTCGTGGGTATAACATGGACGGGGAGTGAAGGGACACAAAAAACAAAATACCTCCCATGCAATGATCCCGGCAGGAGGAGCCGCGCAGCGCTGAGCGCAGCTGGTATCGGATGACTCACAAACACTGGAACAAGCTTTGTATTTATTTTTTTATTTTAAGTTTTTGCCTTTTTTCATTATGGAGTTAAAAAAAGACATAAGTTTGGTAGAAAAGAAAGAGAAGTCGTCCCCAAAACATGGTGTCAATGTGCGAAATGCACCTGAAGTGGATGTGGGATCTTTGCTTCAGACCAGCAGGGGAGCACGAAATATGGGAGGCAAAATATCTCCTTAAAGGGGGTAAACTTTGCTTCTCTTTATTGGGGAGATCGGAGCCCCCAGATCTCTCCATTGCACAGAATGCTGGCTGGGGTCGGGGCGAGTCCCCCAGAGTCGGCCAGGAGCAGCTTTATAGCCAATCAGGTGATGAGCGCAGCATTGGGGGCCGCACACGGCCATGCGTTTATGATATACATCGCTGCATCTTATCATCATTGTACACATGAAAATGACTAATAAATCAAGGCACTGGGGGTACAGGGGCCCCTGAAAAGATTGTGGGGGCTTCCAATATGGAATTCTCTTCCAATTCTACCAAAAGGAGACAAACAAAGGGTTAAACATAGAAGCAGCAGCATATTATTGAGGGAGACGTCAAGGACCCCCGTGTTCGGTGCGATGAGGGCCAACGTCTCCCACATCCTAATATTTGTACCCAAGGATTGGAGAGCATTGGCACATAGCTCGGGGTCCTGCCCCGTCCTCCGGCTCATCCAATCAGGGAAAGTCACACATTTTCCAAATATTAAACATGAAAGGTGAAAACTGCATTAAAAAAAAGAAAAAAGGATCCAAGATGGCAAAGAAGCCCCAAAATCGCAGAGGGGGGAAGAAATAATCCACCATCATCCTGGTTCTTCATGTCATGGCACGAATGGCGCCAAAGTCTAAAATAAATATTATACGATTTTGTCCTTTTAAGATAAAAAAAATCTATAAAAAAATTAAATTAAGAGTTTAGTCAACACTTCAGTGAGTATCACAAGTCCATCACCCAATCCGCTGCAGAGCATGCCATATTGTGCCAGCCCCTCCGCAGTGCACCAGCTCCCCAGCAGTGAGCCAGCCCCCCCGCAGTGGGCCAGCCCCTCCGCAGTGGGCCAGCCCCCCCGCAGTGGGCCAGCCCCTCCATCCATACACTGCAGGGGGAGCTCGGTACAAGCACAGTCTGTACAGCGTCTGTCAGGTGCACGTGTCCAGCACATTGTCCGCCCAGCACAGGGGGCTCAGACATATCCAGGACCCTCAGAAGTAGGTCAGGTTGTGAATGAGCTGCTGCTGCAGGAGGTTCCTTATTGCAATCGCTTCTATTGTGATGTTATGTCCGGAAACCTGGGGAAGAAGAACAGGATGTGACAACATGCTGGAGATCACCGTATCTAATCATACCATGTACCCTACCATCTGCTGAGCCATGTATCTAATCCTACCATGTACCCTACCATCTCCTGAGCTGTGTATCTAATCCTACCATGTACCCTACCATCTGCTGAGCCGTGTATCTAATCCTACCATGTACCCTACCATCTGCTGAGCCATGTATCTAATCCTACCATGTACCCTACCATCTGCTGAGCCATGTATCTAATCCTACCATGTACCCTACCATCTTCTGAGCCGTGTATCTAATCCTACCATGTACCCTACCATCTGCTGAGCCGTGTATCTAATCCTACCATGTACCACACCATCTGCTGAGCCGTGTATCTAATCCTACCATGTACCCTACCATCTGCTGAGCCGTGTATCTAATCCTACCATGTACCCTACCATCTGCTGAGCCATGTATCTAATCCTATCAAGTACCCTACCATCTGTTGAGCCATGTATCTAATCCTACCATGTACCCTACCATCTGCTGAGCCGTGTATCTAATCCTACCATGTACCCTACCATCTGCTGAGCAATGTATCTAATCCTTCCATGTACCATACAGTCTGCTGAGCCATGTATCTAATCCTACCATGTACCCTACCATCTGCTGAGCAATGTATCTTATCATACCATGTACCCCTACCATCTGCTGAGCCATGTATCTAATCCTACCATGTACCCTACCATCTGCTGAGCCATGTATCTTATCATACCATGTACCCCTACCATCTGCTGAGCCATGTATCTAATCCTACCATGTACCCTACCATCTTCTGAGCCGTGTATCTAATCCTACCATGTACCCTACCATCTGCTGAGCCGTGTATCTAATCCTACCATGTACCCTACCATCTGCTGAGCCGTGTATCTACTCCTACCATGTACCACACCATCTGCTGAGCCGTGTATCTAATCCTACCATGTACCCCACCATCTGCTGAGCCGTGTATCTAATCCTACCATGTACCCCACCATCTGCTGAGCCGTGTATCTAATCCTACCATGTACTCCACCATCTGCTGAGCCGTGTATCTAATCCTACATGTACCCTACCATCTGCTGAGCCATGTATCTAATCCTACCATGTACCCTACCATCTGCTGAGCCGTGTATCTAATCCTACCATGTACCCTACCATCTGCTGATCCGTGTATCTAATCCTACCATGTACCCTACCATCTGCTGAGCCATGTATCTAATCCTACCATGTACCCTACCATCTGCTGAGCCGTGTATCTAATCCTACCATGTACCCTACCATCTGCTGAGCCATGTATCTAATCCTATCAAGTACCCTACCATCTGTTGAGCCATATATCTAATCCTACCATGTACCCTACCATCTGCTGAGCCGTGTATCTAATCCTACCATGTACCCTACCATCTGCTGAGCAATGTATCTAATCCTTCCATGTACCATACAGTCTGCTGAGCCGTGTATCTAATCCTACCATGTACCCTACCATCTGCTGAGCAATATATCTAATCCTACCAAGTACCATAGTCTGCTGAGCCATGTATCTAATCCTACCATGTACCCCTACCATCTGCTGAGCCATGTATCTAATCCTACCATGTACCCCTACCATCTGCTGAGCAATGTATCTAATCCTACCATGTACCCTACCATCTGCTGAGCCGTGTATCTAATCCTACCATGTACCCTACCATCTGCTGAGCCGTGTATCTAATCCTACCATGTACCACACCATCTGCTGAGCCGTGTATCTAATCCTACCATGTACCCCACCATCTGCTGAGCCGTGTATCTAATCCTACCATGTACCCCACCATCTGCTGAGCCGTGTATCTAATCCTACCATGTACTCCACCATCTGCTGAGCCGTGTATCTAATCCTACATGTACCCTACCATCTGCTGAGCCATGTATCTAATCCTACCATGTACCCTACCATCTGCTGAGCCGTGTATCTAATCCTACCATGTACCCTACCATCTGCTGATCCGTGTATCTAATCCTACCATGTACCCTACCATCTGCTGAGCCATGTATCTAATCCTACCATGTACCCTACCATCTGCTGAGCCGTGTATCTAATCCTACCATGTACCCTACCATCTGCTGAGCCATGTATCTAATCCTATCAAGTACCCTACCATCTGTTGAGCCATATATCTAATCCTACCATGTACCCTACCATCTGCTGAGCCGTGTATCTAATCCTACCATGTACCCTACCATCTGCTGAGCAATGTATCTAATCCTTCCATGTACCATACAGTCTGCTGAGCCGTGTATCTAATCCTACCATGTACCCTACCATCTGCTGAGCAATATATCTAATCCTACCAAGTACCATAGTCTGCTGAGCCATGTATCTAATCCTACCATGTACCCCTATCATCTGCTGAGCCATGTATCTAATCCTACCATGTACCCCTACCATCTGCTGAGCAATGTATCTAATCCTACCATGTACAATACAGTCTGCTGAGCTGTGTATCTAATCCTACCATGTACCCCTACCATCTGCTGAGCCAAGTATCTAATCCTAGCATGTACCATAGTCTGCTGAGCCATGTGTCTAATCCTACCATGTACCCCACCATCTGCTGAGCAGTGTATCTAATCCTACCATGTATGCCTACCATCTGCTGAGCAATGTATCTAATCCTACCATGTACCATAGTCTGCTGAGCCATGTATCTAATCCTACCATGTACCCCTACCATCTGCTGAGCCATGTATCTAATCCTACCATGTACCCCTACCATCTGCTTAGCAATGTATCTAATCCTACCATGTACCCCTACCATCTGCTGAGCAATGTATCTAATCCTACCATGTACCATACAGTCTGCTGAGCCGTGTATCTAATCCTATACTGTGTGATACTGCAGTATCTAATCCTCTCCTGGGTGATACTAATTGCTGAGCTATGTATCTAATCCTCTCCTGTGTGATACTGTCTGCTTTATTTAATCATCTCCTGTGTGATACGTTCTGCTGAGCTGTATCTAATCCTCTCCTGTGTGATATTGTCTGCTGAGCTGTGTAGCTAATCTTCTCCTGTGTGAGACTGTCTGCTGAGCCGTATATCTAATCCTCTCCTGTGTGATACTGTCTGCTGAGCCGTGTATCTAATCCTATCCTGTGAGACTGTCTGCTGAGCCGTGTATCTAATCCTCTCCTGTGTGATACTGTCTGCTGAGCCGTGTATCTAATCCTCTCCTGTGTGATACTGTCTGCTGAGCCGTGTATCTAATCCTATCCTGTGTGACTGTCTGCTGAGCCGTGTATCTAATCCTCTCCTGTGTGATACTGTCTGCTGAGCCGTGTATCTAATCCTCTCCTGTGTGATACTGTCTGCTGAGCCGTGTATCTAATCCTATCCTGTGTGATACTGTCTGCTCAGCAGTGTATCTGATCCTATCCTGTGTGATACTGTCTGCTGAGCCGTGTATCTAATCCTCTCCTGTGTGATACTGTATGCGGAGCTGTGTATCTAATCTTATCCTGTGTGATACTGTCTGCTGAGCCGTGTATCTAATCCTCTCCTGTGTGATACTGTCTGCTGAGCCGTGTATCTAATCCTCTTCTGTTCTTCTGTGTGATACTGTCTGCTGAGCCGTGTATCTAATCCTCTCCTGTGTGATACTGACTGCTGAGCCATGTATCTAATCCTCTTCTGTGTGATACTGTATGCTGAGCTGTGTATCTAATCCTCTCCTGTGTAATACTGACTGCTGAGCCGTGTAGCTAATCCTCTCCTGTGTGATACTGTCTGCTGTATCTAATCCTGTGTGATACTGTCTGCAGGTTCCTGCACACATGGCAATTGCTGTATCAAGTGCTCCATGTTTCAATTATCGGCCATTTTCAATACCTCTGCTTGCTTTCCCAGGGGCTAATATCCGGCCCTGATCCCATCCGGACACGTGCGGGCGTCTCTACCTTGTATCCGCTCCGTGTCCTGCAGCCGATTAGGATGAGACCATGGAGGTGTCCGTTCACTGACAGCAATCAGAAATTGTGAAGCTCAGTGTACGGCCCGTGCAGTCCATCATCACACTGCACAATTCCACCTGCTATGGAGGAGGTAGTGGCCCCTGAGACCTGGTGCATCCCTTTACGCCCCTGATCCGTGGCGCGCCCTCACTTACCGCCATGGATTTCAGCGTCACCTTCTCATAGTAATGAATCGGCTGCTTCTTATTGGACAAGGCGGGATAACCAAATCCGGCAATGTCCACCAGGTCACAGAAGTGGAGGGCGAAGGTGATGGCCAGCATGCCCGTGGTGGGTTTCTGGAGGAGAGAAGACGATGTAAGACCCTGTCCTCATAGTTGCGGACTATTCTGTGGGAGCGGAAGTAGTCACATGACATTTTCCAGTAACACAGTGATTCTGCTGGGTGGAGGCGACATTTACATGATACGACTGAACCTACAAGTTTGGTTTTGATAAGACATCACATAGGAACGTTGGTACGTCGCACTGGACCATTCCCTTTAAATTATTATTATTTTAATATGAGTCATGCCAACTGCAAGAGGCACCGCAGCAGCTCCTGCTTGGGCCCTGCATGAAAGTCAGTCATCTGGCCGTGTAGCATTATTCCAGGTCTGGGGATCTGCAGCTAATAGGAAGCCAACTACTGGTAAGTTTTGCTGGCTCTCTGTGCACCCTCCCTGAGGAACATGGCCCTCCCTGCAGCACAGCACCCTCCCTGCAGCACAGCACCCTCCCTGCAGGACAGCACCCTCCCTGCAGGACAGCACCTTCCCTGCAGCACAGAGCCCTCCCGGCAGCACAGCACCCTCCCTGCAGGACAGGACCATCCCTGCAAGACAGCACCCTCCCTGCAAGACAGCACCCTCCCTGCAAGACAGCACCCTCCCTGCAGCACAGCAGCCTCCCTGCAACACAGCGCCCTCCCTGCAGCACAGCGCCCTCCCTGCAGCACAGCGCCCACCCTGCAGCACAGCGCCCTCCCTGCAGCACAGCCCCCTCCCTGCAGCACAGCACCCTCCCTACAGCACAGCACCCTCCCTACAGCACAGAGCCCTCCCTGCAGCGCAGCACCCTCCCTACAGCACAGAGCCCTCCCTGCAGCACAGCACCCTCCCTGCAGAACAGCGCCCTCCCTGCAGCACAGCTCCCTCCCTGCAGCACAGCACCCTCTCTGCATCACAGCTCCCTCCCTGCAGCCCAGCACCCTCCGTGCAGCGCAGCACCCCTGCAGCGCAGCACACTCCCTGCAGGACAGCACCCTCCCTGCAGGACAGCACCCTTCCTGCAGCACAGCGCCCTCCCTGCAGGACAGCGCACCCTCCCTGCAGCACAGAGCACCCACTGCTGGTATTTTGGTAAATTCTGACTTTACTATGAATAAGTAAATACATGTTCTTTACTGCACACTGAAAAGTTCTGTGGCAACTTATAAACTTTGTTTTTCACTTAGAAAAAACAATTAGAATGTCAAAGATCTCTACTTGCTGTCATTGAATAACTAAAAGGCTGATCAGCCCAAACACGTCTAACAGAGGGAGGTCTGTTATAAAGTATCCAGTCCAAACAATCTCTGTAAAGTACAACACACCAGCTGCACAAATCTCTCTTCTGCCCTGAAAAGGCGTTACAATGTATCAGTGCAGGTACCGCCTAGGTTCAGGCTGGTTGGATACAACTGTAGCTAAACCTCCCCTGTGAGTAGAAGGTCTGATCTTTAGCTTAGTGCACAAACAGCAATGGTTATATTTAATGAAAGCAAGCAGCTCGTGGAGATTTTCTTGTAGGTTTTGTTGCACAAACATCTTAGATACATTCTAGGAAAACTGCTTAAAAGTGAAAATGTTATAGATTTATAACTCCAGGGGCATTTATTATAACTGACATCTAATCTGCAGAAGACAGCAGAATCCTACAGGGGGTCCACGGTGTGAGGGTCCCAGTCGCCCACATCGCCCTCACCCCCCTACGTCATCCCGCCTTTGCACCTCTTACCGCTTTTGTTTTCTTGGCGCTCTTTTGCTCACTGGCGATTGCGCCCAGGATCTTGGTGGCGGTCACCTCCATATAATATGGGTTTAGGATCCGTGTGTTCTGAGGTGTCACCTCCCAAATTATAGGAGGCATTTTCCAAAATCCTTTATGAACCTGGAAAAAGAAGAAAACGTGAGTCAGGACTTTGTAGGCTTGACCAGACACGCACAGCCTTCATATGGGTGGGAAAGGTGTGGAGGATTACACTACGCTACAGACCCCTCGTTTACTCAGTGACATGTGGCAGTTGTAAGATGTGATGTCATAGACGACCACTGATGAGGGGCGGAGCGTAGTGATGTCATAGACAACCACTAATGAGGGGAGGAGCGTAGTGATGTCATAGACGACCACTAATGAGGGGCGGAGCGTAGCGATGTCATAGACGACTACTAATGAGAGGCGGAGCGCAGTGATGTCATAGACAACCACTAATGAGGGGCGGAGCGTAGTGATGTCATAGATGACCACTAATGAGGGGCGGAGCGCAGTGATGTCATAGATGACCACTAATGAGGGGCGGAACGCAGTGATGTCATAGACAACCACTAATGAGGGGCTGAGCGTAGTGATGTCATAGACAACCACTAATGAGGGGCGGAGCGCAGTGATGTCATAGACAACCACTAATGAGGAGCGGAGCGTAGTGATGTCATAGACAACCACTAGTGAGGGGCGGAGCGCAGTGATGTCATAGACAACCACTAATGAGGGGTGGAGCGCAGTGATGTCATAGACAACTACTAATGAGGGACGGAGCGCAGTGATGTCATAGACGACCACTAATGAGGGGCGGAGCGTAGTGATGTCATAGACGACCATTAATGAGGGGCGGAGCGTAGTGATGTCATAGACGACCACTAATGAGGGGCGGAGCGTAGTGATGTCATAGACGACCAGTAATGAGGGGCAGAGCACAGTGACATCAGACTACAGCGCACCCTTTTCTCATTATTCAGGATAATCTTCATCCATTGAATGTCCAGAGGCTTAAACGGCACAAGAACCAACAATGTATCCGGGTTGTTGTCCGTCTGGGGGTCGAAGTCAGCAGATTCTGGGTAGAAGAAGCGCATGGTAGTCTTACTGCCCACATCCTTCTCGTAATTGTGGACCGGAGCGTTGTTCAGTCTGGTGAAGAAAGTGTTAGATCAAATATGTGGAAGTACACGTGTGAATGCAAAATCCGCCATCTTTACGGTGCGTAGGAACCCCAATCTCTAGCGCATGCACAGGACCCCCAATCTCTAGCGCGTGGGTAGGAACTCCAATCTCTAGAGCGTGCATAGGAACCCCAATCTCTAGCTCGTGCGCAGGACCCCCAATCTCTAGCGCATGCGCAGGACCCCCAATCTCTAGAGCGTGCGTAGGAACCCCAATCTCTAGCGCGTGCGCAGGACCCCCAATCTCTAGAGCGTGCATAGGAACCCCAATCTCTAGAGCGTGCGTAGGAACCCCAATCTCTAGCGTGTGCATAGGAACCCCAATCTCTAGCGCGTGCGTAGGAACCCCAATCTCTAGAGCGTGCATAGGAACCCCAATCTCTAGAGCGTGCGTAGGAACCCCAATCTCTAGCGCGTGCGCAGGACCCCCAATCTCTAGAGCGTGCATAGGAACCCCAATCTCTAGAGCGTGCGTAGGAACCCCAATCTCTAGAGCATGCGTAGGAACCCCAATCTCTAGAGCGTGCGTAGGACCCCCAATCTCTAGAGCGTGCGTAGGAACCCCAATCTCTAGTGCGTGCATAGGAACCCCAATCTCTAGCGCGTGCATAGGAACCCCAATCTCTACCACGTGCGTAGGAACCCCAATCTCTAGCGCGTGTGTAGGACCCCCAATCTCCAGCGCTTGCGTAGGAACCCCAATCTCTAGCGCGTGCATAGGAACCCCAATCTCTACCGCGGGCGTAGGACTTGCCATCTGTAGTGTGCGGGCAGAACCTGGGAGTTCTAGTATACGTGAAGGACCCTGCTCTCTGGTGTGAGCGGCGGGCCCGATCTCTGACATGTGCGGCGGGCCCCTGATCTCTGGGGTGTGCGGCGGGCCCCTGATCTCTGGCATGTGCGGCGGGCCCCTGATCTCTGGCATGTGCGGCAGGCCCCTGATCTCTGGCGTGTGCGGCAGGCCCCTGATCTCTGGCGTGTGCGGCGGGCGCCTGATCTCTGGGGTGTGCGGCAGGCCCCTGATCTCTGGCGTGTGCGGCGGGCCCCGATCTCTGACATGTGCGGCTGGCCCCTGATCTCTGACGTGTGCGGCGGGCCCCTGATCTCTGGGGTGTGCGGCGGGCCCCTGATCTCTGGCTTGTGCGGCGGGCCCCTGATCTCTGACGTGTGCGGCTGGCCCCTGATCTCTGACGTGTGCGGCGGGCCCCTGATCTCTGGCGTGTGCGGCCGGCCCCTGATCTCTGACGTGTGCGGCGGGCCCCTGATCTCTGACGTGTGCGGCGGGCCGCTGATCACGGAAGATATGTTTCAGCTGTGTACTATATTGTAAAACCTAACCATCATAAACTTCACGTCCATATGATGATTAAATACAATAAAACCATAAACGTCGCTGTGAAGAAGACACAGCTCCCAGCGCTGTACAGCAGGACGCACTTACTCCTCACCGCAGGACAGAAATCAGCCTGAAATAATTCAATAATTAAAACCTGATGGAATGAGGAGAATTTGGCAGCACCTCTGCCCCCATAAGTTTCAGGGGAGGTCGTACTTTTTTCTTTGATCTCGCTGCCATCGTGTGAGCGGCTGCACAGTCCTGGCTGAGTGCGGCCTTTACCGTCTCGTGGCCATTCACCCCTGAAGGTGGCTCTCCGGCCTCCCCCTTGTTGAGGCTCAATCACCTGCAGTCTGTAAATTCCCTGCCTCACTGTGATAATGGCCTCTGCATGCATGGACGTCCGGCAGGGCTCGGGCATTTACACAGGAGCCAATCTGAAGAAGCAGAGCTTCAGTGTAAATCACGAGGGAGGAGCGGAGCTGCAGCCCGAGCCCCTGAGGACGCCGAGAGAGGATTTCACCGTACGTCAGCCTCCAATTGGTGCATTATAAAGGCAGAACGCCTGCACGGTCCCGCGCGCGGTGTGTTCTCACGCGGTGACACAGATCACCGACCTCTTGTACAATCACACGGATCTTACCTGATCACCACGTCGTATTTATTAATGATTTCCCCCAGGGAGCTGTTTCTTAGCCGATGCCCATTTCCGACCACCACGCACCGTCTGCACTGCAGCCTGAACACAAGATGGCAGGTCACGGTTATTATTGTATCCAAACATTCCAGTGATTGTATCTCAGGGATATGCAGGGAAATCACTAAATCCAGCTCTCCACAGCTGCCAACAGAGAGCAATAGCTGCACCTACGGGGAGGGATTTGTGGTATATTCTATCCTTTACTGCAATCAGACTTTGTGGAATTATACAGCAGAGAACAAGTGCAAAGGGGCAGAATGTAGAAATAGTGCACACAGCGCCGCCTGCAGGATAACATACGCGGTTCCTTTCCCTTTTGGAAATTATTTCCGCCGTTCTGCTTTCCATACTCTAAGACATATAAGGCGATGTTCACACATATTGTATTTTTGCTGCTTTTTTATGCAAATTAAAAGCTGCTTTTTACAGTGGTGGCAAAAGCTCTAAGTCGTCAGAAATCTCATGCACACAATGGTAGGCACGGTACGGCATAGGGAATGTGCCTCTGACTGCGGAGCCCCTTATGGAAAAAGCTAATAGGAAACCCCGTGCAGTGCCTATTCCCCCCTCACACTACTCCCCCAGGTGATGCACTAATTGGGACGCCCAGCTGACCAACGGGAAGAGGGAGGAAGGGGCGTCTGGCCACACCCACAAGGGTTAAATCCAGGTGCCGGGGTCAGTTCCTTCCTCTTTCTGCCCGGCTGACCCTCTGGAAGCAATTGTCCCCTCCCTGCTTATTAAATTAATAAACTGTGACCGACTAGTTCAGCCCATCCGAGCCTGTTCGTGTTGTCTTTTCGGGATTGGTGGTAGGGGGGAAGGCACTATTTACGACACACGGGTCTCCGCAGTCTTGCTTTTTATACCTGCAGCATGTCAATCAATTCTTACAGCATTTGTGCTGTAATTTTGCAACCTAGAAAGCAACAAGAAAGTGCAAAATCTTGTGGTTTTGGTGAATAAAACTAAGTTTATTAAACATGTGCTGTAGACAAAAGACACGTGAAATCTGCACCAAAAAAACACACAAAAATAATTTTTGTAAAATGCTTCTTTACTGCCAATAGAGCAGGATTTGCAGACACAGTAATGCAATGTGTGAACATAGCCCTAGGCCTGGTGCACACGGTCAGTATCTGTAGCCAGCAGTGGGTGATCATACAGATACGTCTCCTCTGATTGTTCCTCCTGGTTACAAATACTGAACGTGTGAATGTGGCCTTAGAGTTTACTTCTTCCTCTCGGAGTCCCCGTTTGTCGCATCTGAACAGCGCGCTAGTTTCCTTCTTCCGTCACCATGTATCGGTCACTTATAGAGCGATTCTCTGCACAGGTTTCTTTCCGGAGTCCATCTATGAGGTCGTTACACCTTCTGGTGCCCAGTGGGTCTCAGGCTGTTTCTCGGGTGCATTAATTAGTCACCGCAGCAATATGGCTACGACATGGCCGTCTTTTATACCCTCACCCACTGCTCTCATCTTTGCATTCATGTGTATCCTTTTCTCTGGAGTCTCACTTCCTCCGCAGATATAACTTGCTGCTTACACTGGAGGTCTGCTGCCACGTTTGCAGTGCATGGTACATGCCTGCCAGTGCTCTAAGGTGGTCGAGTCGTCATCCTCCACCAGAAGCTTACAATGGCTCGTCTGTCTGTTATGCTAGTCTTTGGACTCTGTAGTAATGACCTCGTACACATTTCCACAGCCGACTTCTGGGAGGTGATCACTACAGAGACAATCAGGATTGAGGCCAGAAAAACCGGCACTGACCCGATGTAGAAACCGTCACTTAGGACCATATTACAATGGCACCTCGACCATTCTTGGTCTGTCTCCTGCTCTCACTGCAGACATCTGTCGCACGCCGTCACATCTCGTGCATCTCCGTCACCAAAAATAAAAGTGGCATAAATGTGTCCACCACGTGGGTGGGTCAGAACTGATAGATCGGGGTCTTACCTCTCTATATCTTGTGGGACGTGGTATTGGTTTGACAGTGCCAGAAACTTCATGAGTAGATCCTCTGGAGGAGAAAGAGTTGGCCGACCGTTAGAGCACTATATGGGTGAGCCACTACAGGAGGATCGGGGATCACACACCCAACACATTTTCACACTGACCATGTCACCTGACCCTGTGGACCCCCAGAAGCCCCTCTCATACAATCTCTAACAGGCCCCTGTGTTTTTAAGGCTGCAGCTAAAGATGAGGGGAGCGAGTTGCCAGATCTTCAGTGATCGCTGCCAGGTGAGGACTCGGTGCTTTGTGTGCTACGGAGGGTCTCCATCACTAGAGCTGCAACTTATATACCTGCCCTGGTGTGTCTGTTCAGCCCCGCACCGTTCTTACCGCTTCCCTTAGTGCCATAGGGTAAAGGATAGACGGACTCGTTCTTCACCCAGAAATAGTCGCTGAGCTGCAGGAAGACGGGGTGATTCCGGGAGTAACTAGAAACCAGAGGAAAAGAGATTACAAGCCAGAAAATGAGATCTGGCTGGTCATGGCATACTGCCGAAAGACGAGCTGCAGGAGAGGAGGCTGCCCGCAATACAAGAGGACGGCCGAGGATAGCACCACGCGGGAGGACGGCCGAGAGCACCACGCGGGAGGACGGCCGAGAGCACCACGCGGGAGGACGGCCGAGAGCACCAGGCGGGAGGACGGCCGAGAGCACCACGCGGGAGGACGGCCGAGAGCACCACGCGGGAGGACGGCCGAGAGCACCACGCGGGAGGACGGCTGAGAGCACCACGCGGGAGGACGGCCGAGAGCACCACGCGGGAGGACGGCCGAGAGCACCACGCGGGAGGACGGCCGAGAGCACCACGCGGGAGGACGGCCGGGAGCACCACGCGGGAGGACGGCCGGGAGCACCACGCGGGAGGACGGCCGAGAGCACCACGCGGGAGGACGGCCGAGAGCACCACGCGGGAGGACGGCCGGGAGCACCACGCGGGAGGACGGCCGGGAGCACCACGCGGGAGGACGGCCGAGAGCACCACGCGGGAGGACGGCCGAGAGCACCACGCGGGAGGACGGCCGAGAGCACCACGCGGGAGGACGGCCGAGAGCAACACGCGGGAGGACGGCCGGGACCACCACGCGGGAGGACGGCCGAGAAGCACCACGCGGGAGGACGGCCGAGAGCACCACGCGGGAGGACGGCCGAGAGCACCACGCGGGAGGACGGCCGAGAGCACCACGCGGGAGGACGGCCGAGAGCACCACGCGGGAGGACGGCCGGGAGCACCACGCGGGAGGACGGCCGGGAGCACCACGCGGGAGGACGGCCGGGAGCACCACGCGGGAGGACGGCCGAGAGCACCACGCGGGAGGACGGCCGAGAGCACCACGCGGGAGGACGGCCGGGAGCACCACGCGGGAGGACGGCCGGGAGCACCACGCGGGAGGACGGCCGGGAGCACCACGCGGGAGGACGGCCGGGAGCACCATGCGAGAGAACGGCTGAGAGCACCACGCGGGAGCACGATACGGGAGAACAGCCGAGAGCACCACGCGGGAGGACGGTCGAAAGCACTATACAGTGATATGTAAAAGATTGGGCACCCCTGCTCAAAATTACTATTACTGTGAACAGCTTAGAACAGATGCAAAAGTTTGGGCACCCTTGGAAATTTGTGTGCTCAGATAACTTTTACCAAGGTTTCAGACCTTAATTAGCCTGTTAGGGGTTGTTCACGATCATTGATAGTTAATTTCCCAGGTTTAGAAAAACCCAGCCTCTTCTATTCTTGTGCAAAAAAAACAGCAGCCATGGGTTCTTCTAAGTAGCTCCTAGCAGTCTGAAAATGAAAATGGTGGACACCCAAAAAGCAGGAGAAGCTAGAAGAAGACAGCAAAGCTTTTTCAAGTTGCCATTTCCTTAGTTTAAAATGTAATTATGATATGTCAGTTACCAGAAACAGTGGAGGTCAAGATAAGTTCTGGGAGACCAATCAAAATTTCAGTAAGCACTGCTTGTAGGATTCCTAGAGAGGCAATTCAGAACCCCCACTTGACTGCAAAGGACCTTCACAAAGATTTGGCATACTCGGGAGTTGTGGTACATTGTTCTACTGTTCAGAGACACCTGCACAAATATGGCCTTCATGGAAGAGTCATCAGAAGAAAACCTCTCCTGCGTCCTCACCATAAAATTCAGCATCAGAGGTATGCAAAAGAAAATCTAAACAAGTCTGATGCATTTTGGAAACAAGTCATGTGGACCAATGAGGGTAAAATAGATCTCTATGGCCACAATAATCAAAAGGTATGTGTGGATAAAAAATGGCACAGAATTTCAGGAAAAGAACATCTTGCCAACCATTAAGCATCGGGGTGATTAATCATGCTTTGGGATTGTGTTGCAGCCAATGGCACAGGGAACATTTCACGGGTAGAGAGAAGAATGGATTCAATTAAATTTCAACAAATTATTGATGCAAACAAAACACCATCTGTAAAAAGCTGAAGGTGAAAAGAGGAAGAGGATGGCTGCTACACATGGAAAATGATCCTAAACACACGTCACAATCCACAATAGACGACCTCAAGAGGTGCAAGCTGAAGGTTTTACAATGGCCCTCACAGTCCCCTGATTTGAACATCATTGCTATTTTGAGGTCTAGCCACAGAATTTCAGAGGATGCAAAATGACCCAGGAATCTCACAGAACTGGAGGAATTCTCCAAGGAAGAATGCAGGAAAATCCCTCAAACAAGAATAGGAAGACTCTTGTCTGGCTACAAAAAGCATTTACAAGCGGAGATACTTGCAAAAACGGAGTGATACTAGGTACTAATCATGCACGGTGCCTAAACTTTAGCATACGTAAAAAAATGTTTTCCTAAAATACAAAGAAAAATGTGCCATCTGTAACTTTAGGCCTTTTAGCGATAATTTCATCTTCAACTTGCTTAACTGTTTAGAACAACAGTAGTTTTGACCAGGGGCGCCCAAACTTTTACATGCCAGTGTACAGGTGGATGGCTACGCACACGCTACAAGAAGATGGCCTGTGAATGCTATACAGGAGGATGAGCGAGGTTCGGATACAGCAGGGAGGCCGAGCACAGAAGGGAGGAGGAGCACTTACTTGCTGATCACAGAACCTGCCTTGGAGGCGACGTCACCCGCCAGGCACATGGGTCTGATGTTTTCATAGGACCTGGCGACACAGAATCTGCAGTTATTAATCCGCCATCTACAATCTTCCGATTTCAATGTTATCTTAACCCAGTGACTTCTGTGGACAGTCCGGGTGGTTGCAGGGATCACGCAGAAAATTATTCCAATGCTGAAATAAGTCCATCCCGGCCACGTACCTGGACTTGTACCCACCTCGGTATGTAAGTGTCCACGTGTAGGTACCACAACATCCCGAAGCAGAACGTGACGGTCAGAAAGGCAGCGCCGGCTCTCCATCCTGCAGGAGGGACACAGACACGACTGATACATTGTGACAATTACACCACACACATCAGATGGCAGATCAGCCACACATATGAGCAATCTCCGTACAATCAGACCGAACCTCGTGTGTGTAACCGGCCACTGAAACCAACTCATCTGCCAGAGAACTGATCCAAGACTGCAGTGTGTGAACAGAGGCCTGAAATCGCCTCCATTGTAAGGAAAAGGACGGTGGAGAAGGACGAGATCTGCGAGAGCCACTGCCGGACATCTCTACCCCCTTATATCACCCTGTACGGTAATAAGATGTGATATCACCGCTCCTCTTATATCACCACTATACTGTAATAAGATGTGATATCACCGCTCCTCTTATATCACCCTGTACTGTAATAAGATGTGATATCACAGCTCCTTATATCCCCCTGTACTGTAATAAGATGTGATATCACCACTCCTCTTATATCCCCCTGTACTGTAATAAGATGTGATATCACCGCTCCTCTTATATCACCACTGTACTGTAATAAGATGTGATATCACCTCTCCACTTATATCACCCTGTACTGTAATAAGATGTGATATCACCGCTCCTCTTATATCATATATCACCCTGTACTGTAATAAGATGTGATATCACCGCTCCTCTTATATCACCCTGTACTGTAATAAGATGTGATATCACCGCTCCTCTTATCACCCTGTACTGTAATAAGATATGATATCACCGCCCTCTATCACCCTGTACTGTAATAAGATGTGATATCACCACTCCTCTTATATCACCCTGTACTGTAATATGATGTGATATCACCGCTCCTTATATCATCCTGTACTGTAATAAGATGTGATATCTCCACTCCTCTTATATCACCCTGTGCTGTAATAAGATGTGATATCACCACTCCTTTTATATCATCCTGTACTGTAATAAGATGTGATATCTCCACTCCTCTTATATCACCCTGTACTGTAATAAGATGTGATATCACCGCTCCTTTTATATCATCCTGTATTGTAATAAGATGTGATATCACCGCTCCTCTTATATCATCCTGTACTGTCATAAGATGTGATATCACTGCTCCTCTTATATCACCCTGTACTGTAATATGATGTGATATCATTGCTCCTTATATCATCCTGTACTGTAATAAGATGTGATATCACCACTCCTTATATCATCCTGTACTGTAATAAGATGTGATATCACCGCTCCTCTTATATCACCCTGTACTGTAATAAGATGTGATATCACCGCTCCTTATATCATCCTGTACTGTAATAAGATGTGATATCACCGCTCCTTATATCATCCTGTACTGTAATAAGATGTGATGTCACCGCACCTGACAGCTGTTATATGTGGCCACTCCGCCAGCAGCTAGTGTCAGGCCCGTTATACGGAGATCAGGGATAGAGATCTGATGCCGACACAACAAAACATCTGCTTCACCGAAACCAAGAAATGGGGCTCAGACTAGAAGCTGCAATAAACCATCACTGGACAGAACCATTCCTGAAACAAAGCTCCAAGTCCCCCGATCAAATCCGTATTCAGTGAGCTCCCGCTAAAGGTGACCATATGCAGTGCCTTGGGAAAGTATTCGGCCCCTGGAACTTTTCCACCTCTTCCCACATATCATGCTTCAAACATACTCGTAAAGATACCAAATGTAAATTTTTGGTGAAGAATCAACAACAAGTGGAACACAATTGTGAAGTTGAATGAAATTTATTGGTTATTTTACATTTTTGTGGAAATTCAAAAACTGAAAAGTGGGGCGTGCAATATTATTCGGCCCCTGTAACTTAATACTTTGTTGCGCCACCTTTTTCTGCGATTACAAGTCGCTTGGGATATGTCTCTATCAGTTTTGTACATCGAGAGACTGAAATTCTTGCCCATTCTTCCTTGGCAAACAGCTCGAGCTCAGTGAGGTTTGATGGAGATCGTTTGTGAACAGCAGTTTTCAGCTCTTTCCACAGATTCCCGATTGGATTGAGGTCTGGACTCTGACTTGGCCATTCTAACACCTGGATACGTTTATTTGTTAACCATTCCATTGTAGATTTTGCTTTATGTTTGGGATCATTGTCTTGTTGGAAGACAAATCTCCGTCCCAGTCTCAGGTCTTTTGCAGACTCCAACAGGTTTTCCTCAAGAATGATCCTGTATTTGGCTCCATCCATCTTCCCATCAATTTTAACCATCTTCCCTGTCCCTGATGAAGAAAAGCAGGCCCAATCCATGATGCTGCTACCACCATGTTTGACAGTGGGGATGGTGTGTTCAGGGTGATGAGCTGTGTTGCCTTTACGACAAACATATCATTTGGCATTGTTGCCACAAAGTTCGATTTTGGTTTCATCTGACCAGAGCACCTTCTTCCACATGTTTGGTGTGTCTCCCAGGTGGCTTGTTGCAAACGTTAAACGACACTTTTATGGATATCTTTGAGAAATGGCTTTCTTCTTGCCACTCTTCCATAAAGGCCAGATTTGTGCAGTGTACGACTGATTGTTGTCCTATGGACAGACTGTCCCACCTCAGCTGTAGATCTCTGCAGTTCATCCAGAGTGATCATGGGCCTCTTGGCTGCATCTCTGATCAGTCTTCTCCTTGTTTGAGATGAAAGTTTAGAGGGACGGCCGGGTCTTGGTAGATTTGCAGTGGTATGATACTCCTTCCATTTCAATATGATCGCTTGTGCAGTGCTCCTTGGGATGTTTGAAGTTTTGGAAATCATTTTGTATCCAAATCTGGCTTTAAACTTCTCCACAACAGTATCACGGACCTGCCTGTTGTGTTCCTTCGTCTTCATGATGCTCTCTGTGCTTCACACAGAGCCCTGAGACTATCACAGAGCAGGTGCATTTATACGGAGACTTGAGTACACACAGGTGGATTATATTTATCATCATTAGGCATTTAGGACAACATTGGATCATTCAGAGATCCACAATGAACTTCTGGAGGGAGTTTGCTGCACTGAAAGTAAAGGGGCCGAATAATATTGCACGGCCCACTTTTCAGTTTTTGATTTTCCACAAAAATGTAAAATAACCAATACATTTTGTTCAACTTCACAATTGTGTTCCACCTGTTGTTGATTCTTCACCAAAAATTTACATTTGGTATCTTTAAGTTTGAAGCATGATATGTGGGAAAAGGTTGAAAAGTTCCAGGGAGCCGAATACTTTCGCAAGGCACTGTAAATCTATATTCAGTGAGCTCCCCCTCCTGGTGACCATATAAATCCATATTCAGTGAGCTCCCCCTACTGGTGACCATATAAATCCATATTCAGTGAGCTCCCCCTACTGGTGACCATATATATCCATATTCAGTGAGCTCCCCCTACTGGTGACCATATAAATCCATATTCAGTGAGCTCTCCCTACTGATGACCATATAAATCTATATTCAGTGAGGTGGACATATGAAGCTATACGCAGAGAATCACGCCTACTGGCAGACATATAACGCATGCAGCAAGCTCCTCCAGTCATGGCCAAGATATAATGACATTTGTACTCACCTTGTTTGCTGTTCATATTGGTCGTCGGAAAACTTCTGCTTCTCCGACAGATTTCATGGTCAGCAATCTGAAAGGCAAAAAGGGACAAAACTGTGACTTGGTGTCTGAGTTTAGGGGACTATAATAACCCCCGGCTTATTAGGATATCGCAGGTGCATTAAGTTACTGTTCATCTTTTTCTGCATCACCGATTAGCC
Organism: Ranitomeya variabilis; assembly: GCF_051348905.1. Lineage (NCBI taxonomy): Eukaryota > Metazoa > Chordata > Amphibia > Anura > Dendrobatidae > Ranitomeya > Ranitomeya variabilis. The sequence continues at coordinate 251,080,309 of NC_135235.1, forward strand.
TGTAATTAGTGGGATCAGACGACACAATTACACTGTACATTTAGATCACAAAGTCTGACGATACACAACACATCGGCCGGGGTCAGGCTGACGAATCTGCAGCCACCCGGGTCTGACATATCGTTGTCTAGTAAATGTCTCACTGTCTGCCATTAATGCACAACAACATTTTGCTGCAATTGCTTTTCTTAATATCAGCCAGCAGCTGACTGCTTAGCCTTTGCTGGTTATTAATTACACGGGGACCCTTTGTCATTTTTTGGGTTCCCCCATTTTAATAGCCAGTAAAGGCTAAGTATACAGCTGTGAGCCGAGATTAATAGCGTATATACAATGTGATCTATAAATATAAGTAAGTGCGGGGGTGCGGATACATATTAGGCAGCAAGAGAACTATCAGTTTATGATAATGGTGTGCTAAAAGCAGGAGAAAAGGGTAAATTGCACAGATCTGAACAGATGACCGCCAACAGGGTGATATGTACCCGTATGTACCCCCTCCACTGCCTAAATCTATCAGAACAGGATCCTGCCCATCCAAATGAATTAGTTGAACTTTTAGGAGGTGGAATAATGTCGCCCGGCAATATATAACCTAGATCTGTAATATGGAGAGCAGAGCTGACCGAGGGGCGCAGCCACCTGTAACAGCTGTCAGCCACATGACTTGTCAGCCAGCAGCTCTTTCTTTCGACACCCCCCACCCGCACACACGTGCATGCTCAACATGGTAGAGTGTGAATGTGTTCTCAATAGGAATTGGGAATTGAACAGATCCCTCTGACCCCATAGTAGCAGCTTTTCTTTACTGAAAGCAGAATTGGGCAGTAAAGGGTTGTTTCCAGGAGAGCACGTTATCCTCTATTTGTAGTATGGCTGACAACTGGTTAATCACTGCAGGTAGAACCGCTGGGACCTTCACTGATCCTGAGGAACAGAGACCTCGAGCACCAATGGGGTCTGCAGCCCATCATAAACGGAGCAGAGGAACAGAAGGCTGGAGTCTGCTTCATCCATTGTACGGGGGTCTGCAGCCCATCCTAAACGGAGAAGAGGAGCAAAAGACTGGAGTCCGCTCCATCCATTGTACGGGGGTCTGCAGCCCATCATAAACGGAGCAGAGAAACACAAGCTTGGAGTCCGCTCCATCCATTGTATGGGGGTCTGCAGCCCATCATAAATGGAGAAGAGGAACACAAGCTTGGAGTCTGCTCCATCCATTGTACGGGGGTCCGCAGCCCATCATAAACAGAGCAGAGGAACACAAGCTTGGAGTCCGCTCCATCCATTGTACGAAGGTCTGCAGCCCATCATAAAAGGAGCAGAGGAACACAAGCTTGGAGTCCGCTCCATCCATTGTACCGAGGTCTGCAGCCCATCATAAATGGAGAAGAGGAACACAAGCTTGGAGTCTGCTCCATCCATTGTACGGGGGTCTGCAGCCCATCATAAAAGGAACAGAGGAGCACAAGCTTGGAGTCTGCTCCATCCATTGTACGGGGGTCTGCAGCCCATCAAAAACGGAGCAGAGGAGCACAAGCTTGGAGTCCGCTCCATCTATTGTACGGGGGTCTGCAGCACATCATAAACGGAGCAGAGGAACACAAGCTTGGAGTCTGCTCCATCCATTGTACGGGGGTCTGCAGCCCATCATAAAAGGAACAGAGGAGCACAAGCTTGGAGTCCGCTCCATCCATTGTACGGGGGTCTGCAGCCCATCATAAACGGAGAAGAGGAACACAAGCTTGGAGTCTGCTCCATCCATTGTACGGGGGTCCGCAGCCCATCATAAACAGAGCAGAGGAACACAAGCTTGGAGTCCGCTCCATCCATTGTACGAAGGTCTGCAGCCCATCATAAAAGGAACAGAGGAGCACAAGCTTGGAGTCTGCTCCATCCATTGTACGGGGGTCTGCAGCCCATCAAAAACGGAGCAGAGGAGCACAAGCTTGGAGTCCGCTCCATCCATTGTACGGGGGTCTGCAGCACATCATAAACGGAGCAGAGGAACACAAGCTTGGAGTCTGCTCCATCCATTGTACGGGGGTCTGCAGCCCATCATAAAAGGAACAGAGGAGCACAAGCTTGGAGTCCGCTCCATCCATTGTACGGGGGTCTGCAGCCCATCATAAACGGAGAAGAGGAACACAAGCTTGGAGTCTGCTCCATCCATTGTACGGGGGTCCGCAGCCCATCATAAACAGAGCAGAGGAACACAAGCTTGGAGTCCGCTCCATCCATTGTACGAAGGTCTGCAGCCCATCATAAAAGGAGCAGAGGAACACAAGCTTGGAGTCCGCTCCATCCATTGTACCGAGGTCTGCAGCCCATCATAAATGGAGAAGAGGAACAGAAGCTTGGAGTCTGCTCCATCCATTGTACGGGGGTCTGCAGCCTATCATAAAAGGAACAGAGGAGCACAAGCTTGGAGTCTGCTCCATCCATTGTACGGGGGTCTGCAGCCCATCAAAAACGGAGCAGAGGGGCACAAGCTTGGAGTCCGCTCCATCCATTGTACGGGGGTCTGCAGCACATCATAAACGGAGCAGAGGAACACAAGCTTGGAGTCTGCTCCATCCATTGTACGGGGGTCTGCAGCCCATCATAAACGGAGAAGAGGAACACAAGCTTGGAGTCCGCTCCATCCATTGTACGGGGGTCTGCAGCCCATCATAAACGGAGCAGAGGAACACAAGCTTGGAGTCTGCTCCATCCATTGTACGGGGGTCTGCAGCCCATCATAAACGGAGCAGAGGAACACAAGCTTGGAGTCTGCTCCTTCCATTGTACGCGGGTCTGCAGCCCATCATAAACGGAGCAGAGGAACACAAGCTTGGTGTCTGCTCCATCCATTGTACGGGGGTCTGCAGCCCATCATAAACGGAGCAGAGGAACACAAGCTTGGAGTCCGCTCCATCCATTGTACGGGGGTCTGCAGCCCATCCTAAACGTAGCAGAGGAACACAAGCTTGGAGTCCACTCCATCCGTAGTATGGGGGTCTGCAGCCCATCATAAACGGAGCAGAGGAGCACAAGGCTGGAGTCTGCTCCATCCAGTGTACGGGGGTCTGCAGACCATCCTAAATGGAGCAGAGGAACACAAGCTTGGAGTCTGCTCTATTCATTGTACGAGGGTCTGCAGCCCATCCTAAATGGAGCAGAGGAACACAAGCTTGGAGTTTGCTCCATCCATTGTACGGAGGGTCTGCAGCCCATCCTAAAAGGAGCAGAGGAACACAAGCCTGGAGTCTGCTCCATCCACTGTACAGGGGTCTGCAGCCCATCAGAAAAGGAGCAGAGGAACACAAGCTTGGAGTCTGCTCCATCCACTGTAAAGGGGTCTGCAGCCCCAGTCTTGGAATTGCTGTGGTCCCAACGTTTGGTTTCTCTGTGATAGATGAGTTATTCCCCATCCTAAATGTAGGGGGATGACTTTTAAGCTTTTAATATTCGACAAGTCCCCATCCGATAAGAATAGGAAGGTCCACAACAAAAATCCACATCATCAAAAACAGTCCAGTCTGCGAAAGGTTACATTATACAAATCTCCCTCTATATAAGAAAATCGCAAATGTAGAAATCAAACTAAAAAAAACTCCAAAAGATTGAAAACCAAAACAAGAAACTACACAAATTGTACAGAACAAATTATCTAATTATCACCATCATCAACACAGAATTAAGGAATCCTAAAATAAATTCTGTAGAAATAACAAGAACTAAAAAACTAAAAAACAATAAAGCGCAGAATATAACGAAAGGAAGCCAAAGCACACAAATACCCTTCCATCACTCCGGCGAGGGTCGCCCGCACCCGCCTCTGCCTAAAATAAATGACCCCCTGAGCTCCGAAGCAGAATGCTATTAGTTGTTTCCATCACTGACAGAGGCGGTGGCGGCGGAGGACCCGGGACACTGTGATCAGCCAAAACATAATATTGTGGGCACAACACCCTGCTGGCAGCAGAGAAACACCCACGGGTGGCACCAGCACAGGGAGCATCCCGGAGTCCTGGCACCCACAGTGGATGGCACCAGGGCTCATCTTACCATTGACTTCACTCAGCAGCAGGATCAAAAACCAAAAGGTGAGTGCAGAGCGAGACACGCGTGGCAGCAAGTGACGGAGCCGCGCGTGACAGGAGTCCAACCACCTGAGGTTTACTTACAGCAGCTGTCAAGAAGCCTAATATTGTCTCCTGTCATTAAGAGAAGTCCTCAGCACGAGGAGCCGCACCCACAGATGGCACAGGCATGAATGAACAGGAAGGAAAAGAACCACTCACAAAGTAACCTGCTCAGTGATACTGACATCACCAAACCTAGGGGGCACCTACCAGCAGCCACACCCTGAGCTGGGCAGGCCCCTGGCTGGATGTGCCCCCTGTAGTACCTTCTATTACTATACAGAGGCCAGAGAAAGGAGGCAAAAAGAAACATGACAAAAGGCAATGCAAAAAGAAACAGAGATACAAGAGCCAAATAATGCAATGCAAAAAGAAACAAGGGACACAAGGCACAAATAAAGCAATGCAAAAAGAAAGAAGAGCCAAATAATGCAATGCAAAAAGAAACAAGAGATTCAAGGCACAAATAAAGCAATGCAAAAAAAACAGAGATACAAGAGCCAAATAATGCAATGCAAAAAGAAACAAGGGACACAAGGCACAAATAAAGCAATGCAAAAATAAATACCATAAAATGCACTGGGGACAGAGACAGAAGAGGCCCCTGTGCAAATACAATACAGTCCAATAGCTCATCAAAATGCACAGACTGCACCAATGATGTGTCTGGCCCTGATACAAGGTCCAAATAATAAAATACAAAAAAGAGATGCAGTATACAATGCAGCGGTGGACACAGACAGCAGAGGTCCCTAGGACATTACAGGATATCCTAGGCAGATTCCTGCCACAATCCATAAATATTGGGGACATATATAGAGCGAAGCATCATTGGCTCATTTGTAAAATGGGGAGCGGAATTACAACACAAACTGCAGTGAGGTGTGTGCCATTGTGTCATCGTCACTGTTAGGGGCTGTGGCTTAATTTGACACATTTTAAATTAATTTGTGAAATATTAAACCTTAGAACCATTCCGCAAAGCGGGAGAGGACAAATCGCTCAGGACTGACATGTAATCCACAGCGCGAAACATGGCTGTGGCCCAATATACAGAATTTTTGGTACGCTTCATTACAATGTATCAGTGCAAATAACCAGGATCCAGGACAGGAGGAATGAAGGCAGCTGAGGGACTTAGTTTACATAGACTGTTCATGCTGAATACACTGTAACAAACTTTCTGCTGTGTGATCAGAACCAATGATCTGCCCTCGAGTCTAAAGAAGGTCCCTATTCTCTAATAGGAAGTAGCTCTTAAAAAGGTGAGTAACTGAAACTAAATGTAATAGAAAGTTGCAAAACTCAGCTTTATTTACAAAAGTCATGACAGGCCCTTTAAATTCTAAGTCATCGCACTGATGACAACATAATTCGTCTTGTAAAGCTCAAGGACATAAAGGGAAATGTCCTCCTGCAATGTGGAATCTACACAGAGAACCACGAGTGCAACAGAAGCCTACCAGCAAAATGTCACCAGTATTTGTGTTCTGGGAGTGGATGTCACCCCATCACATACAGAAGAGCGGGCGGACTAACCGCAGAGATACTGAACTCACACAAGAACAATCACACTATCCACCTCATAATGACTGACAAGGAAATCAACTCTTCCAAGGTCACAGCTCAGTCACAAACAATAAAACATACACAATACTAATCAGTTAACTACTATAACACTGCCCCCTATGTACAAGAATATCACTACTATACTACTGCTCCCTATGTACAAGAATATAACTACTATAATACTGCTCCTATGCACAAGAATATAACTACTATAATACTGCTCCTATGTACAAGAATATAACTACTATAATACTGCTCCTATGTACAAGAATATAACTACTATAATACTGCTCCCTATGTACAAGAATATCACTACTATACTACTGCCCCCTATGTACAAGAATATCACTACTATAATACTGCTCCCTATGTACAAGAATATAACTACTATAATACTGACCCTATGTACAAGAATATAACTACTATAATACTGCTCCTATGTACAAGAATATAACTACTATAATACTGCTCCTATGTACAAGAATATAACTACTATAATACTGCTCCCTATGTACAAGAATATCACTACTATACTACTGCCCCCTATGTACAAGAATATCACTACTATAATACTGCTCCCTATGTACAAGAATATAACTACTATAATACTGACCCTATGTACAAGAATATAACTACTATAATACTGCTCCTATGCACAAGAATATAACTACTATAATACTGCTCCTATGTACAAGAATATAACTACTATAATACTGCCCCTATGTACAAGAATATCACTACTATACTACTGCCCCCTATGTACAAGAATATCACTACTATAATACTGCTCCCTATGTACAAGAATATAACTACTATAATACTGCTCCCTATGTACAAGAATATAACTACTATAATACTGCCCCTATATACAAGAATATAACTACTATAATGCTGCTCCCTATGTACAAGAATATAGCTACTATACTACTGCCCCCTATGTACAAGAATATCACTACTATAATACTGCCCCTATGTACAAGAATATAACTACTATACTACTGCCCCCTATGTACAAGAATATAACTACTATAATACTGCCCCCTATGTACAAGAATATAACTACTATAATACTGCTCCTATTTAGAAGAATATAACTACTATAATACTGATCCTATGTACAAGAATATAACTACTATAATATTGCCCTTATGTACAAGAATATAACTACTATAATACTGCCCCTATGAACAAGAATATAACTACTATAATACTGCCCCTATGAACAAGAATATAACTACTATAATACTGCCCCTATGCACAAGAATATAACTACTATAATACTGCCCCATATGTACAAGAATATAACTACTATACTACTGCCCCTATGTACAAGAATATAACTACTATAATACTGCCCTCTATGTACAAGAATATAACCACTATAATACTGACCCTATGTCCAAGAATATATCTACTATAATACTGCCCCTATGTACAAGAATATAACTACTATAATACTGCTCCTATGTACAAGAATATAACTACTATAATACTGCTCCTATGTACAAGAATATAACTACTATAATACTGCTCCCTATGTACAAGAATATCACTACTATACTACTGCCCCCTATGTACAAGAATATCACTACTATAATACTGCTCCCTATGTACAAGTATATAACTACTATAATACTGACCCTATGTACAAGAATATAACTACTATAATACTGCTCCTATGCACAAGAATATAACTACTATAATACTGCTCCTATGTACAAGAATATAACTACTATAATACTGCTCCTATGTACAAGAATATAACTACTATAATACTGCCCCTATGTACAAGAATATAACTACTATAATACTGCCCCCTATGTACAAGAATATCACTACTATAATACTGCTCCCTATGTACAAGAATATCACTACTATAATACTGCTCCCTATGTACAAGAATATCACTACTACAATACTGCTCTCTATGTACAAGAATATAACTACTATAATACTGCCCCTATGTACAAGAATATAACTACTATACTACTGCCCCCTATGTATAAGAATATCACTACTATAATACTGTCACCTATGTACAAGAATATCACTACTACAATACTGCTCTCTATGTACAAGAATATAACTACTATAATACTGCTCCCTATGTACAAGAATATAACTACTATAATACTGCCCCTATATACAAGAATATAACTACTATAATGCTGCTCCCTATGTACAAGAATATAGCTACTATACTACTGCCCCCTATGTACAAGAATATCACTACTATAATACTGCCCCCTATGTACAAGAATATAACTACTATACTACTGCCCCCTATGTACAAGAATAAAACTACTATAATACTGCCCCCTATGTACAAGAATATAACTACTATAATACTGCTCCTATTTAGAAGAATATAACTACTATAATACTGATCCTATGTACAAGAATATAACTACTATAATATTGCCCTTATGTACAAGAATATAACTACTATAATACTGCCCCTATGAACAAGAATATAACTACTATAATACTGCCCCTATGAACAAGAATATAACTACTATAATACTGCCCCTATGCACAAGAATATAACTACTATAATACTGCCCCATATGTACAAGAATATAACTACTATACTACTGCCCCTATGTACAAGAATATAACTACTATAATACTGCCCTCTATGTACAAGAATATAACCACTATAATACTGACCCTATGTCCAAGAATATATCTACTATAATACTGCCCCTATGTACAAGAATATAACTACTATAATACTGCTCCTATGTACAAGAATATAACTACTATAATACTGCTCCTGTGTACAAGAATATAACTACTATTACACTGCTCCTGTGTACAAGAATATAACTACTATTATACTGCTCCTGTGTACAAGAATATAACTACTATAATACTGCTCCTGTGTACAAGAATATAACTACTATAATACTGCTCCTATGTACAAGAATATAACTACTATTATATTGCCCCTATATACAAGAATATAACTACTATAATGCTGCTCCCTATGTACAAGAATATCACTACTATAATACTGCCCCCTATGTACAAGAATATAACTACTATACTACTGCCCCCTATGTACAAGAATATAACTACTATAATACTGCTCCTATTTACAGGAATATAACTACTATAATACTGCTCCTGTGTACAAGAATATAACTACTATAATACTGCTCCTATGTACAAGAATATAACTACTATACTACTGCCCCCTATGTACAAGAATATAACTATTATAATACTGCTCCTATTTACAGAAATATAACTACTATAATACTGCTCCTATGTACAAGAATATAGCTACTATATTGCCCTTATGTACAAGAATATAACTACTATAATACTGCCCCTATGAACAAGAATATAACTACTATAATACTGCCCCTATGCAGAAGAATATAACTACTATAATACTGCCCCATATGTACAAGAATATAACTACTATACTACTGCCCCTATGTACAAGAATATAACTACTATAATACTGCCCTCTATGTACAAAAATATAACTACTATAATACTGCTCCTATGTACAAGAATATAACTACTATAATACTGCTCCTATGTACAAGAATATAACTACTATAATACTGCTTCTATGTACAAGAATATAACTACTATAATACTGCCCCTATGTACAATAATATAACTACTATAATACTGCCCCTATGTACAAGAATATAACTACTATAATACTGCTCCTATGTACAAGAATATAACTACTATAATACTGCTCCTATGTACAAGAATATAACTACTATAATACTGCTCCTGTGTACAAGAATATAACTATTATAATACTGCTCCTGTGTACAAGAATATAACTACTATAATACTGCCCCTATGTCCAAGAATATATCTACTATAATACTGCCCCTATGTACAAGAATATAACTACTATAATACTGCTCCTATGTACAAGAATATAACTACTATAATACTGCTCCTGTGTACAAGAATATAACTACTATAATACTGCTCCTATGTATAAGAATATAACTACTATAGTACTGCTCCTGTGTACAAGTATATAACTACTATAATACTGCCCCTATGTACAAGAATATAACTACTATAATACTGCTCCTATGTACAAGAATATAACTACTATAATACTGCTCCTATGTACAAGAATATAACTACAATACTGCTCCTATGTACAAGAATATAACTACTATAATACTGCCCCTATGTACAAGAATATAACTACTATAATACTGCCCCTATGTACAAGAATATAACTACTATAATACTGCTCCTATGTACAAGAATATAACTACTATAATACTGCCCCCTATATACAAGATTATAACTACTATAATACTGCCCCTATATACAAGAATATAACTACTATAATACTGCCCCTATGTAGAGGAATATAACTACTATAATACTGCTCCTGTCTACAAGGATATAACTACTATAATAAAGGGAATAAAATGGCAATAAAACTATAATATTTCGCCTGCCATATTTGACTGTCTCAGACATTAGATCCATTGCGTTGGATATATCGCCACATCCAGAAGATAATATTTTGCGGACTTTCATCTCTAGTTCCTGTGAACAATTACAATAAAATTATCTGGGAACAATGACAAATCTGATAAGGAAACACTGCTGCTGCCCTTGTGATGAAATGTTCTCATCTTTTGATGGTTGTGAAATTGTTTAAAGGGAACCTGTCACCCCCCTCTCAGGCGTTTGAAACTAAAAGAGCCACCTTGTGCAGCAGTAATGCTGCATTCTGACAAGGTGGCTCTTTTAGTTCTGGGTGCTGTAACTGGAGAAATAATCCGTTTTGTAATTTGTCCTAAATACCTTTCTTCAGTCCTGGAGGCAGGCCTTTCCCCCCCTGCTGCAGACGCCACACAGCCGTCACTCAAGTCCTCTTGGCGCCGGGTGCCGCCTCCTCACCGCTGTTTTGAAATGAGCCAGCGCCTGCGCTCTTTTCTCTTGCCTTGGGCAGGCGCAGTGAGCGCTGCCCGTCCTCTCTCCTCATACTGCTGCACAAGGTGGCTCTTTTAGTTTCAAACGCCTGGGGGGGGGGGGGGGGGTGACAGGTTCTCTTTAACTTGTAATTTTAGGACATTTCTGGTTTAAGTAAATGACAACTGTAAAATTCTGTGGAATAAAACATTTTTTGTCACCTACTTTTTCGTATATTAGGTTCGGCCACCGCCATCAGGGGCTTATCTCCAGCATTCTGTAATGCATTCTGTAATGCTGTAGAAAAGCCCCCGATGTATCCTGAAAGATAAGAAAAACAAGTTAGATTATACTCACCCAGGGGCGGTAACGGTGCGGTTCGGATCCGATGGGTGTCGTGGTCCAGAGCTTCCCATCTTCATACAATGCTGTCCTCTTCTTTGCTTCTTGTCGCAGCTCCTGCGCACAGCAGTACTTTGCTCTGCCCTCAACAGGACAGATCAGTACGCCTGCGCAGGAGCCGAGACAGAAGCAAGGAGGATGACGACATCGCATGAAGATGGGAGGCGCTGGACCCGGACAACATCGCCCATAGGACCGGACCGCCCCTGGGTGAGTATAATATAACCTGTTTTTCTTATCTTTCAGGTAACATCGGGGGGGGGGGGGGGGGGGCTTATCTACAGCATTACAGAATGCATTACAGAATGCTGTAGATAAGCCCCTGATGGCGGTGGCCAAAGCTTATATACGAAAAGTAGGTGACAGATTCCCTTTAAAGCAAAAAATAATAATTCAGCGTAAATTTGCAGATTTTCTTTTCTTGGTAGAAATTTGTGATAACAGATTAGATCCAAAGACACAGATTCAATTCTTGCAGGATTCATCTTCTGACAGATCTCCAGATCTGGAGGTTTTCTGTCTTAGATATACCGTATATTTTCCATACTAGTGATACATTTTTGGGGATTTTTTTAAATAAAACTTTAACATCAAATGAGGGGAAAAAAACCAAAAAAAGACTAGTTCATAAATAAACGTAAATGGCATAAATACAGTGAGCCCACGGGGCAGAGGCTTTGGATGTCAGGTCAATGAAAGATGGAGGACGTTCAGGAGGTGGGTTTGCTCAGGCAAGTTACTTCAAGAAAGAGGAAACATATTAATGATCGAACGGCAGTTTTGTAGCAGAAAAAGTAGCAAATTGTGCTGGATGCCATATGTGTAAATTCATTTGTTTCAGTTTCCTGATTTCTATTGCACTTGCCAATTTTTTTTTTTTTATGGCTGGTAGTGATGGGCGAACTCGAACAGTAAAGTTCGGGATCCATACTGAACACCTACAGTTCAGGCACAGACACCGACCACGGACGTCTCCAGGAAGTCCATGTTACTCTTTGGGTTCGGCTCCCGAACACCAGGTGTTTCCCATGCTGTCATCAGCGAGAGCAGGCGATGCTGATGGGAGTATTCATCAGCCGGCGCCTTCGCAATAAATAAATAAAAGAAAACAACGTGGGTTCCCCTCTATTTTTGATAACCAACCAGGCAAAACTGACAGCTGTGGGTTGCAACCTTCAGCTGTCAGCTTTATTAAGGCTGATCATCAAGAACAGAGGGGAACCCACGCCATTGTTTTTTTTTTAATATTTAAATAAATTATTTTAAAAAAATGGTGTGTCCCCCCCTCCCCCCACATTTTTAACAAGCAGTCATCTGGAGGCTGGGGTTCTCAAACCGGTAATGGGCCATGGACATTGATTCCCCCCAGCCAAAAAATAACAGCCCTCCCAAGAAAAGGTGCATCTATTAGATGCGCCAATTCTGGCGTTTTGCCCGGTCTTCCCACTTGCTCTGTGGAAGTGGCTAGTGGGGTTCATATTTGTGGGGTTTGATGTAACATTTGCATTTTCAAGTGACCTCAAGCTCAGCAGTTAGTAATGCAGAGGAATCTATAAGTCATATCGATTGTTATTTTTAAATACATTTGTAAAACAAACACAGTTATACTCACCTTACACCCATTCCATTGAAGCCATGATCTCCTGTAAAAGAAAACACAATAAAAGACAACAATATCCCTCAGCTGTCCAACATACTATCCCATTCTGTAATCCATGTCTGTGATAATTAGTTTTCAACCTGAACGATGCCTATATGTGCCTGTCCAGGCTGAAAACCACTGATGAATGATCTGTGAGCATGGTGTCATTGATAACCGGTGAAGTCATTGAGGTTACTGCAGGTCACTGAGGCTGCGTTCCTATCTCACTTCAATGTGAACTGGGCGATAAACTGCGGTGACCTCAGTGAGATCACCGATAGCAACGTGAGGAAAAAGCCTGGATGGGGAGGGATACTGTTAGTTTTTATTTTATTTTTTATGGGCGACGAGGGCTTCAATAGAATGGGTGTTAGGTGAGTATAACCGAGTTTGTTATTTCTAAATACATTTGTAAAAAAACATATTTTTATTTTAAATAAAAGGACTTGATTCTGGCTGTGTCTTTATTTACAATCTAAACTATAGGATTAGCAATGGATAGGTGTCTTACAGTAGCCCCTCCATTACTAAGCCGTGGGCTTGATGTCACCTGAAAATACAGGTGACAGCAACCACACAATTATGAACTCCACTTGACAGACCCCTGAGGAAACCCAAGTGAAACGCACATTGGGGCTGCTGGCGGTGTGCGACATGCAGAGTAACAATGAGCAGGAGTTAATCAATGCGTGTGTGTAGCGATGCAGCATCATATTTGGGCCATCTCATTTTTAAGCCATTGAAAGCATAGACAGAACCTATATAGCCTTCATGGGTTTCTGAATTCTGTCTTGCATTCATCACACATCTGATGTTTAGGATTATAGAAGCACCTGCACTTTATAGGTTTACGTACTGAATTATATACTTTCCCTGCCCTAATACTATATGTGATACATACGCTTTTATACCCGAGTCCCTGCTCTATTTTACTTTGCCTTTGATACTTGTTCATTACTATATATATATATATATATATATATATATATATATATATATATATATATATATATATATTTGTATGCCCTGTTGTATATTTAATAAAGTTCATGACTTTTATTTTCATGTTTTCGGTAGTTATTTACGTAGGCTGATTGGAGTAGTACTTCATCAGTACTACATCAGCATACGCCTCTGTGCCTGGAGGTAAACTTTATACCAACGGTCACAGCTGCAGGCTCATGCTGTCATCTGACAGTCTGGGAACCGCAGCTCTCTGACTGCCGTTAATAATGTCACCACCAATCAGAGGCAGTGTTTGCAAATAATAGCATGGCAAACAACGGATGTTCGGGCCCCCCATTCATCTGAATTGGGATGCGGGATTGGATACTGTTCTGGTACCTGAACCAAACTTCTTTTTTAATGTCTGTCCAAACCCGCCAGACTCGAACATCCAGGGATTCGTCCATCACTATTCTGAGGGGCAACCCACAAGTAGAGCGACAAATTTTGTGTCATTTAGGACATAAATTGTAAATTTTAGAGCAAATTGTTGGCAGCTCATGGGTATTAGTGCGAATATAAAGACAGTGCCCTGAAGTCAGTGAGGCACCGGGCGGCGCAGGACTTTATTATATTGCTGTATTAGGATTTATTTTGCCGTGCAGAGAGAAATTGCTTGTTGCACGCAGGATAAACTTAATGCATTGTGTTAAAGTGAAGGTCTTTTTTTTTTATATTTAAACTCTGTTTATTAAATGCATAGTAGTACATACAGGCAATGATCCCATCCCCAGCGCGTGTAAACTGAACTCTCACACAACATCAATGACTATGGTATTGGAACCCGATTATGAAGGGTCTCAAGTAAGTACCATGAGGTGTGTGCGAATTGTCTTACGCAATAGTTGTTAATCCCATAAACTAATCCTCTTCCCTGGAAAGTGGCAATTCACAGGAACAAGTCATAAATTCAGGAGACAAGGGCAAAGGTAGTGGATGATAAAAGAAAAGGGCTAGGCACAACGGGAGGGGGGTCTGTTCAGTGTAGGGTCTCATGTAATAGAGGTTGTCTTCACACACACATGCTCAGTCCCCTCCTCCTAATGAGCCGAGTGCTGGAGGACACACACGCTCAGTCCCCTTCATCTAATGAGCCAAGAGCTGGAGGACACACACGCTCAGTCCCCTCCATCTAATGAGCTGAGTGCTGGAGGACACACACGCTCAGTCCCCTCCATCTAATGAGCCAAGAGCTGGAGGACACACACGCTCAGTCACCTCCACCTAATGAGCTGAGTGCTGGAGGACACACGCTCAGTCCTTTCCTCCTACTAAGGGTCCCTTTCCACTTGCGAGATAAAAAACGGTCCGTAATCTGGACCGAAAAAACGGATGGAACGTATGCGATTTTCATGCGAGTGTCATGCGAGTACAATGCGATTTTTAATCGCATCATCCGTATGACATCCGTATTACTGTCCGATTTGTACGCACCGGTGTCCTTTGAAAAGCCGGCAATTCAGCGCGGTGTACAGTAAAATCACACTGACAGGTTAGAATAGAGTAGATATATACACATAGAATAGGTATATATACATATATATATGTCAGTGAGACACCTATATATGTATATTTATATTTAATGCAGCGCTAGATAGCATAAAAGCCGCTAATTCAATTGCCGGCTTTTAATTTCTCCTTCACAAACCCGACATGATATGAGACATGGTTTACATACAGTAAACCATCTCATATCCCCCTTTTTTTTGCATATTCCACACTACTAATGTTAGTAGTGTGTACGTGCCAAATTTGGGTGCTGTAGCTATTAAATGTAAGGGTTAACTCGCGGAAAAAATTGGCGTGGGCTCCCGCGCAATTTTCTCCGCCAGAGCGGTAAAGCCAGTGACTGAGGGCAGATATTAATAGCCAGGAGAGGGTCCATGGTTATTGGCCCCCCCGTGGCTACAAACATCTGCCCCCAGCCACCCCAGAAAAGGCACATCTGGACGATGCGCCTATTCTGGCACTTGGCCACTCTCTTCCCACTCCCTGTAGCGGTGGGATATGGGGTAATGAAGGGTTAATGCCACCTTGCTATTGTAAGGTGACATTAAGCCAGATTAATAATGGAGAGGCGTTAATTATGACACCTATCCATTATTAATCCAATTGTAGGAAAGGGTTAAAAAACACACACACACATGATTACAAAGTAGTTTAATGAAATAAAGACAGCGGTTGTTGTAATAATTTATTGCTCTCTCAATCCATCAGGAACACCCTCGCTTGGCAACATAATAAACGCACAAGATACATACCCTCAGATGTCAGATCACGTCCCACGATGTAATCCATCTGAAGGGGTTAACTAATATTACAGGCAGGAGCCCTGCAAATGCAGCTGTGCTCCGTGCTTGTAATTCCCCAGCGAATGAATGAAATGTAGGTCATTGACCTACATTTCCTTCAGTCGCGGTGATGCGCCCCCTGGTGGATGTCCTCATATGACCTGGAGCGTGGGAAAAAGTTCCCAGGCTGCAGTTTATGAGAACATCCACCAGAGGGCGCCTCACCGCGACTCAATGTAAGTACAGATCCTGCTTTCCTTTCAGCACCCGGGGGATTACAGGCACCAGTGAGTGGTTTATCGCAGCTCGTGCCTGTAATATTAGTTAACCCCTTCAGATGGATTAACTCGTGGGACATGATCGGACATCAGAAGGTATGTATCTTGTGCGGTTATTATTTTGCCAAGCGAGGGTTTCCTGATGGATTGAGAGAACAATAAATTATTACAACAACCGCTGTGTTTATTTCATTAAACTACTTTTAAATCATGTGTGTGTGTTTTTTAACCCTTTCCTACAATTGGATTAATAATGGATAGGTGTCATAATTGACGCCTCTCCATTATTAATCTGGCTTAATGTCACCTTACAATAGCAAGGTGGCATTAACCCTTCATTACCCCATATCCCACCGCTACAGGGAGTGGGAAGAGAGTGGCCAAGTGCCAGAATAGGCGCATCTTCCAGATGTGCCTTTTCTGGGGTGGCTGGGGGCAGATGTTTTTAGCCACGGGGGGCCAATAACCATGGACCCTCTCCTGGCTATTAATATCTGCCCTCAGTCACTGGCTTTACCGCTCTGGCGGAGAAAATTGCGCGGGAGCCCACGCCAATTTTTTCCGCCATTTAACACTTTATTTCAGCAGCTACAGCGCTGAAATTTTGCACATACACACTACTAACATTAATAGTGTGGAATATGCAAAAAAATGGGGATATGAGATGGTTTACTGTATGTAAACCATGTCTCATATCCTGTCGGGTTTGTGCAGGAGAAATGAGAAGCCGGCAATTGAATTAGCGGCTTTAATGCTATCTAGTGCTGCATTAAATATAAATATACATATATAGGTGTCTCACTGACATATATATATGTATATAGACACATTCTATGTGTATATATCTAGTCTATTCTAACCTGTCAGTGTGATTTTACTGTACACCGCGCTGAATTACCGGCTTTTCAAAGGACACCGGTGCGTAAAAATCGGACAGAACTCGCATGGTGCGAGTGCTGTGCGATTTTTTTCTCGCACCCATTGACTTGCATTGGCGAGTCTCGTCCGAGAATCGCAGCAATACGCAGCATGCTGCGATTTTTTTCTCAGCCGATCCAGATTTTTCTCAGTCCGATTTCAGCTGAGAAAAAAATCGCAAATCAAAAGACACCTATTAACTAACATTGGTCCGAGTGCAATCCGATTTTTTATCGGATTGCACGCGTCCGTTTTCCTCGCAAGTGGAAAGGGACCCTAAGCCGAGTGCTGGAAGACACACACGCTCCGTCCCTCCACTTAATGACCCGAGGGCTGGAAGACACACAAGAAGGGGACACGCTTATCAGCTTCCAGAGGAGCAAGGAGACTGATTCTGGCCAGAGCCTCAGCAGTACATATTAACAGAAGCATCAACAGATCTCATCTACAAGTTGTTGAAAATTTCCGAGCAGAGATTGCCATGAAGTGTGTGAAGTCTGCAATGTGAATATAATTTGAGTGGATTTCATGGCGGATTTCTCCTTTTGTAATGGACAGGGTGAAATCCAGGATAAACCTGCAGCACAGTCCACAGCTTTACAGATTATTCTGCACCAAATATTAATTTCTCTGAAAACTCTTCCTGCATTGCTCAACTGCGCGGTTATGGACTGAAGTCATCCATTGTGCTGTGGAGATGACGGCAGAGACTGTGATTAATCACCTGCATTGCACCATAGCCCCTTCATGACGAGAGCGAAAAAGAGGAAGAAACAGCAGGACAAATCGCCAGGACTCACCTAAAACTGTGCGGAGAGACCGACGCAACTGCGTGGGGAGACCGACGCAACTGCGTGGGGAGACCGACGCAACTGCGTGGGGAGACCGACGCAACAGCGCGGGAGACCGACGCAACAGCGCGGGGAGACAGGCGCAACAGCGCGGGGAGACCGACGCAACAGCGCGGGGAGACAGGCGCAACAGCGCGGGGAGACCGACGCAACAGCGCGGGGGGCACGACGCAACAGCGCGGAGAGACCGACGCAACGGCGCGGGGGGCACGACGCAACAGCGCGGAGAGACCGACGCAACAGTGCGGGGAGACAGGCGCAACAGCACGGGGAGACCGACGCAACAGCGCGGGGAGACCGACGCAACAGTGCAGAGAGACCGACACAACAGTCCAGAAAGACCGACAACAGTGCGGGGAGACCGACACAACAGTGCAGAGAGACCGACGCAACAGCGCGGGGAGACTGATGCAACAGCGCGGGGAGACCGACGCAACAGTGCAGAGAGACCGACGCAACAGTGCGGGGAGACTGCATCAGAGAGAAGGTCAACGCCACTGGTCTGGAAGGAGACTACAATCTATTACTCCCCAGCCAGCTATCAGGGAGTGACTGTAGTGATCAGTGAGATGAGACCTTACCGGATCGCTCCTCTCCTGTGTGACCCTATAACTGACTATGCATATTGCCTCTTCTGAGAAAAAGAGGACTTAACTCTATAGCGCCGCCTGTTGGAAGTAGCGATCCTACAAGTCACAATCAACCCTTTAACGAGTCGCACGGCGAATAAGCCTCTTTACCTTGACAAGCCAGCTGGTATGTCACTCTCCATAAGGAGAAACGTTACCCCTTAGACCCTATAACTGACGTAATTTTCCATTTCTATTGTGAGAATTTTATGACTTTATCTCATTTTTTTTATTATTATTATTTTTATTATTACATTATTATTATTACATAAAAAACAATAAAATGATTTCATTACAAACCATTTCCGGGAGCTCGTTCCTCCGCGATCAGTACAGGACATCGTGACAATCAGGAAAGAAGACAAACGATACCAGGTCCACTCACTGCGCTGGAACACGGCACATCATCGTCACAATGTGTCACACATTCCTGAGTGACAGAATCAGCGAAGAAAGAAACTAAAAATATCTGCAGCTTCCACAGGAAAGATATCTGCAACATTACACAGTACTGCTCACACCGACCATAGGGATTACACAGTACTACTCCCACCGTCCACAGGGATTACACAGTACTACTCCCACCGTCCACAGGGATTACACAGTACTACTCCCACCGACCATAGGGATTACACAGTTATACTCCCACCGACCATAGGGATTACACAGTACTACTCCCACCGTCCACAGGGATTACACAGTACTACTCCCACCGACCACAGGGATTACACAGTACTAATCCCACTGACCATAGGGATTACACAGTGCTACTCCCACCGTCCACAGGGATTACACAGTACTACTCCCACTGACCATAGGGATTACACAGTGCTACTGCCACCGTCCACAGGGATTACACAGTACTACTCCCACCAACCATAGGGATTACACAGTACTACTCCCACCGTCCACAGGGATTACACAGTACTACTCCCACCGTCCACAGGGATTACACAGTACTACTCCCACCGACCATAGGGATTACACAGTACTACTCCCACCGTCCACAGGGATTACACAGTACTACTCCCACCGACCACAGGGATTACACAGTACTACTCCCACTGACCATAGGGATTACACAGTGCTACTCCCACCGTCCACAGGGATTACACAGTACTACTCCCACTGACCATAGGGATTACACAGTACTACTCCCACCGACCATAGGGATTAGACAGTACTACTCCCACCGACCATAGGGATTACACAGTACTACTCCCATCGTCCACAGGGATTACACAGTACTACTCCCACCGACCATAGGGATTACACAGTACTACTCCCACCGTCCACAGGGATTACACAGTACTACTCCCACCGACCATAGGGATTACACAGTACTGCTCCCATCGTCCACAGGGATTACACAGTACTACTCCCACCGACCATAGGGATTACACAGTACTACTCCCACCGTCCACAGGGATTACACAGTACTACTCCCACCGACCATAGGGATTACACAGTACTACTGCCACCGTCCACAGGGATTACACAGTACTACTCCCACCGTCCACAGGGATTACACAGTACTACTCCCACCGTCCACAGGGATTACACAGTACTACTCCCACCGTCCACAGGGATTACACAGTACTACTCCCACCGACCATAGGGATTACACAGTTATACTCCCACCGACCATAGGGATTACACAGTACTACTCCCACCGTCCACAGGGATTACACAGTACTACTCCCACCGACCACAGGGATTACACAGTACTAATCCCACTGACCATAGGGATTACACAGTGCTACTCCCACCGTCCACAGGGATTACACAGTACTACTCCCACTGACCATAGGGATTACACAGTGCTACTGCCACCGTCCACAGGGATTACACAGTACTACTCCCACCGACCATAGGGATTACACAGTACTACTCCCACCGTCCACAGGGATTACACAGTACTACTCCCACCGTCCACAGGGATTACACAGTACTACTCCCACCGACCATAGGGATTACACAGTACTACTCCCACCGTCCACAGGGATTACACAGTACTACTCCCACCGACCACAGGGATTACACAGTACTACTCCCACTGACCATAGGGATTACACAGTGCTACTCCCACCGTCCACAGGGATTACACAGTACTACTCCCACTGACCATAGGGATTACACAGTGCTACTCCCACCGTCCACAGGGATTACACAGTACTACTCCCACCGACCATAGGGATTAGACAGTACTACTCCCACCGACCATAGGGATTACACAGTACTACTCCCATCGTCCACAGGGATTGCACAGTACTACTCCCACCGACCATAGGGATTACACAGTACTACTCCCACCGTCCACAGGGATTACACAGTACTACTCCCACCGACCATAGGGATTACACAGTACTGCTCCCATCGTCCACAGGGATTACACAGTACTACTCCCACCGACCATAGGGATTACACAGTACTACTCCCACCGTCCACAGGGATTACACAGTACTACTCCCACCGACCATAGGGATTACACAGTACTACTGCCACCGTCCACAGGGATTACACAGTACTACTCCCACCGACCACAGGGATTACACAGTACTACTCCCACTGACCATAGGGATTACACAGTGCTACTCCCACCGTCCACAGGGATTACACAGTACTACTCCCACCGACCATAGGGATTACACAGTGCTACTCCCACCGTCCACAGGGATTACACAGTACTACTCCCACCGACCATAGGGATTACACAGTACTACTCCCACCGCCGACCATAGGGATTACACAGTACCACTCCAATCGTCCACAGGGATTACACAGTACTACTCCCACCGACCATAGGGATTACACAGTACTACTCCCACCGTCCACAGGGATTACACAGTACTACTCCCACCGACCATAGGGATTACACAGTACTACTCCCATCGTCCACAGGGATTACACAGTACTACTCCCACCGACCATAGGGATTACACAGTACTACTCCCACCGTCCACAGGGATTACACAGTACTACTCCCACCGACCATAGGGATTACACAGTAGTACTCCCACCGACCATAGGGATTACACAGTGCTACTCCCACCGACCATAGGGATTACACAGTACTACTCCCACCGCCGACCATAGGGATTACACAGTACCACTCCAATCGTCCACAGGGATTACACAGTACTACTCCCACCGACCATAGGGATTACACAGTACTACTCCCACCGTCCACAGGGATTACACAGTACTACTCCCACCGACCATAGGGATTACACAGTACTACTCCCATCGTCCACAGGGATTACACAGTACTACTCCCACCGACCATAGGGATTACACAGTACTACTCCCACCGTCCACAGGGATTACACAGTACTACTCCCACCGACCATAGGGATTACACAGTAGTACTCCCACCGACCATAGGGATTACACAGTGCTACTCCCACCGACCATAGGGATTACACAGTACTACTCCCACTGACCATAGGGATTACACAGTGCTACTCCCACCGACCATAGGGATTACACAGTACTACTCCCACCGTCCACAGGGATTACACAGTACTACTCCCACCGACCATAGGGATTACACAGTACTACTCCCACAGTCCGCAGGGATTACACAGTACTACTCCCACCAACCATAGGGATTACACAGTACTACTCCCACCGTCCACAGGGATTACACAGTACTACTCCTATCGACCATAGGGATTACACAGTACTACCCCCACGTCCACAGGGATTACACAGTACTACTCCCACCGACCATAGAAATTACACAGTACTACTCCCATCGTCCACAGGGATTACACAGTACTACTCCCACCGACCATAGGGATTAAACAGTACTACTCCCACCGTCCACAGGGATTACACAGTACTACTCCCACCGACCATAGGGATTACACAGTACTACTCCCACCGTCCACAGGGATTTCACAGTACTACTACTACCGACCATAGGGATTATACAGTTCTACTCCCACCGTCCACAGGGATTACACAGTACTACTCCCACCGACCATAGAGATTACACAGTACTACTCCCACCGACCATAGGGATTACACAATTCTACTCCCACGACCACAGGGTTTACACAGTACTACTCGCACCGGCCACTGGGATTACACAGTACTACTCCCACCGATCATAAGGATTACACAGTACTACTCCCACCGACCATAGGGATTACACAGTACTACTCCCACCAACCATAGGGATAACACAGTACTACTCCGACCGTCCACAGGGATTACACAGTACTACTCCTACCGACCATAGGGATTACACAGTACTACTCCCACCGTCCACAGGGATTACACAGTACTACTCCCACCGACCATAGAGATTACACAGTACTATTCCCACCGCTCACAGGGATTACACAGTACTACTCCCACCGACCATAGGGGTTACACAGTACTACTCCCACCGTCCACAGAGATTAAACAGTACTACTACCACCGACCATAGGGATTACACAGTACTACTCCCACCGTCCATAGGGATTACAGAGTATTACTCCCACTGACCACAGAGATTACACAGTACTACTCCCACCGTCCATAGGGATTACAGAGTATTACTCCCACCGACCACAGGGTTTACACAGTACTACTCCCACTGACCACAGAAATTACACAGTACTACTCCCACCGACCACAGGGATTACACAGTACTACTCCCACCGACCATAGGGATTACAAAGTACTACTCCCACCGTCCATAGGGATTACAGAGTATTACTCCCACTGACCATAGGGATTACACAGTCCTACTCCCACCGACCATAGAGATTACACAGTCCTACTCCCGCCGACCATAGGGATTACACAGCACTACTCCCACCGATCATAGGGATTACACAGTCCTACTCCCACCGACCTCAGGGATTACACAGTACTACTCCCACCAACCACAGGGATTACACAGTACTACTCCCACAGACCATAGATATTACACAGTACTACTCCAACCGACCATAAGGATTACACAGTACTACTCCCACCGACCACAGGGATTACACAGTACTACTCCCACCGACCACAGGGATTACACAGTGCTACTCCCACCGACCGCAGGGATTACACAGTACTACTCCCACCGACCATAGGGATTACAAAGTACTACTCCCACCGACCGCAGGGATTACACAGTACTACTCCTACCCACCACAGGGATTACACAGTGCTACTCCCACCAACCATAGGGATTACACAATACTACTCCCACCGACCACAGGGATTACACAGTACTACTCCCACCAACCATAGGGATTACACAGTACTACTCCCACCGTCCACAGGGATTACACAGTACTACTCCCGCCGACCATAGAGATTACACAGCACTACTCCCACCGATCACAGGGATTACACAGTCCTACTCCCACCGACCTCAGGGATTACACAGTACTACTCCCACCGACCATAGATATTACACAGTACTACTCCCACCGACTATAGAGATTACACAGTACTACTCCCACCGACCACAGGGATTACACAGTACTACTCCCACCGACCACAGGGATTACACAGTTCTACTTCCACCGGCCGCAGGGATTACACAGTACTACTCTCACTGACCATAAGGATTATACAGTACTACTCCCACCGACCATAGATATTACACAGCACTACTCCCACCGACCTCAGGGATTACACAGTACTACTCCCACCGACCATAGATATTACACAGTACTACTCCCACCGACTATAGAGATTACACAGTACTACTCCCACCGACCACAGGGATTACACAGTACTACTCCCACCGACCACAGGGATTACACAGTTCTACTTCCACCGGCCGCAGGGATTACACAGTACTACTCTCACCGACCATAGGGATTATACAGTACTACTCCCACCGACCATAGATATTACACAGTACTACTCCCACCGACCACAGGGATTACACAGTTCTACTTCCACCGGCCGCAGGGATTACACAGTACTACTCTCACCGACCATAGGGATTACACAGTACTACTCCCACCGACCATAGGGATTACACAGTACTACTCCCACTGACCATAGGGATTACATAGTGCTACTCCCACCGACCATAGGGATTACACAGCACTACTCCCACCGATCACAGGGATTACACAGTCCTACTCCCACCGCCCACAGGGATTACACAGTGCTACTCCCACCGGCCACAGGGATTACACAGTACTACTCCCACCGACCATAGGGATTACACAGTACTACTCCCACCGTCCACAGGGATTTCACAGTACTACTACTACCGACCATAGGGATTATACAGTTCTACTCCCACCGTCCACAGGGATTACACAGTACTACTCCCACCGACCATAGAGATTACACAGTACTACTCCCACCGACCATAGGGATTACACAATTCTACTCCCACGACCACAGGGTTTACACAGTACTACTCGCACCGGCCACTGGGATTACACAGTACTACTCCCACCGATCATAAGGATTACACAGTACTACTCCCACCGACCATAGGGATTACACAGTACTACTCCCACCAACCATAGGGATAACACAGTACTACTCCGACCGTCCACAGGGATTACACAGTACTACTCCTACCGACCATAGGGATTACACAGTACTACTCCCACCGTCCACAGGGATTACACAGTACTACTCCCACCGACCATAGAGATTACACAGTACTATTCCCACCGCTCACAGGGATTACACAGTACTACTCCCACCGACCATAGGGGTTACACAGTACTACTCCCACCGTCCACAGAGATTAAACAGTACTACTACCACCGACCATAGGGATTACACAGTACTACTCCCACCGTCCATAGGGATTACAGAGTATTACTCCCACTGACCACAGAGATTACACAGTACTACTCCCACCGTCCATAGGGATTACAGAGTATTACTCCCACCGACCACAGGGTTTACACAGTACTACTCCCACTGACCACAGAAATTACACAGTACTACTCCCACCGACCACAGGGATTACACAGTACTACTCCCACCGACCATAGGGATTACAAAGTACTACTCCCACCGTCCATAGGGATTACAGAGTATTACTCCCACTGACCATAGGGATTACACAGTCCTACTCCCACCGACCATAGAGATTACACAGTCCTACTCCCGCCGACCATAGGGATTACACAGCACTACTCCCACCGATCATAGGGATTACACAGTCCTACTCCCACCGACCTCAGGGATTACACAGTACTACTCCCACCAACCACAGGGATTACACAGTACTACTCCCACAGACCATAGATATTACACAGTACTACTCCAACCGACCATAAGGATTACACAGTACTACTCCCACCGACCACAGGGATTACACAGTACTACTCCCACCGACCACAGGGATTACACAGTGCTACTCCCACCGACCGCAGGGATTACACAGTACTACTCCCACCGACCATAGGGATTACAAAGTACTACTCCCACCGACCGCAGGGATTACACAGTACTACTCCTACCCACCACAGGGATTACACAGTGCTACTCCCACCAACCATAGGGATTACACAATACTACTCCCACCGACCACAGGGATTACACAGTACTACTCCCACCAACCATAGGGATTACACAGTACTACTCCCACCGTCCACAGGGATTACACAGTACTACTCCCGCCGACCATAGAGATTACACAGCACTACTCCCACCGATCACAGGGATTACACAGTCCTACTCCCACCGACCTCAGGGATTACACAGTACTACTCCCACCGACCATAGATATTACACAGTACTACTCCCACCGACTATAGAGATTACACAGTACTACTCCCACCGACCACAGGGATTACACAGTACTACTCCCACCGACCACAGGGATTACACAGTTCTACTTCCACCGGCCGCAGGGATTACACAGTACTACTCTCACTGACCATAAGGATTATACAGTACTACTCCCACCGACCATAGATATTACACAGCACTACTCCCACCGACCTCAGGGATTACACAGTACTACTCCCACCGACCATAGATATTACACAGTACTACTCCCACCGACTATAGAGATTACACAGTACTACTCCCACCGACCACAGGGATTACACAGTACTACTCCCACCGACCACAGGGATTACACAGTTCTACTTCCACCGGCCGCAGGGATTACACAGTACTACTCTCACCGACCATAGGGATTATACAGTACTACTCCCACCGACCATAGATATTACACAGTACTACTCCCACCGACCACAGGGATTACACAGTTCTACTTCCACCGGCCGCAGGGATTACACAGTACTACTCTCACCGACCATAGGGATTACACAGTACTACTCCCACCGACCATAGGGATTACACAGTACTACTCCCACTGACCATAGGGATTACATAGTGCTACTCCCACCGACCATAGGGATTACACAGCACTACTCCCACCGATCACAGGGATTACACAGTCCTACTCCCACCGCCCACAGGGATTACACAGTGCTACTCCCACCGGCCACAGGGATTACACAGTACTACTCCCACCGACCATAGAGATTACACAGTACTACTCTCACCGACCATAGATATTACACAGCACTACTCCCACCATCCACAGGGATTACACAGTACTACTCCCACCGACCATAGGGATTACACAGTACTACTCCCACTGACCATAGGGATTACACAGTGCTACTCCCACCGACCATAGGGATTACACAGCACTACTCCCACCGATCACAGGGATTACACAGTCCTACTCCCACCGACCTCAGGGATTACACAGTACTACTCCCACCGACCATAGATATTACACAGTACTACTCCCACCGACTATAGAGATTACACAGTACTACTCCCACCGACCACAGGGATTACACAGTACTACTCCCACCGACCACAGGGATTACACAGTTCTACTTCCACCGACCACAGGGATTACACAGTACTACTCTCACCGACCATAGGGATTATACAGTACTACTCCTACCGACCATAGGGATTACACAGTGCTACTCCCACCGACCATAGGGAATACACAGTACTACTCCCACCGTCCACAGGGATTACACAGTACTACTCCTACCGACCATAGGGATTGCACAGTACTACTCCCACCGCCCACAGGGATTACACAGTGCTACTCCCACCGGCCACAGGGATTACACAGTACTACTCCCACCGACCATAGAGATTACACAGTACTACTCCCACCGTCCACAGGGATTAAACAGTACTACTACCACCGACCATAGGGATCACACAGTACTACTCCCACCGTCCATAGGGATTACAGAGTATTACTCCCACTGACAATAGAGATTACACAGTACTACTCCCACCGTCCATAGGGATTACAGAGTATTACTCCCACCGACCACAGGGTTTACACAGTACTACTCCCACCGACCACAGGGATTACACAGTACTACTCCCACCGACCACAGGGATTACACAGTCCTACTCCCACCGACCTCAGGGATTACACAGTACTACTCCCACCGATCACAGGGATTACACAGTACTACTCCCACAGACCATAGATATTACACAGTACTACTCCCACCGACCATAAGGATTAGACAGTACTACTCCCACCGACCACAGGGATTACACAGTACTACTCCCACCGACCACAGGGATTACACAGTGCTACTCCCAACGACCGCGGGGATTACACAGTACTACTCCTACCGACCATAGGGATTACAAAGTACTACTCCCACCGACCGCAGGGATTACACAGTACTACTCCTACCCAACACAGGGATTACACAGTGCTACTCCCACAAACCATAGGGATTACACAATACTACTCCCACCGACCATAGGGATTACACAGTACTACTCCCACCAACTATAGGGATTACACAATACTACTCCCACCGTCCACAGGGATTACACAGTACTACTCCCACCGACCATAGGGATTACACAGTACTACTCCCACCGTCCACAGGGATTACACAGTACTACTCCCACCGACCATAGGGATTACACAGTACTACTCCCACTGACCATAGGGATTACACAGTGCTACTCCCACCGACCATAGGGATTACACAGTACTACTCCTACCGTCCACAGGGATTACACAGTACTACTTCCGCTGACGATAGGGATTACACAGCACTACTCCCACCGATCACAGGGATTACACAGTCCTACTCCCACCGACCTCAGGGATTACACAGTACTACTCCCACCGACCATAGATATTACACAGTACTACTCCCACCGACTATAGGGATTACACAGTACTACTCCCACCGACCACAGGGATTACACAGTACTACTCCCACCGACCACAGGGATTACACAGTTGTACTTCCACCGACCGCAGGGATTACACAGTACTACTCTCACCGACCATAGGGATTATACAGTACTACTCCTACCGACCATACGGATTACACAGTGCTACTCCCACCGACCATAGGGATTACACAGTACTACTCCCACCGTCCACAGGGATTACACAGTACTACTCCTACCGACCATAGGGATTGCACAGTACTACTCCCACCGTCCACAGGGATTACACAGTGCTACTCCCACCGGCCACAGGGATTACACAGTACTACTCCCACCGACCATAGAGATTACACAGTACTACTCCCACCGTCCACAGGGATTACACAGTACTACTCCCACCGACCATAGGGATTACATAGTACTACTCCCACCGTCCACAGGGATTAAACAGTACTACTACCACCGACCATAGGGATCACACAGTACTACTCCCACCGTCCATAGGGATTACAGAGTATTACTCCCACTGACCATAGAGATTACACAGTACTACTACCACCGTCCATAGGGATTACAGAGTATTACTCCCACCGACCACAGGGTTTACACAGTACTACTCCCACCGACCACAGGGATTACACAGTACTACTCCCACCGACCACAGGGATTACACAGTCCTACTCCCACCGACCTCAGGGATTACACAGTACTACTCCCACCGATCACAGGGATTACACAGTACTACTCCCACAGACCATAGATATTACACAGTACTACTCCCACCGACTATAAGGATTAGACAGTACTACTCCCACCGACCACAGGGATTACACAGTACTACTCCCACCGACCACAGGGATTACACAGTGCTACTCCCAACGACCGCGGGGATTACACAGTACTACTCCTACCAACCATAGGGATTACAAAGTACTACTCCCACCGACCGCAGGGATTACACAGTACTACTCCTACCCAACACAGGGATTACACAGTGCTACTCCCACAAACCATAGGGATTACACAATACTACTCCCACCGACCATAGGGATTACACAGTACTACTCCCACCAACTATAGGGATTACACAATACTACTCCCACCGTCCACAGGGATTACACAGTACTACTCCCACCGACCATAGGGATTACACAGTACTACTCCCACCGTCCACAGGGATTACACAGTACTACTCCCACCGACTATAGGGATTACACAGTACTACTCCCACTGACCATAGGGATTACACAGTGCTACTCCCACCGACCATAGGGATTACACAGTACTACTCCTACCGTCCACAGGGATTACACAGTACTACTTCCGCTGACGATAGGGATTACACAGCACTACTCCCACCGATCACAGGGATTACACAGTCCTACTCCCACCGACCTCAGGGATTACACAGTACTACTCCCACCGACCATAGATATTACACAGTACTACTCCCACCGACTATAGGGATTACACAGTACTACTCCCACCGACCACAGGGATTACACAGTACTACTCCCACCGACCACAGGGATTACACAGTTGTACTTCCACCGACCGCAGGGATTACACAGTACTACTCTCACGGACCATAGGGATTATACAGTACTACTCCTACCGACCATACGGATTACACAGTGCTACTCCCACCGACCATAGGGATTACACAGTACTACTCCCACCGTCCACAGGGATTACACAGTAATACTCCTACCGACCATAGGGATTGCACAGTACTACTCCCACCGTCCACAGGGATTACACAGTGCTACTCCCACCGGCCACAGGGATTACACAGTACTACTCCCACCGACCATAGAGATTACACAGTACTACTCCCACCGTCCACAGGGATTACACAGTACTACTCCCACCGACCATAGGGATTACATAGTACTACTCCCACCGTCCACAGGGATTAAACAGTACTACTACCACCGACCATAGGGATCACACAGTACTACTCCCACCGTCCATAGGGATTACAGAGTATTACTCCCACTGACCATAGAGATTACACAGTACTACTACCACCGTCCATAGGGATTACAGAGTATTACTACCACCGACCACAGGGTTTACACAGTACTACTCCCACCGACCACAGGGATTACACAGTACTACTCCCACAGACCATAGATATTACACAGTACTACTCCCACCGACCACAGGGATTACACAGTGCTACTCCCACCGACCGCAGGGATTACACAGTACTACTCATACCGACCATAGGGATTACACAGTACTACTTCCGCTGACGATAGGGATTACACAGCACTACTCCCACCGACCATAGGGATTACACAGTACTACTCCCACCGTCCACAGGGATTACACAGTACTACTCCCACCGACCATAGGGATTACACAGTACTACTCCCACTGACCATAGGGATTACACAGTGCTACTCCCACCGACCATAGGGATTACACAGTACTACTCCTACCGTCCACAGGGATTACACAGTACTACTTCCGCTGACGATAGGGATTACACAGCACTACTCCCACCGATCACAGGGATTACACAGTCCTACTCCCACCGACCTCAGGGATTACACAGTACTACTCCCACCGACCATAGATATTACACAGCACTACTCCCACCGATCACAGGGATTACACAGTCCTACTCCCACCGACCTCAGGGATTACACAGTACTACTCCCACCGACCATAGATATTACACAGTTGTACTTCCACCGACCGCAGGGATTACACAGTACTACTCTCACCGACCATAGGGATTATACAGTACTACTCCTACCGACCATACAGATTACACAGTGCTACTCCCACCGACCATAGGGATTACACAGTACTACTCCCACCATCCACAGGGATTACACAGTACTACTCCTACCGACCATAGGGATTGCACAGTACTACTCCCACCGTCCACAGGGATTACACAGTGCTACTCCCACCGGCCACAGGGATTACACAGTACTACTCCCACCGACCATAGAGATTACACAGTACTACTCCCACCGTCCACAGGGATTACACAGTACTACTCCCACCGACCATAGGGATTACACAGTACTACTCCCACCGTCCACAGGGATTAAACAGTACTACTACCACCGACCATAGGGATCACACAGTACTACTCTCACCGTCCATAGGGATTACAGAGTATTACTCCCACTGACCATAGAGATTACACAGTACTACTCCCACCGTCCATAGGGATTACAGAGTATTACTACCACCGACCACAGGGTTTACACAGTACTACTCCCACCGACCACAGGGATTACACAGTACTACTCCCACAGACCATAGATATTACACAGTACTACTCCCACCGACCACAGGGATTACACAGTGCTACTCCCACCGACCGCAGGGATTACACAGTACTACTCCTACCGACCATAGGGATTACAAAGTACTACTCCCACCGACCGCAGGGATTACACAGTACTACTCCTACCCAACACAGGGATTACACAGCGCTACTCCCACCAACCATAGGGATTACACAATACTACTCCCACCGACCATAGGGGTTACACAGTACTACTCCCACCGTCCACAGGGATTAAACAGTACTACTACCACCGACCACATGGATTACATAGTACTACTCCCACCGACCATAGGGATTACACAGTACTACTCCCACTGACCATAGAGATTACACAGCACTACTCCCACCGACCATAAGGATTACACAGTACTACTCCCACCGACCACAGGGATTACACAGTACTACTCCCACCAACCACAGGGATTACACAGTGCTACTCCCACCGACCGCAGGGATTACACAGTACTACTCCTACCGACCATAGGGATTACAAAGTACTACTCCCACCGACCGCAGGGATTACACAGTACTACTCCTACCCAACACAGGGATTACACAGCGCTACTCCCACCAACCATAGGGATTACACAATACTACTCCCACCGACCATAGGGGTTACACAGTACTACTCCCACCGTCCACAGGGATTAAACAGTACTACTACCACCGACCACATGGATTACATAGTACTACTCCCACCGACCATAGGGATTACACAGTACTACTCCCACTGACCCATAGAGATTACACAGCACTACTCCCACCGACCATAAGGATTACACAGTACTACTCCCACCGACCACAGGGATTACACAGTACTACTCCCACCAACCACAGGGATTACACAGTGCTACTCCCACCGACCGCAGGGATTACACAGTACTACTCCTACCGACCATAGGAATTACAAAGTACTACTCCCACCGACCGCAGGGATTACACAGTACTACTCCTACCCAACACAGGGATTACACAGCGCTACTCCCACCAACCATAGGGATTACACAATACTACTCCCACCGACCACAGGGATTACACAGTCCTACTCCCACCGACCTCAGGGATTACACAGTACTACTCCCACCGATCACAGGGATTACACAGTACTACTCCCACAGACCATAGATATTACACAGTACTACTCCCACCGACCATAAGTATTACACAGTACTACTCCCACCGACCACAGGGATTACACAGTACTACTCCCACCGACCACAGGGATTACACAGTGCTACTCCCACTGACCGCAGGGATTACACAGTACTACTCCTACCGACCATAGGGATTACAAAGTACTACTCCCACCGACCGCAGGGATTACACAGTACTACTCCTACCCAACACAGGGATTACACAGCGCTACTCCCACCAACCATAGGGATTACACAATACTACTCCCACCGACCATAGGGATTACACAGTACTACTCCCACCAACCATAGGGATTACACAATACTACTCCCACCGTCCACAGGGATTACACAGTACTACTCCCGCCGACCATAGGGATTACACAGTACTACTCCCACCATCCACAGGGATTACACAGTACTACTCCCACTGACCACAGGGATTACACAGTACTACTCCCACCGACCATAGGGATAACACAGTACTACTCCCACCGACCATAGGGGTTACACAGTACTACTCCCACCGTCCACAGGGATTAAACAGTACTACTACCACCGACCACATGGATTACACAGTACTACTCCCACCGACCATAGATATTACACAGCACTACTCCCACCGACCATAGGGATTACACAGTACTACTCCCACTGACCATAGAGATTACACAGCACTACTCCCACCGACCATAAGGATTACACAGTACTACTCCCACCGACCACAGGGATTACACAGTACTACTCCCAACAACCACAGGGATTACACAGTGCTACTCCCACCGACCGCAGGGATTACACAGTACTACTCCTACCGACCATAGGGATTACAAAGTACTACTCCCACCGACCGCAGGGATTACACAGTACTACTCCTACCCAACACAGGGATTACACAGCGCTACTCCCACCAACCATAGGGATTACACAATACTACTCCCACCGACCACAGGGATTACACAGTCCTACTCCCACCGACCTCAGGGATTACACAGTACTACTCCCACCGATCACAGGGATTACACAGTACTACTCCCACAGACCATAGATATTACACAGTACTACTCCCACCGACCATAAGTATTACACAGTACTACTCCCACCGACCACAGGGATTACACAGTACTACTCCCACCGACCACAGGGATTACACAGTGCTACTCCCACCGACCGCAGGGATTACACAGTACTACTCCTACCGACCATAGGGATTACAAAGTACTACTCCCACCGACCGCAGGGATTACACAGTACTACTCCTACCCAACACAGGGATTACACAGCGCTACTCCCACCAACCATAGGGATTACACAATACTACTCCCACCGACCATAGGGATTACACAGTACTACTCCCACCAACCATAGGGATTACACAATACTACTCCCACCGTCCACAGGGATTACACAGTACTACTCCCGCCGACCATAGGGATTACACAGTACTACTCCCACCATCCACAGGGATTACACAGTACTACTCCCACTGACCACAGGGATTACACAGTACTACTCCCACCGACCATAGGGATAACACAGTACTACTCCCACCGACCATAGGGGTTACACAGTACTACTCCCACCGTCCACAGGGATTAAACAGTACTACTACCACCGACCACATGGATTACACAGTACTACTCCCACCGACCATAGATATTACACAGCACTACTCCCACCGACCATAGGGATTACACAGTACTACTCCCACCGACCACAGGGATTACACAGTACTACTCCCACCGACCACAAGGATTACACAGTTCTACTTCCACCGACCGCAGGGATTACACAGTACTACTCTCACCGACCATAGGGATCATACAGTACTACTCCTACCGACCATAGGGATTACACAGTGCTACTTCCACCGACCATAGGGATTACACAGTACAACTCCCACCGTCCACAGGGATTACACAGTACTACTCCTACCGACCATAGGGATTACACAGTACTACTCCCACCATCCACAGGGATTACACAGTACTACTCCCACCGACCATAGGAATTACACAGTGCTACTCCCACCGGCCATAGGGATTACACGGTACTACTCCCACCGACCACAGGGATTACACAGTACTACTCCCACTGACCATAGGAATTACACAGCACTACTCCCACCGACCTCAGGGATTACACAGTGCTACTCCCACCGTCCACAGGGATTACACAGTACTACTCCCACCGACCATAGGGATTACACAATGCTACTCCCACTGACCATAGGGATTACACAGTGCTACTCCCACCGACCATAGGGATTACACAGTACTACTCCCACTGACCATAGGGATTACACAGTAGTACTCCCACTGACCATAGGGATTACACAGTACTACTCCCACCGACCGCAGGGATTATACAATACTACTCCCACCGACCATAGGGATTACACAGTACTACTCCCACCGACCATAGGGATTATACAGTACTACTCCCACCGACAATAGGGATTACACAGTACTACTCCCACCGACCATAGGGATTACACAGTACTACTCCCACCGACCATAGGGATTATACAGTACTACTTACACCGACCATAGGGATTACACAGTACTACTCCCACCGACCATAGGGATTACACAGTACTACTCCCACCGACCATAGGGATTACAAAGTTCTACTCCCACCGACCGCAGGGATTACACAGTACTACTCCTACCCACCACAGGGATTACACAGCACTACTCCCACCGACCATAGGGATAACACAATACTACTCCCACCGACCACAGGGATTACACAGTACTACTCCCACCGACCATAGGGATTACACAGTACTACTCCCACCGACCATAGGGGTTACACAGTACTACTCCCACCGTCCACAGGGATTAAACAGTACTACTACCACCGACCACATGGATTACACAGTACTACTCCCACCGACCACAGGGATTACACAGTACTACTCCCACTGACCATAGAGATTACACAGCACTACTCCCACCGTCCATACAGATTACACAGTACTACTCCCACCGTCCATAGGGATTACAGAGTATCACTCCCATTGACCATAGAGATTACACAGTACTACTCCCACCGTCCTTAGGGATTACAGAGTATTACTCCCACCGACCACAGGGTTTACACAGTACTACTCCCACCGTCCATAGGGATTACAGAGTACTACTCCCACAGACCATAGAGATTACACAGTACTACTCCCGCCAACCATAGGGATTACACAGCACTACTCCCACTGACCATAGGGATAACACAATACTACTCCCACCGATCACAGGGATTACACAGTACTATTCCCACCGACCACAGGGATTACACAGTACTACTCCCACCGACCATAGGGATTACACAGTACTACTCCTACCGACCATAGGGGTTACACAGTACTACTCCCACCGTCCACAGGGATTAAACAGTACTACTACCACCGACCACATGGATTACATAGTACTACTCCCACCGACCATAGGGATTACACAGTACTACTCCCACTGACCATAGAGATTACACAGCACTACTCCCACCGTCCACACAGATTACACAGTACTACTCCCACCGTCCATAGGGATTACAGAGTATCACTCCCATTGACCATAGAGATTACACAGTACTACTCCCACCGTCCTTAGGGATTACAGAGTATTACTCCCACCGACCACAGGGTTTACACAGTACTACTCCCACCGTCCATAGGGATTACAGAGTACTACTCCCACTGACCATAGGGATTACACAGTGCTACTCCCACCGACCATAGGGATTACACAGTACTACTCCCACCGACCATAGAGATTACACAGTACTACTCCCGCCGACCATAGGGATTACACAGCACTACTCCCACCGATCATAGGGATTACACAGTGCTACTCCCATCGACCATAGGGATTACACAGTACTACTCCCATTGACCATAGAGATTACACAGCACTACTCCCACCGTCCATACAGATTACACAGTACTACTCCCACCGACCACATGGATTACACAGTGCTACTCCCACCGACCATAGGGATTACACAGTATTACTCCCATTGACCATAGAGATTACACAGCACTACTCCCACCGTCCATACAGATTACACAGTACTACTCCCACCGTCCATAGGGATTACAGAGTATCACTCCCATTGACCATAGAGATTACACAGTACTACTCCCACCGTCCATAGGGATTACAGAGTATTACTCCCACAGACCACAGGGTTTACACAGTACTACTCCCACCGACCACAGGGATTACACAGTACTACTCCCACCGACCATAGAGATTACACAGTACTACTCCCACCGACCACATGGATTACACAGTACTACTCCCACCGTCCATAGGGATTACAGAGTATCACTCCCATTGACCATAGAGATTACACAGTACTACTCCCACCGTCCATAGGGATTACAGAGTATTACTCCCACAGACCACAGGGTTTACACAGTACTACTCCCACCGACCACAGGGATTACACAGTACTACTCCCACCGACCATAGAGATTACACAGTACTACTCCCACCGACCACATGGATTACACAGTACTACTCCCACCGTCCATAGGGATTACAGAGTATTACTCCCACAGACCACAGGGTTTACACAGTCCTACTGCCACCGACCTCAGGGATTACACAGTACTACTCCCACCGACCATAGAGATTACACAGTACTACTCCCACCGACCACATGGATTACACAGTACTACTCCCACCGACCATAGGGATTACACAGTACTACTCCCACTGACCATAGAGATTACACAGCACTACTCCCACCGTCCATACAGATTACACAGTACTACTCCCTCCATCCATAGGGATTACACAGCACTACTCCCACCGACCATAGGGATTACACAGCACTACTCCCGCCGAGCATAGGGATTACACAGCACTACTCCCACCGACCATAGGGATAACACAGTACTACTCCCACCGATCACAGGGATTACACAGTACTATTCCCACCGACCACAGGGATTACACAGTACTACTCCCACCGACCATAGGGATTACACAGTAGTACTCCCACCGACCATAGGGATTACACAGTACTACTCCAACTGACCATAGGGATTACACAGCACTACTCCCACCGACCATAGGGATTACACAGTACTACTCCCACCGACCTCAGGGATTACACGGTACTACTCCCACCGACCACAGGGATTACACGGTACTACTCCCACCGACCACAGGGATTACACAGTACTACTCCCACCGACCATAGGGATTACACAGTGCTACTCCCATCGACCATAGGGATTACACAGTACTACTCCCATTGACCATAGAGATTACACAGCACTACTCCCACCGTCCATACAGATTACACAGTACTACTCCCACCGACCACATGGATTACACAGTGCTACTCCCACCGACCATAGGGATTACACAGTATTACTCCCATTGACCATAGAGATTACACAGCACTACTCCCACCGTCCATACAGATTACACAG
This sequence comes from Ranitomeya variabilis, assembly GCF_051348905.1. Classification (NCBI taxonomy): domain Eukaryota; kingdom Metazoa; phylum Chordata; class Amphibia; order Anura; family Dendrobatidae; genus Ranitomeya; species Ranitomeya variabilis. The sequence continues at coordinate 251,119,003 of NC_135235.1, forward strand.
TACTACTCCCACCGTCCATAGGGATTACAGAGTATCACTCCCATTGACCATAGAGATTACACAGTACTACTCCCACCGTCCATAGGGATTACAGAGTATTACTCCCACAGACCACAGGGTTTACACAGTACTACTCCCACCGACCACAGGGATTACACAGTCCTACTCCCACCGACCTCAGGGATTACACAGTACTACTCCCACCGACCATAGAGATTACACAGTACTACTCCCACCGACCACATGGATTACACAGTACTACTCCCACCGACCATAGGGATTACACAGTACTACTCCCACTGACCATAGAGATTACACAGCACTACTCCCACCGTCCATACAGATTACACAGTACTACTCCCACCGTCCATAGGGATTACACAGCACTACTCCTACCGACCATAGGGATTACACAGCACTACTCCCGCCGACCATAGGGATAACACAGTACTACTCCCACTGACCATAGAGATTACACAGCACTACTCCCACCGTCCATACAGATTACACAGTACTACTCCCACCGTCCATAGGGATTACACAGCACTACTCCCACCGACCATAGGGATTACACAGCACTACTCCCACAGACCATAGGGATAACACAGTACTACTCCCACCGATCACAGGGATTACACAGTACTATTCCCACTGACCACAGGGATTACACAGTACTACTCCCACCGACCATAGGGATTACACAGTAGTACTCCCACCGACCATAGGGATTACACAGTACTACTCCCACTGACCATAGGGATTACACAGCACTACTCCCACCGACCATAGGGATTACACAGTACTACTCCCACCGATCTCAGGGATTACACGGTACTACTCCCACCGACCACAGGGATTACACGGTACTACTCCCACCGACCACAGGGATTACACAGTACTACTCCCACCGACCATAGGGATTACACAGTACTACTCCCACCGACCATAGGGATTACACAGTACTACTCCCACCGACCATAGGGATTACACAGTACTACTCCCACCGACCATAGGGATTACACAGTACTACTCCCACCGACCATAGGGATTACACAGTGCTACTCCCACCGACCATAGGGATTACACAGTACTACTCCCACTGACCATAGGGACTACACAGTACTACTCCCACCGACCATAGGGATTATACAGTACTACTCCCACCGACCATAGGGATTACACAGTACTACTCCCACCGACCATAGGGATTACACAGTGCTACTCCCACCGACCATAGGGATTACACAGTACTACTCCCACTGACCATAGGGACTACACAGTACTACTCCCACCGACCATAGGGATTATACAGTACTACTCCCACCGACCATAGGGATTACACAGTACTACTCCCACCGACCATAGGGATTACACAGTACTACTCCCACTGACCATAGGGATTACACAGCACTACTCCCACCGACCATAGGGATTACACAGTACTACTTCCACCGATCACAGGGATTACACAGTACTACTCCCACCGACCATAGGGATTACAAAGTACTACTCCCACCAACCGCAGGGATTACACAGTACTACTCCCACCGAACTTCTTGGGCTTTGCACTTTGTATCTTTTAATCTGGGCACCTCCTGTGTATCCACTTCCAATACTCAGCATAATTAATGTCATCAAATCTACCCAAACTAAATGATTTACTCAGTGTCACCTCGGATTCCCAGTGTTCTCGTATTCTATCCTCGGTATGAGCACAGTCCAGCGTCTCACAAGGAATCCCAGCTCCAGTCCTCGAATACGCAACAACTACACCTCACAGTGCGCAGCATAACACCGAGCACGTCTTCACACGCAGCATTGATCAGTGATCAATAAAAACCTACAAGACTAGAAATCTCGGCACACACTTTTTTTCACTCGCTGAATTTGAAATCTGCAACATCAATTCAAGGTTTGGGAAGCATTTTTTCACCCATAAAAAGCAATAAGAAGGTGCAGAAAATGCGGTAAATAGGCTTTCCAATTTTGCATTTTTTGATGAATAAACCAAACTTTATTAAACATGTACTCTAGACAAATCACACATGTAATTCGTAGCTCCCCCATACCCCCCCAAAAAAAATAAAATGCTGCGAAAACGCTACAAAAAAAAAAAAACAGCAACAAAAATTGCATTTTGAACTAGTGATTTAACTGCCAAGAAAACATGTTTATACACCATGGGAAAATGTTGCAAAAACGCAGCGTGTAAACATAACATAAGACTTCTATAGATCGCAACAAATAAACATCTACACATAGGATTATACATTTGTATAGAAGCTTCTGTAACACAACACAAATCTGGAAATTCTACAGGAAATGCTAAAGAAAACGACTTCGTATATAAAAAAAAAGTTAAAAGTCAAATGCCAAAAACAATTTACATTTAGGTGAAATAATCAATATGAACCAAAGAAAAGAAATACAGAGACAAAGGAGCAGTATTATAGTAGTTATATTCCTGTACATAGGAGCAGTATTATAGTAGTTATATTCTTGTACATAGGGGCAGTATTATAGTAGTTATATTCCTGTACATAGGAGCAGTATTATAGTAGTTATATTCTTGTACATAGGAGCAGTATTATAGTAGTTATATTCTTGTACATAGGAGCAGTATTATAGTAGTTATATTCTTGTACATAGGGGTAGTATTATAGTAGTTATATTCTTGTATATGGGGCAGTCTTATAGTAGTTATATTACTGTACATAGGAGTAGTATTATAGTAGTTATATTCTTGCACATAGGAGTAGTATTATAGTAGCTATATTCTTGTACATGGGGCAGTATTATAGTAGCTATATTCTTGTATATAGGAGCAGTATTATAGTAGTTATATTCTTGTACATAGGGGCAGTATTATAGTAGTTATATTCTTGTACATAGGAGCAGTATTATAGTAGTTATATTCTTGTACATAGGGGCAGTATTATAGTAGTTATATTCTTGTACATAGGGGCAGTATTATAGTAGTTATATTCTTGCACATGGGGCAGTATTATAGTAGCTATATTCTTGTATATAGGAGCAGTATTATAGTAGTTATATTCTTGTACATAGGGGCAGTATTATAGTAGTTATATTCTTGTACATAGGAGCAGTATTATAGTAGTTATATTCTTGTACATAGGGGCAGTATTATAGTAGTTATATTCTTGTACATAGAGGCAGTATTATAGTAGTTATATTCCTGTACATAGGAGTAGTATTATAGTAGTTATATTCCTGTACCTACGGGCAGTATTATAGTAGTTATATTCTTGTACATAGGGGCAGTATTATAGTAGTTATATTCTTGTACATAGTGGCAGTATTATAGTAGTTATATTCTTGTACATAGGGGCAGTATTATAGTAGTTATATTCTTGTACATAGAGGCAGTATTATCTATATATATATATATATATATATATATAATTGTCTAAGGGTTTAATTGTCTGTCTATCCTGGAAATCCCGCGTCTCTGATTGCGGCCTCGACCAATCAGCGACGGGCACAGTCTGCCGCGAATTCTGGAATCATCATTGTCACGATATGGTATGAAATATCATAAGTTAGTTTTCCTGCTAGCATGCGGGGGCTAAACCCCCCTTCTCTCTGGTTCTCTTTCTTTCCCTGTGTTTCTAGCTGTCTGTGTAGAAGAGCTTGCCTTGTGGGGGAGTTTTATTGACGAAAGGTATTTACGACGGGCATAGCTGCAAGAGAAATTTGTGTTAGCAGGAACTGTTAGAGAAACTTCTAGAATGCATGGGATTTCTTTGTTCTGTTTTTGGAAGATATTATGCAAACCGTTTAAGTTACGAACACCAAAATATATCGTCATAATCACACTCGGAGGATCTACGCATCACTCTAAATACGGGCGTCTAACTCCATCTGGTGAAGAAGTAGGGATTTCTCTGTAAATATGTATCCCAGACAGGGCATATTTGATCTCATCGGAATGCCCACGATACTATGAGATGAACGATGGGTATGGTGCGATTATTTTATGTTCTGTAGCGAAGATACGGGCATCAGATATATTTAATGCCCAGTTAGTGAAACCGAAGAGGTAGGAGGAGTTGGAAAACCAAGCCCTTTCTGTGAGGTCACAGACTGTAGGTTTTAAGTGCTGGCAGGCATCCAAGAGAGGAGAGTTGTGAGTTTTTACCTGAAGCGACCAGACTGCGAGTGCCCAATGCACTGGGATAGATGGAAAGCTCCTAGCCTGTTGCCTGCAATGCAATGATCTAAGAACATGTGAGTTATCTTTTCTTCCTTTAATCCTTTTATTTTTATAATTACCTTGTACATATTTGCAATTGTCTCATTTGTAACATCTTTGTAAAATATTTTATAAACACTGCCTAAAATCATTTATGGGGTATCCTATTTAATACTAGTTCGTTCTTCCTGCCCTAAACCGTACCCTGTCTCTGAAGGGAATTACGCTACTGTTTTTTGGGGTTTGCTCCAGACCCGTTCAATTGGAGCTGGTGGCAGCGACCGTGTGCCGGCTTTTGGGGGGTCACTGTAGCGACTGCGGCTTGATAATTATTGTTCCTGCCTGAGTGGGAGTAGTTATCGCATCGCTGCAGTGTTCCCAATAGCCAGTACATAGCAGGCAGCGTTTCTGGCGACTAATTACCCCAGGTGCAGTACCTAATCTGACCTGAGAGTAAGGGGGGCGCCAGAGAGCTGCAAGTGTTAAGTGGAACTGTAAGTGGGATAGACACAAATCCCTGCAGTTCATGGTATACTGAAGAGCAGTGGGATACCTAAAATAAGCCCCTGCTGTAAACTAAGAGGTCAATAGCCTCGTGGGTGTTTTTTCATCACATTGTGGCAGTGGAGGGATAACTAGGATAAGCCCCTGCACATGTGATAGCCGTCTGCTGGTCTAAAGTCACCCCAATCCGTGACATATTGTGGGCAGCGGCTAAGGGATCTTGACAGTCACGGTGTGAATCGTGACAAATTGGTGGCAAGGCGGTGGGATATTAGAGCATTAGTGATTTGGTTTGAGTAATCATTCCTCTCACTAAAAACTTGCAGGAAGTTCTTGCGAGAACTCTGCGCAAATAAGTTTGGAGAACGAACTCAGTGTTTATTAGTCTTGAGACAATTGTGTGTACTGGTGATTATCCCCTCCCTTTTTCTTCGTTTTTCTATTCTATCTTTTATTTGGCAACCATGGCAACGAAAGGAGAAGCCTGGTACACCCAGCAGAAGAGGGACACTCTTGCTGTGATATGCATGTACCATGGCCTGAAACCCCAGGACAAGTCCAAGGCTCAAATGGTCGCTGAACTGGTGCAATTTGAAGCAGACCAAGCCAGGCCACAGAGCCCAGAGGCCGCAGAAGCCGGCACAAGCGAGCATGGTGCTGCAGCCGAGGTCCAACCACAGAATACGGGCCCTACTGGCAACCAGGGGGGCGCAGACCTCCGCCTGCAGCTGGCTCTGCAACAATGCTCTGCAGATGACCTAGAGAGACGTCTGCAGCTGATCCAGCAATACCAGGAGCAAGCCGAGCGAGAGGCCCAGCGAGAGGCAGAGAGAGCCGAGCGAGAGGCCCAGCGAGCCGAGCGAGAGGCCCAGGCCCAGCGAGCCGAGCGCCAAGCCCAGCGAGAACATGAACTGGAGATGCTCCGGCGGGGGGGGAACCCTTCCACTGCCCAGAGCCGTGAGCCCAGCAGCGCTCAGACACCAAAGCCCCGGCCCGACCACTTTCCTGTTATGGAAAAGGATGGGGACTTGGACACTTTTCTGCGGGCCTTTGAGAAAGCCTGCAGACAGTACCAGCTGCCTACACAAGAATGGGCACGATACCTGACACCAGGGCTGAGAGGAAAAGCTCTGGAGGCGTTTGCTGCACTCCCTCAAGAACAAGATGGTGACTATGAGGCCATCAAGCAGGCTCTCATAGCTAAGTACCAGCTTACACCCGAGGTGTACCGTAAAAAGTTTCGGACCCTCCTACGTGGCCCACACGACAGTTACAGTGATGTGGTGCATAGACTGGGGACCCACTTTGACCAGTGGACCCAAGGACTGTCAGTGACCACCTTTACACAGCTGCGAGACCTGATGATCAAAGACCAGTTCTTCCGTCTTTGCCCAACTGAAGTGCGACAGTTCGTGATGGACAGAGAACCCAACGATGTGACGAAAGCAGCGCAGATTGCTGATGCCTATGAGGCCAACCGTAGATCGGAAGTGCGGAAGCCAGTCACCACCAGCTGGAGAGGGGGTAAGCCTGCAGCCAACGCCAGTACCCCTGCCAGCCAACACACCAGAGGTCCTGTCCCCGTGGCCAACAGCACCAGACCTACCACCGAACTTCGCCAGTGTTACCACTGCAGGCAGACTGGACACCTCAGTCACCAATGTCCAGCCAGGCAGAAGAACCCCTCATCCCAGGCCCCAGGGCCTAATGCAGCCGTTCTTTTGGTGGGTGGTGTGGTTGGGAGGGGGTGTGATAACGTACAGCATGTCACTGTGGGAGGTCGTGTTGCTACAGGCCTCAAGGACACCGGGGCTGAACGAACCCTCATCCGACCCGAACTGGCGGCCCCTGAAGAAATCATTCCGGGGAAAACCCTAACTGTCACTGGGATTGGGGGCATCAGCTGTCCCTTACCGATGGCCCGGGTTTTTATTGATTGGGGTGCTGGGAGCGGGGTGAAGGAAGTGGGGCTGTCTGATAATTTGCCCACTGATGTTTTGTTGGGGACTGATTTGGGGAGGTTGGTTGCATACTTCGTGGATGACCCTCCTCCCCAATCTACTAATGAGGGTAAAGTTAACCCTGGGGATGATGATGATGATGATGGGAAATCGCATGTGTTACCTGACCATGCTTTATCTTGTAGTGATGCATCTGCTAACCATTTTTTCCCTAGGATTGATGGTGAAAATGTTGTACCTGTGCCAACTGTATCTGATAATGATGTTTCTGTAAAAGTTGATGTGTCCATAGGTACAGGAGTGCTCAGCCACGTTGCTCTGCGGAGTGAGATGGCTGAGGAACCCCTAGCAGGGGCAAGTGTCGGTGCTACAAGAAATGGGGAGATACATGGGAACCGTGAGACAGGTGACGCCATGAAATTGACCAGTGCCACCGAGGAAGGTAACTGGCCCATAAGTAGCAATGCTCCTGAGGTAACGGGGGTGGATGGGGAGGTAGAGCCCATAGCAGCGTCGGCTGTTGGGTCTGTAGAAATCCCCGGGGAGACAGCCTACGTAGCTGCTGTCACCCGCAGTCAGAGTGCCCGGAACGCAGATACCTGTCTGCCTTCCGGACCCTCCTCAGTCATCAGTGTGACTGAACCAGAGGTGGACCCAGTGCAGGTCCCAGAGGGCTCCCGTGGGGAAGGGACCCTGACATCGCTTTTGGCTTCCCCTAGCCAGGAGTTTCAGGCCGCTCTGCACACAGATGCGAGCCTAGAGAGTTTGAGACAACTCGCCGGGACGCGCTTCTCCGAGACTGATAAGGAGAAGGTGTTCTGGGAAGGAGGAAGGTTGTACCGGGAGACAGTACCCGGAGAATCACAAAAGGAGTGGTTGAGGGAAAGACAGCTGGTCGTCCCACAGCAATTCCGGGGTGAGTTGTTGCGGATTGCCCATGAGATCCCGCTAGCTGGACACTTGGGGATCAGCAAAACTAAGGCCCGGCTGTCTCAACACTTCTATTGGCCTAAGATGGGGACAGATGTGTCAAACTACTGCCGCTCCTGTGTCACCTGTCAAAGAGTGGGGAAGGCGGGGCCTGCTCTTAAGGCTCCCCTGATCCCTTTGCCAGTGATAGAGGAGCCTTTCCAGAGGATTGCGGTGGACATTGTGGGCCCGCTGGCCGTCACCAGCAGCTCTGGAAAGCAATATATTCTTACTGTGGTAGACTACGCTACCCGGTACCCAGAGGCAGTAGCTCTGTCGTCAATTAGGGCAGATAAGGTGGCGGATGCCCTGTTGGCCATCTTTTCACGTGTAGGATTTCCCAGGGAAATGCTTACTGATCGAGGGACCCAATTTATGTCTCACCTAATGGAGGCTCTCTGTAAGAAAATGCAGGTGAAGCACCTGGTATCGAGTGCGTATCACCCACAGACCAATGGCTTGTGTGAACGCTTCAATGGTACCCTCAAACAGATGCTACGCATGCTGGTTGAGACACAAGGGCGCGACTGGGAGCGGTACCTCCCACACCTGCTATTCGCTTACAGAGAGGTTCCGCAGGCCTCGACGGGGTTCTCCCCCTTCGAGCTCCTGTACGGCAGGCGAGTCCGGGGACCCCTTGGGTTGGTAAGAGAATCCTGGGAAGAGGAGCCGAACCCTTCTGAAGTGTCCATAGTGGAGTATGTCATGCGCTTCCGTGACAAGATGCAGACCTTGACGCAGTTGGTGCATGACAACATGACGCAGGCTCAGGCTGATCAGAAGCACTGGTACGACCAGAACGCCCGGGAGCGGACCTACCACGTGGGTCAAAAGGTGTGGGTGCTGGTTCCTGTACCAACGGATAAGCTTCAGGCAGCCTGGGAGGGCCCGTACGTCGTCCACCAACAGCTCAACCCGGTCACCTATGTGGTCACGCTTGACCACACTCGGGGTAGGCGAAAGGCCTTTCACGTCAACATGATGAAGGCTCATCACGAACGTGAACCTTTCATCCTACCGGTCTGTAGCGCACCCGAGGACGGGGAGGAAGACGCCCTCCTGGACATGCTGGCCCAAGCCAAGGCCCGTGGGTCCATTGAGGACGTGGAGGTAAGCGCCTCGCTAGATGAACCACAGCGGTTGCAGTTGCAAACCACACTGGAACCCTTCCGGGTCGTGTTCTCCAACCGGCCTGGAAGGACTGAGTTAGCGGTCCATGAGGTGGACACCGGGAACCACGCCCCACTACGGCGAACACCCTATCGAATCTCTGACCAGGTGCAGCAGATTATGCGCCAGGAGATCGATGAGATGTTACAGTTGGGGGTGATTCGACGGTCAAAGAGCGCGTGGGCCTCACCTGTAGTTCTCGTGCCAAAGAAGGACCGGACCACCCGGTTCTGCGTGGACTACAGGGGGCTCAACGCCATTACAGCCTCTGACGCGCACCCAATGCCGCGCATCGAGGAGCTGCTTGAGAAGTTAGCTGGCGCAGAATACCTGACAATAATGGATCTGAGTCGCGGATACTGGCAGATTCCCCTGAGCCCCGAGGCGCAGGAGAAGTCCGCCTTTATCACACCCTTTGGACTGTACGAGTCCACGGTCATGCCCTTCGGCATGAAGAATGCCCCTGCCACTTTCCAGCGGATGGTCAATCTCCTGCTTCAGGGACTGGAGAAGTACGCTGTGGCGTACTTAGATGACATTGCCATCTTCAGTCCCTCCTGGGATGAACACCTGCAGCATCTCGAAGAGGTGCTCGGGCGAATTCACCGAGCAGGACTGACTATCAAGCCGGGAAAGTGCCAGATGGGCATGAGGGAGGTTCACTACCTGGGGCACCGGGTAGGTGGAAACACCCTAAAGCCAGAGCCTGACAAAGTGGGCGTGATCGTGAACTGGCCCACTCCCAGGAACAAGAAACAGGTGATGTCCTTCCTGGGCACTGCAGGGTACTATAGGCGCTTCGTGCAGCACTATAGTAGCCTGGCAAAACCTTTGACGGACCTCACCAGGAAGAAGCTACCCCACATCGTCAACTGGACAGATGGCTGTGAGGGGGCCTTCCAGGCGTTGAAAACAGCACTGTGCAACGCCCCTGTGTTGAAAGCCGTCGACAGCAGTCGACCGTTCTTGGTACAGACCGACGCCAGTGAGTTTGGCCTTGGTGCTGTGCTCAGCCAGGTTGACTCGGAGGACCAAGAGCACCCCGTGCTGTACCTGAGCCGGAAACTTTTGCCGAGGGAAGTGGCCTACTCCACCATCGAGAAGGAGTGCCTGGCCATAGTCTGGGCCCTGCAGCGCTTGCAGCCCTACTTGTACGGTCGCACCTTCACCGTGGTGACCGACCACAACCCTCTGCGCTGGCTAAGCACCATGTGTGGAACCAATGGCAGGTTGCTACGCTGGAGCCTTGCCCTTCAGCAATTTGACTTCACCGTTAAACACAAAGCGGGCAAAGAGCATGGTAATGCAGATGGACTCTCCCGCCAGGGTGAACCCACGGAGGTGCGCATGGAGGCATACCGAGAGGTCCTGCCGCCGTAGCGCACGCTAAAAGGGGGAGGTGTCACGATATGGTATGAAATATCATAAGTTAGTTTTCCTGCTAGCATGCGGGGGCTAAACCCCCCTTCTCTCTGGTTCTCTTTCTTTCCCTGTGTTTCTAGCTGTCTGTGTAGAAGAGCTTGCCTTGTGGGGGAGTTTTATTGACGAAAGGTATTTACGACGGGCATAGCTGCAAGAGAAATTTGTGTTAGCAGGAACTGTTAGAGAAACTTCTAGAATGCATGGGATTTCTTTGTTCTGTTTTTGGAAGATATTATGCAAACCGTTTAAGTTACGAACACCAAAATATATCGTCATAATCACACTCGGAGGATCTACGCATCACTCTAAATACGGGCGTCTAACTCCATCTGGTGAAGAAGTAGGGATTTCTCTGTAAATATGTATCCCAGACAGGGCATATTTGATCTCATCGGAATGCCCACGATACTATGAGATGAACGATGGGTATGGTGCGATTATTTTATGTTCTGTAGCGAAGATACGGGCATCAGATATATTTAATGCCCAGTTAGTGAAACCGAAGAGGTAGGAGGAGTTGGAAAACCAAGCCCTTTCTGTGAGGTCACAGACTGTAGGTTTTAAGTGCTGGCAGGCATCCAAGAGAGGAGAGTTGTGAGTTTTTACCTGAAGCGACCAGACTGCGAGTGCCCAATGCACTGGGATAGATGGAAAGCTCCTAGCCTGTTGCCTGCAATGCAATGATCTAAGAACATGTGAGTTATCTTTTCTTCCTTTAATCCTTTTATTTTTATAATTACCTTGTACATATTTGCAATTGTCTCATTTGTAACATCTTTGTAAAATATTTTATAAACACTGCCTAAAATCATTTATGGGGTATCCTATTTAATACTAGTTCGTTCTTCCTGCCCTAAACCGTACCCTGTCTCTGAAGGGAATTACGCTACTGTTTTTTGGGGTTTGCTCCAGACCCGTTCAATTGGAGCTGGTGGCAGCGACCGTGTGCCGGCTTTTGGGGGGTCACTGTAGCGACTGCGGCTTGATAATTATTGTTCCTGCCTGAGTGGGAGTAGTTATCGCATCGCTGCAGTGTTCCCAATAGCCAGTACATAGCAGGCAGCGTTTCTGGCGACTAATTACCCCAGGTGCAGTACCTAATCTGACCTGAGAGTAAGGGGGGCGCCAGAGAGCTGCAAGTGTTAAGTGGAACTGTAAGCGGGATAGACACAAATCCCTGCAGTTCATGGTATACTGAAGAGCAGTGGGATACCTAAAATAAGCCCCTGCTGTAAACTAAGAGGTCAATAGCCTCGTGGGTGTTTTTTCATCACATTGTGGCAGTGGAGGGATAACTAGGATAAGCCCCTGCACATGTGATAGCCGTCTGCTGGTCTAAAGTCACCCCAATCCGTGACATATTGTGGGCAGCGGCTAAGGGATCTTGACAGTCACGGTGTGAATCGTGACAATCATTGTCCTCCACTGCTGTCAAGTGCCGCCATTGTGTAGGGTGCATGGCTGCGTCTCCCTGTATGGGCGGCATCTCCCTGTATGGGCGGCATCTCCCTGTGTGGGGCGGTGTCTTCGTCAAGTGCCGCCAATGATGTCTCCCTGTGTGTGTGTGCGGTGTGTGCCTGCAGCCCCCTGTATGGGCGGCATCTCCCTGTGTGGGGCAGCGTCTCCTCCCTGTGTGGGGCGGCGGTGTCTCCTCCCTGTGTGGGGCGGCGTCTCCTCCCTGTGTGGGGCGGCGTCTCCTCCCTGTGTGGGGCGGCGTCTCCTCCCTGTGTGGGCCTGTGTGTGTGTGTGCGGTGCATGCCTGCGGCCCCCTGTATGGGCGGCATCTCCCTGTGTGGGGCAGCGTCTCCTCCCTGTGTGGGGCGGCGTCTCCTCCCTGTGTGGGGCGGCGTCTCCTCCCTGTGTGGGGCGGCGTCTCCTCCCTGTGTGGGGCGGCGTCTCCTCCCTGTGTGGGGCGGCGTCTCCTCCCTGTGTGGGGCAGCGTCTCCTCCCTGTGTGGGGCGGCGTCTCCTCCCTGTGTGGGGTGGCGTCTCCTCCCTGTGTGGGCCTGTGTGTGTGTGCGGTGCGTGCCTGCGGCCCCCTGTATGGGCGGCATCTCCCTGTGTGGGGCAGCGTCTCCTCCCTGTGTGGGGCGGCGTCTCCTCCCTGTGTGGGGCAGTGTCTCCTCCCTGTGTGGGCCTGTGTGTGTGCGGTGCGTGACTGCGGCCCCCTGTATGGGCGGCATCTCCCTTTGTGGGGCAGCGTCTCCTCCCTGTGTGGGGCGGCGTCTCCTCCCTGTGTGGGGCGGCGTCTCCTCCCTGTGTGGGGCGGCGTCTCCTCCCTGTGTGGGGCGGCGTCTCCTCCCTGTGTGGGGCGGCGTCTCCTCCCTGTGTGGGGCGGCGTCTCCTCCCTGTGTGGGGCGGCGTCTTCTCCCTGTGTGGGCCTGTGTGTGTGTGCGTTGCGTGCCTGCGGCCCCCTGTATGGGCGGCATCTCCCTGTGTGGGGCGGCGTCTCCTCCTTGTGTGGGGCGGCGTCTCCTCCCTGTGTGGGGCGGCGTCTCCTCCCTGTGTGGGGCGGCGTCTCCTCCCTGTGTGGGGCGGCGTCTCCTCCCTGTATGGGGCAGCGTCTCCTCCCTGTGTGGGGCAGCGTCTTCTCCCTGTGTGGGGCAGCGTCTTCTCCCTGTGTCGTGCGTGGGGCAGAGTCTCCCTGTTTGGAGCGCGTTCCTGAGTGGGGCGCGTGCTTGAGTCTCCCTGTGTGGGGCGCGTGCCAGCGTCTCCCTACGTGGGGCGCTTGCCTGCGTCACCCTGCGTGGGGCACGTGCATGCATCTCCCTGCGTGGGGCGCGTGCCTGCGTCTCCCTGCGTGGGGCGCGTGCCTGTGTCTCCCTGCGTGGGGCGCGTGCCTGCGTCTCCCTGCGTGGGGCGCGTGCCTGTGTCTCCCTGCGTGGGGTGCGTGCCTGCGTCTCCCTGCGTGGTGCGCGTGCCTGCGTCTCCCTGCGTGGGGCGCGTGCATGCGTCTCCCTGCGAAGTGCGCGTGCCTGCGACTCCCTGTGTGGGGCGCGTGCCTGCGTCTCCCTGCGTGGGGCGCGTGCCTGCGTCTCCCTGCGTGGGGCGCGTGCCTGCGTCTCCCTGCGTGGGGCGCGTGCCTGCGTCTCCTTGCGAGGGGCGCGTGCCTGCGTCTCCCTGCGTGGGGCGTGCGCCTGCGTCTCCCTGCGTGGTGCGCGTGCCTGCGTCTTCCTGCGTGGGGCGCGTGCCTGCGTCTCCCTGCGTGGTGCGCGTGCCTGCGTCTCCCTGCGTGGTGCGTGTGCCTGCGTCTACCTGCATGGTGCGCGTGCCTGCGTCTCCCTGCGTGAGGCGCGTGCCTGCGTCTCCCTGCGTGGGGCGCGTGCCTGCGTCTCCCTGCGTGGGGCGCGTGCCTGCGTCTCCCTGCGTGGGGCGCGTGCCTGCGTCTCCCTGCGTGCGGCGCGTGCCTGCGTCTCCCTGCGAGGTGCGCGTGCCTGTGTCTCCCTGCGTGGTGCGTCTCCCTGCGTGGAGCGCGTGCCTGCGTCTCCCTGCGTGGGGCGCATGCCTGCGTCTCCCTGCGAAGTGCGCGTGCCTGCGTCTCCCTGCATGGGGCGCGTGCCTGCATCTCCCTGCGTAGGGCGCGTGCCTACGTCTCCCTGCGTGGTGCGCGTTCCTGCGTCTCCTGTCATGGATCCCAATGGCTGGGGATCGCACTGGACAAGCAAAATAACATAAATAACGGACGAGCTCTAGGGTGATGGAACCTGGGCTGACCGCTGCCCTACTCCTGACAAACACAACTAGAAATAGCCAGGGAGCGTGCCTACGTTGATTCTAGACGCCACGCGCCAGCCTAAGAGCTAACTAGCACTGCAGAGGAAATAAAGACCTAGCTTGCCTCCAGAGGAATGAACCCCAAAAGTTATAGTTGCCCCCCACTTGTATTGACGGTGAAATGAGAGGAAGGCACGCACATAGAGATGAAAATAGATTTAGCAAAATGAGGCCCGCTATAACTAGAAAGCAGAATGATACAAAAGGGGTCTGAGCGGTCAGCAAAAAACCCTAATCAAAAACCATCCTGAGATTACAAGAACCCATGTGCCAACTCATGGCACATGGGGAGAACCTCAGCCCACTAGAGCTACCAGCTAGCATAGAGTCATAATTAGCAAGCTGGACAAAAAACCAAACAACTAAAAAACAGAATTTAGCTTATCCTGAGAGATCTGGGAGCAGGTAGTCAGGAACCAAACTGAGCACATCTGAGTACATTGATAGCCGGCAAGGGAATGACAGAAAAGCCAGGTTAAATAGGAAACACCCAGCCTCTGATGGACAGGTGGAAAGCAGAGACCGCAACCCACCAAAGTCACCCAGTACCAGCCGTAACCACCAGAGGGAGCCCAAAAACAGAATCCACAACAGTCTCCCTGCGTGGTGCGTGTGCCTGCGTCTCCCTGCGTGGTGCGTCTCCCTGCGTGATGCGCGTGCCTGCGTCTCCCTGCGTGGGGCGCGTGCCTGCGTCTCCCTGCGAGGGGCGTGTGCCTGCGTCTCCCTGCGTGGGGCGCGTGCCTGCATCTCCCTGCATGGGGCGCGTGCCTGCGTCTCCCTGCGTGATGTGCGTGCCTGCGTCTCCCTGCGTGGGGCGCGTGCCTGCATCTCCCTGCGTGGTGCGCGTTCCTGCGTCTCCCTGCGTGGTGCGTGTGCCTGCGTCTCCCTGCGTGGTGCGTCTCCCTGCGTGATGCGCGTGCCTGCGTCTCCCTGCGTGGGGCGCGTGCCTGCGTCTCCCTGCGAGGGGCGTGTGCCTGCGTCTCCCTGCGTGGGGCGCGTGCCTGCGTCTCCCTGCGTGGGGCGCGTGCCTGCGTCTCCCTGCGTGATGCGCGTGCCTGCGTCTCCCTGCGTGGGGCGCGTGCCTGCGTCTCCCTGCAAGGGGCGTGTGCCTGCGTCTCCCTGCGTGGGGCGCGTGCCTGCGTCTCCCTGCGTGGCGCGCGTGCCTGCGTCTTCCTGCGTGGTGCGCGTGCCTGCGTCTCCCTGCATGGTGCGTCTCCCTGCGTGGTGCGTCTCCCTGCGTGGTGCGCGTGCCTGCGTCTACCTGCAGGGTGCGCATGCCTGCGTCTCCCTGCGTGAGGCGCGTGCCTGCGTCTCCCTGCGTGAGGCGCGTGTCTGCGTCTCCCTGCGTGGGGCGCGTGCCTGCGTCTCCCTGCGTGGGGCGCGTGCTTGCGTCTCCCTGCGAGGGGCGCGTGCCTGCGTCTCCCTGCGTGGGGCGCGTGCCTGCGTCTCCCTGCGTGGGGCGCGTGCCTGCGTCTCCCTGCGTGAGGCGCGTGCCTGCGTCTCCCTGCGTGGGGCGTGTGCCTGCGTCTCCCTGCGTGGGGCACGTGCCTGCGTCTCCCTGCGTGCAGCGCGTGCCTGCGTCTCCCTGCGTGCGGCGCGTGCCTGCGTCTCCCTGCGTGGTGCGTCTCCCTGCGTGGAGCGCGTGCCTGCGTCTCCCTGCGTGGGGCGCATGCCTGCGTCTCCCTGCGAAGTGCGCGTGCCTGCGTCTACCTGCATGGGGCGCGTGCCTGCATCTCCCTGCGTGGGGCGCGTGCCTGCGTCTCCCTGCGTGGTGCGCGTTCCTGCGTCTCCCTGCGTGGTGCGTCTCCCTGCGTGGAGTGCGTGCCTGCGTCTCCCTGCGTGGGGCGCATGCCTGCGTCTCCCTGCGAAGTGCGCGTGCCTGCGTCTCCCTGCATGGGGCGCGTGCCTGCATCTCCCTGCGTGGGGCGCGTGCCTGCGTCTCCCTGCGTGGTGCGCGTTCCTGCGTCTCCCTGCGTGGTGCGTGTGCCTGCGTGGTGCGTCTCCCTGCGTGATGCGCGTGCCTGCGTCTCCCTGCGTGGGGCGCGTGCCTGCGTCTCCCTGCGAGGGGCGTGTGCCTGCGTCTCCCTGCGTGGGGCGCGTGCCTGCATCTCCCTGCATGGGGCGCGTGCGTGCGTCTCCCTGCGTGATGTGCGTGCCTGCGTCTCCCTGCGTGGGGCGCGTGCCTGCATCTCCCTGCGTGGTGCGCGTTCCTGCGTCTCCCTGCGTGGTGCGTGTGCCTGCGTCTCCCTGCGTGGTGCGTCTCCCTGCGTGATGCGCGTGCCTGCGTCTCCCTGCGTGGGGCGCGTGCCTGCGTCTCCCTGCGAGGGGCGTGGGGCGCGTGCCTGCGTCTCCCTGCGTGGGGCGCGTGCCTGCGTCTCCCTGCGTGATGCGCGTGCCTGCGTCTCCCTGCGTGGGGCCTGTGCCTGCGTCTCCCTGCGTGATGCGCGTGCCTGCGTCTCCCTGCAAGGGGCCTGTGCCTGCGTCTCCCTGCGTGGGGCGCGTGCCTGCGTCTCCCTGCGTGGCGCGCGTGCCTGCGTCTTCCTGCGTGGTGCGCGTGCCTGCGTCTCCCTGCGTGGTGCGCGTGCCTGCGTCTCCCTGCATGGTGCGTCTCCCTGCGTGGTGCGTCTCCCTGCGTGGTGCACGTGCCTGCGTCTACCTGCAGGGTGCGCATGCCTGCGTCTCCCTGCGTGAGGCGCGTGCCTGCGTCTCCCTGCGTGAGGCGCGTGTCTGCGTCTCCCTGCGTGGGGCGCGTGCCTGCGTCTCCCTGCGTGGGGCGCGTGCTTGCGTCTCCCTGCGAGGGGCGCGTGCCTGCGTCTCCCTGCGTGGGGCGCGTGCCTGCGTCTCCCTGCGTGGGGCGCGTGCCTGCGTCTCCCTGCGTGGTGAGCGTGCCTGCGTCTCCCTGCGTGGTGCGTATCCCTGCGTGGTGCGCGTGCCTGCGTCTCCCTGCGTGGGGCGCGTGCCGGCGTCTCCCTGTGTGGGGCGCGTGCCGGCGTCTCCCTGCGAGGGGCGCGTGCCTGCGTCTCCCTGCGTGGGGCGCGTGCCTGCGTCTCCCTGCGAGGGGCGCGTGCCTGCGTCTCCCTGCGTGGGGCGCGTGCCTGCGTCTCCCTGCATGGGGTGCGTGCCTGCGTCCCCATACTATGTGGCTCTGTGCTGTATACTACGTCACTGGGCAATATACAATGTAACTGGGCAATATACTACGTCACTGGGCAATATACTACGTGGACATACATATTCTAGAAAACCCGATGCGTTAGAATCGGGCCACCATCTAGTAGTAGTTATATTCTTGTACATAGGGGCAGTATTATAGTAGTTATATTCTTGTACATAGAGGCAGTATTATAGTAGATATATTCTTGAACAAAGGGGCAGTATTATTGTAGTTATATTCATGTACATAGGGAGCAGTATTATAGTAGTTATATTCGTGTACAGAGGGCAGTATTATAGTAGTTATATTCTTGTACATAGAGGCAGTATTATAGTAGTTATATTCTTGTACATATGAGCAATATTATAGTAGTTATATTCTTGTATATAGGGGGCAGTATTATAGTAGTTATATTCTTGTACATTGGGGCAGTATTAGTATTATAATAGTTATATTCTTGTACAAAGGGGCAGTATTATTGTAGTTATATTCATGTACATAGGGAGCAGTATTATAGTAGTTATATTCTTGTACACAGAGGCAGTATTATAGTAGTTATATTCTTGTACATAGGAGCAATATTATAGTAGTTATATTCTCGTACATAGGGGCAGTATTATAGTAGTTATATTCTTGTACATTGGGGCAGTAGTAGTATTATAATAGTTATATTTTTGTACATAGGGGCAGTATTATAATAGTTATATTCTTGTACATAGGAGCAGTATTATAATAGTTATATTCTTGTACATAGGGGGCAGTATTATTGTAGTTATATTCTTGTACATAGGGGCAGTATTATAGTAGTTATATTCTTGTACATAGGGGCAGTATTATCTCTATATACAATTGTCTAAGGGGTACTTCCGTCTTTCTGTCTGTCCTTCTGTCGGCTACTTCCGTCACGGTTATTCATTCGCTGATTGGTCTCACCAGCTGCCTGTCATGGCTGCCGCGACCAATCAGCGACGGGCACAGTCCGATTAGTCCCTCCCTACTCCCCTGCAGTCAGTGCCGGGCGGCCGCTCCATACTCCCCGCAGTCACGGCTCACACAGGGTTAATGCCAGCGGTAATGGACCGCGTAATGCCGCGGGTAACTCACTCCGTTACCGCCGCTATTAACCCTGTGTGACCAAGTTTTTACTATTGATGCTGCCTATGCAGCGTCAATAGTAAAAGGATCTAATGTTAAAAATAATTTAAAAAAATAAAAAATCATTATATACTCACCTTCTGCCGCCTTTCCCGCTCCTCGCCACCCTCCGGTAACCGCTCTGTGTAAGCGGCAGGTTCCGGTAGCAAGGATCGTATGGCAGAAGGACCTGCCATGACCGCGACGTCATCACAGGCCCTGCGCGTCATCACACCCTGGGACCGGAAGCTGCCGCCTGTACCGCGCACAGGCGACAGAACTACAAGTATGGTGAGTATGTTAGAACAACAAGGGGCCCTCGGATCAGAAGGTGAGTATGTTTATTTTTTATTTTTTAACCTGTGACATACGTGGCTGGGCAATCTACTACGTAGCTAGGCAATATACTACGTGGCTCTGTGCTGTATACTACGTCGCTGTGCAATATACTATGTCACTGGGCAATATATTACGTCGCTGTGCAATATACTACGTGGCTCTGTGCTGTATACTACGTCAAAGGGCAATATACTACGTCACTGGGCAATATACTACGTCACTGGGCAATATACTACGTCACTGGGCAATACACTACATGGCTGGGCAATACACTACATGGCTGGGCAATATACTACGTGGCTGGGCAATATACTACGTGGCTGGCCAATATACTACGTGGGCATGCATATTCTAGAATACCCGATTCGTTAGAATCGGGCCACCATCTAGTAGTAGTTATATTCTTGTACATAGGGGACAGTATTATAGTAGTTATATTCTTGTACATAGGGGCAGTATTATAGTAGTTATATTCTTGTACACAGGAGCAGTATTATAGTAGTTATATTCTTGTACATAGGAGCGGTATTATAGTAGTTAGATTCTTGTACATAGGGGCAGTATTATAGTAGTTATATTCTTGTACATGGGGGCAGTATTATAGTAGTTATATTCTTGTACATAGGAGCGGTATTATAGTAGTTAGATTCTTGTACATAGGGGCAGTATTATAGTAGTTAGATTCTTGTACATAGGGACAGTATTATTGTTATTAATTACATGTATATTTTGGTAATTTATGGCACTACATATTATTGTTGCACAGCAGCTGTCATCTTACCAGTCTTAGGAATGATCTGATGAATAAGGGGGATGCGCTGAGAAGGTGAAATTGATGACCTTTCATGAAAATAATTTTTTTCTTCTGTAAAAAAATAAATAAATAAATAAAAAAGAGAACATTTCATTTATATAAAATGGGTTTTGCAGTTTTTCATTCTGGTTAAGATTACAAACAAAAATGGGAGACATTCGCAGTCCTCAGATGACATCAGTTACATGGCAACATTAAACGTCCTCTGGGGGGATCCTTCGCCTCGTCCGCTGCGCAGTTATTACAAGACATGATGTAACGCTATGGTGTGAATGTATCACTATTTCATTTTCTGAATTAACCCTTTAGGGGACAAGATATAAAATATCTGACAGCTCAGATCCCACATCACTCGCACAGGGTTTTAGTACACGCTGCCCTGCCCAGAGACGTTCGCCATCCTTTTCTTATTATAAAATGAACCAAGGACACAATCTAATAATCAGCGCAGGTAATTAGTAATCCTAATTATTTGGGGCTGGCACCGGATTATGTATTAGTAATGGAGCTGTTAATACAGTGTATGAACCCAGAGATCTCGCTTAGTGATACAACGCAGCCAGCTCTGCTATGTCAGGACGTACAATATAAGGGGGTGCACTCACAGCCATACACTTGGTGACAACACTGTTAGGCCGGCGTCACACTGGCGAGTTTTACGGACGTATGAGAGGTGCAGAATATACGGATTGCATAAGGTACAATGATTCTCTATGGCCCAGCTCCTATCTGCCGTATTTTACTGATCCGTATTATACGGTCTTGTATGGCCGTAGAAAATCGCAGCATGCTGCGTTTGTCACCGTATTGCGCAAAAAAATTGCCAATGAAAGTCTAAGGGGGCGAGAAAAATACGGATTACACACGGACCATGCGTGTGACTTGTGAGAAATACGTACTAGTGTTCTCTAGAAAAGCCGGCAATTCAGTGAGGTGTACAGTAA
Organism: Ranitomeya variabilis; assembly: GCF_051348905.1. Classification (NCBI taxonomy): domain Eukaryota; kingdom Metazoa; phylum Chordata; class Amphibia; order Anura; family Dendrobatidae; genus Ranitomeya; species Ranitomeya variabilis. The sequence goes on from NC_135235.1 coordinate 251,139,400, forward strand.
AATCACACTGACAGAATAGAACAGAATAGGTAGAATAAATGTCTACACATAGAATAGGTATATATATATATATATATATATATATATATATATATATATATATATATATATATGTCAGTGAGACACACACATATATACAGTTAGGTCCATATATATTTGGACAGAGACAACATTTTTCTAATTTTGGTTATAGACATTACCACAATGAATTTTAAACAAAACAATTCAGATGCAGTTGAAGTTCAGACTTTCAGCTTTCATTTGAGGTTATCCACATTAAAATTGGATGAAGGGTTTAGGAGTTTCAGCTCCTTAACATGTGCCACCCTGTTTTTAAAGGGACCAAAAGTAATTGGACAGATTCAATAATTTTAACTAAAATGTTCATTTTTAGTACTTGGTTGAAAACCCTTTGTTGGCAATGACTGCCTGAAGTCTTGAACTCATGGACATCACCAGACGCTGTGTTTCCTCCTTTTTGATGCTCTGTCAGGCCTTCACTGCGGTGGTTTTCAGTTGCTGTTTGTTTGTGGGCCTTTCTGTCTGAAGTTTAGTCTTTAACAAGTGAAATGCTGCTCAATTTGGTTGAGATCAGGTGACTGACTTGGCCATTCAAGAATAGTCCGCTTCTTTGCTTTAATAAACCCCTGGGTTGCTTTGGCTTTATGTTTTGGGTCATTGTCCATCTGAAGTATGAAATAACGACTAATCAGTTTGGCTGCATTTGGCTGGATCTGAGCACACAGTATGGCTCTGAATACCTCAGAATTCATTCGGCTGCTTCTGTCCTGTGTCACATCATCAATAAACACTAGTGACCCAGTGCCACTGGCAGCCATGCATGCCCAAGCCATCACACTGCCTCCGCCGTGTTTTACAGATGATGTGGTATGCTTTGGATCATGAGCTGGACCACGCCTTCGCCATACTTTTCTCTTTCCATCATTCTGGTAGAGGTTGATCTTGGTTTCATCTATCCAAAGAATGTTCTTCCAGAACTGTGCTGGCTTTTTTAGATGTTTTTTTAGCAAAGTCCAGTCTAGCCTTTTTATTCTTGATGCTTATGAGTGGCTTGCACCGTGCAGTGAACCCTCTGTATTTCCTTTCATGCAGTCTTCTCTTTATGGTAGATTTGGATATTGATACGCCGACCTCCTGGAGAGTGCTGTTCACTTGGTTGGCTGTTGTGAAGGGGTTTCTCTTCACCATGGAGATTATTCTGCGATCATCCACCACTGTTGTCTTCCGTGGGCGCCCAGGTCTTTTTGCATTGATGAGTTCACCAGTGCTTTCTTTCTTTCTCAGGATGTACCAAACTGTAGATTTTGCCACTCCTAATATTGTAGCAATTTCTCGGATGGGTTTTTTTCTGTTTTTGCAGCTTAAGGATGGCTTGTTTCACATGCATGGAGAGCTCCTTTGACCGCATGTTTACTTCACAGCAAAACCTTCCAAATGCAAGCACCACATCTCAAATCAACTCCAGGCCTTTTATCTGCTTGAGAATGACATAACGAAGGGACTGCCCACACCTGTCCATGAAATAGCCTTGGAGTCAATTGTCCAATTACTTTTGGTCCCTTTAAAAGCAGGGTGGCACATGTTAAGGAGCTGAAACTCCTAAACCCTTCATCCAATTTTAATGTGGATACCCTCAAATGAAGGCTGAAAGTCTGAACTTCAACTGCATCTGAATTGTTAATTCATTGTGGTAATTTCTATAACCAAAATTAGAAAAATGTTGTCTCTGTCCAAATATATATGGACCTAACTGTATATATATATATATATATATATATATATATTTATATTTCATACAGCGCTAGATATCATAAAAGTCGGTAATTCAATTCCCAGGATCGAGTTCATATGAGGACATCCAGCAGAGGGCACATCACCTCGACTCAAGGTAACTACAGGACATTCCCCAGCATTCCATTCATTCCCCGTATTTTTACAGCCAGGAGCACAGCTGCTTTAGCAGAGCTCCTGGGTGTAAAATGATTTAACCCCTTCAGATGGATTTACATTGTGGGACATGCCAGAACGACGGAAGGTATGGGATATTGTTGATTTTTTATTTTTCCTTTTTTACAGAACGAGGGTCTTCAGGTGGATTAAGACTATAATAAAATATTAAAACACCCTGTATCTTTATTTCATTAAAGTACTTTGTAACAATGTTTGTTTTATTAACCATTTCGTACTATTGGATTAATAATGGATAGGTGTCATAATTGACGCCTCTCCATTATTAATCTGGCTTAATGTCACCCTACAATAGCAAGGTGACATTAACCCTTCATTACCCGATATCCCACCGCTACACGGGAGTGGGAAGAGAGTGGCCAAATGCCAGAATAGGCGCATCTTCCAGATGTGCCTTTTCTGGGGTGGCTGGGGGCAGATGTTTTTAGCCAGGGGGGGCCAATAACCATGGACCCTCTCTAGGCTATTAATATCTGCCCTCAGTCATTGGCTTTACCACTCTGGCGGAGAAAATTGCGCGGGAGCCCACGCCAATTTTTTCCGCAATTTAACCCTTTAATTTAATAGCTAGAGCGCCCAAATTTTGCACATACACACTACTAACATTAGTAGTGTGGAATATGCAAAAAAAAAAAGGGATATGAGATGGTTTACTGTATGTAAACCATGTCTCATATCATGTCGGGTTTGGGAAGGAGATAGCAAAAGCCGGCAATTGAATTACCGGCTTTTATGCTATCTAGCGCTGAATTAAATATAAATACAGTATATATATATGTGTGTCTCAATGACATATATATATATATCTAGAGAGAGAGATACTGTATATATGTTTTAACGAATATTTGAGCCCAAAAATCCATTAGATGTCGGTTTTGCAAGCCTGCGAGAAAATATCGCAGTACGGATGCCATACAGATTACATACGGAAGATGACATGCGCAAAATACGCTGCCACACCCTGCCTACGGATGACATACGGATCACTATTTTGGGAACATTTCTGCGTATTACGGCCGTAAAAAACTGACCGTATTTTCATACGCTGATTGTGACGCCGGCCTTATAGGCAGGTGTCTGGCTGTGCACACTTGTATTATTTGGCACATCACAGGGCGCCCTTCATTCTAAAATTGGGCTTCACACTACATGAGAAGGGAACCTACAATTCTCACTGATCTGGTCAAGTCCACGCAACAGTCATAATATATTTGAGTTTTTGTAAGTGGCAGCTCCTCAGTCACCAGGGCCCGGGTGTAAGTGCTACCTCTGCCCCCCATATACTGTATGCCCTACATGTCCTGTATATTGGAAGTTTTTCATATTCCTCTTTTGTTCAGCAATGAATCAGTAATGCCCCCAGTGCTGCCCCCTCAGACCACCCTGTTTCCCCCCCTTATCTACTGACCCAGTGAATCAGTGTTGCCCCCTCAGACCACCCTGTCTCCCCCTTTACCTGACTACTGTGCTGCAATCCCCATTAGGAAATGTGCTCCACAATTGTTAATGCCATCCAGTGTACATCTTGCCACATGTATGCAGTCCTTGACCAGCCGGTCGAGGGTGCATACTGCTGTGCGAGATGTGAGCACATTGTGCATTTGGAAACCCAGATACTGGATCTAAATGTGCAGCTGGCAACACTGAGATCCATAGACAATATGGAGAGGAGTATTCTGCTCACAGAGCAGACGCTCAATGGGATAGATGAGGAGGGGGATGGTAGGATGGAGCTGCAGGACAGTGTGGCCGTTAGCTGGGTGACAGATAGAAGGCGGGGTAGAGGGAAGAGTGCCAGGGAGGCTAGTCCTGATCTGGCACACCCCAATAAGTTTGCTAAGTTGGCAGATGAGGGGGGTGCCAGTACAGGGGTAGCACTGCTGCAGCCAGGCATGTCCTCTGAAAGCCGGAGGAGTGACTGCTCCAGTAAGGGGGGAAATAGGAGAGCAGGGCAGGCCAGACAGGTGCTGGTAGTGGGGGACTCAATTATTAGGGGAGCAGATAGGGCAATCTGTCACAAAGACAGGGATCGTCGGACGGTGTGCTGCCTACCTGGCGCTCGAGTCCGACACATCGCTGATCGGGTGGACAGATTACTGGGAGGGGCTGGTGAGGACCCAGCGGTCATGGTGCACATTGGCACAAATGACAAAGTTAGAGGTAGGTGGAAGGTCCTTAAAGATGATTTCAGGGAATTAGGCTGCAAGCTGAAAGCAAGGACCTCCAACGTGGTATTTTCCGAAATACTGCCTGTACCACGTGCCACGCCAGAGAGGCAACGGGAGATTAGGGAGGTTAATAAGTGGCTCAAGAATTGGTGTAGGAAGGAGGGGTTTGGGTTCCTGCAGAACTGGGCCGACTTCTCAGTTGGCTACAGGCTCTACGCTAGGGACGGGCTGCACCTCAATGGGGAAGGTGCAGCTGTGCTGGGGGAGAAAATGGCTAGAAGGTTGGAGGAGTGTTTAAACTAGGGATTGGGGGGGAGGGTATTCATTTTATAGGAGGGGAAGATAGTGCAGATAGAGACCTGGGCACAAATAAGGAAGTTGGGGGTGGCGGTGGCATGGGGGGTGGGGTTAGAACAGTTAGTAATTTAAGAAAGAATAGAGGTACAGAGAGTAACATCAAGTGCATGTATACTAATGCCAGAAGCCTCGCCAACAAAATGGATGAATTAGAACTAATGTTGTTGGAGCATAATTATGACATGGTGGGGATATCTGAGACGTGGCTGGATGAGAGCCATGACTGGGCTGTTAACTTGCAGGGCTATAGCCTGTTCAGAAATGACCGTACAGATAAGCGAGGGGGAGGGGTGTGTCTATATGTAAAATCTTCCTTAAAACCCATCCTGCGTGATAATATAGGTGAATTTAATGAAAATGTAGAGTCCCTGTGGGTGGAGATAAGGGGAGGGGGAAAAAATAATAAATTACTGATAGGGGTTTGTTATAAATCTCCAAAACTAATGGAAGCAATGGAGAATATCCTCGTAAAGCAAATAGATGAAGCTGCGACTCAAGGAGAAGTCATTATTATGGGGGACTTCAACTACCCTGAAATAGATTGGGGAACGGAAACCTGCAGTTCCAGCAAAGGTAATCGGTTTTTGACAACTATGAGAGACAATTACCTTTCACAACTGGTTCAGGACCCAACAAGGAGGGGGGCACTGCTAGACCTAATATTAACCAACAGGCCAGACCGCATATCAAATATAAGGGTTGGGGGTCACTTGGGGAATAGTGATCACAAAATAATAAGTTTTCATGTAACCTTTAATAAGATGGGTAGTAGGGGGGTGACAAGGACACTAAACTTCAGGAGGGCAAATTTCCAACGGATGAGAGAGGATCTTGGTGCAATTAACTGGGACGATATCCTGAGACACAAAAATACACAAAGAAAATGGGAGATGTTTATTAGCATCCTGGATAGGACCTGTGCACAGTATATACCGTATGGGAATAAACATACTAGAAATAGGAGGAAACCAATATGGCTAAATAGAGCTGTAAGGGGCGCAATAAGGGACAAAAAGAAAGCATTTAGAGAATTAAAGGAAGTAGGTAGTGAGGAGGCATTAAATAAATACAGAAAATTAAATAAATTCTGTAAAAAGCAAATCAAGGCAGCAAAGATTGAGACAGAGAGACTCATTGCCAGAGAGAGTAAAAATAATCCCAAAATATTCTTTAACTATATAAATAGTAAGAAACTAAAAAATGACAGTGTTGGCCCCCTTAAAAATAGTCTGGGTGAAATGGTGGATGAGGATGAGGAAAAAGCCAATATGCTAAATGACTTTTTTTCATCAGTATTTACAAAAGAAAATCCCATGGCAGACAAAATGACTAGTGATAAAAATTCCCCATTAAATGTCACCTGCTTAACCCAGCAGGAAGTACAGCGGCGTCTAAAAATAACTAAAATTGATAAATCTCCGGGCCCGGATGGGATACACCCCCGAGTACTGCAGGAACTAAGTACAGTCATTGATAGACCATTATTTTTAATCTTTAAAGACTCCATAATAACAGGGTCTGTACCACAGGACTGGCGTATAGCAAATGTGGTGCCAATATTCAAAAAAGGGGCAAAAACTGAACTCGGTAATTATAGGCCAGTAAGCTTAACCTCTACTGTGGGTAAAATCCTGGAGGGCATTCTAAGGGATGCTATGCTGGAGTATCTGAAGAGGAATAACCTCATGACCCAGTATCAGCACGGGTTTACTAGGGACCGTTCATGTCAGACTAATTTGATCAGCTTCTATGAAGAGGCAAGTTCCGGACTGGACCAAGGGAACCCAGTGGACGTAGTATATATGGACTTTTCCAAAGCTTTTGATACGGTGCCACACAAAAGGTTGTTACATAAAATGAGAGTAATGGGGATAGGGGAAAATATGTGTAAGTGGGTTGAGAGCTGGCTCAGGGATAGGAAACAAAGGGTGGTTATTAATGGAGCACACTCGGACTGGGTCACGGTTAGCAGTGGGGTACCACAGGGGTCAGTATTGGGCCCTCTTCTTTTTAACATATTTATTAATGACCTTGTAGGGGGCATTCAGAGTAGAATTTCAATATTTGCAGATGACACTAAACTCTGCAGGGTAATCAATACAGGGGAGGACAATTTTATATTACAGGATGATTTATGTAAACTAGAAGCTTGGGCTGATAAATGGCAAATGAGCTTTAATGGGGATAAATGTAAGGTCATGCACTTGGGTAGAAGTAATAAGATGTATAACTATGTGCTTAATTCTAAAACTCTGGGCAAAACCGTCAATGAAAAAGACCTGGGTGTATGGGTGGATGACAAACTCATATTCAGTGGCCAGTGTCAGGCAGCTGCTACAAAGGCAAATAAAATAATGGGATGCATTAAAAGAGGCATAGATGCTCATGAGGAGAACATAATTTTACGTCTATACAAGTCACTAGTTCGACCACACTTAGAATACTGTGCACAGTTCTGGTCTCCGGTGTATAAGAAAGACATAGCTGAACTGGAGCGGGTGCAGAGAAGAGCGACCAAGGTTATTAGAGGACTGGGGGGTCTGCAATACCAAGATAGGTTATTACACTTGGGGCTATTTAGTTTGGAAAAACGAAGACTAAGGGGTGATCTTATTTTAATGTATAAATATATGAGGGGACAGTACAATGACCTTTCTGGTGATCTTTTTAATCATAGACCTGAGACAGGGACAAGGGGGCATCCTCTACGTCTGGAGGAAAGAAGGTTTAAGCATACTAACAGACGCGGATTCTTTACTGTAAGAGCAGTGAGACTATGGAACTCTCTGCCGTATGATGTTGTAATGAGTGATTCATTAATTAAATTTAAGAGGGGACTGGATACCTTTCTGGAAAAGTATAATGTTACAGGGTATATACACTAGATTCCTTGATAAGGCGTTGATCCAGGGAACTAGTCTGATTGCCGTATGTGGAGTCGGGAAGGAATTTTTTTCCCCATGGTGGAGTTACTCTTTGCCACATGGGTTTTTTTTGCCTTCCTCTGGATCAACATGTTAGGGCATGTTAGGTTAGGCTATGGGTTGAACTAGATGGACTTACAGTCTTCCTTCAACCTTAATAACTATGTAACTATGACCCTGTGAATCAGTGATGTCCCCAGTGTTGCCCCCTCAGACCACCCTGTCTCCCCCCTTACCTGACTACTGACCCTGTGAATCAGTGATGCCCCCAGTGTTGCCCCCTCAGATCACCCTGTCTCCCCATCTTACCTGACTACTGACACTGTGAATCAGTGATGCCACCCTGAGACCACCCTGTCTCCCCCCTCTTACCTGACTACTGACCCTGTGAATCAGTGATGCCACCCTGTCTCCCCCCCTCTTACCTGATTGCTGCCTCTGCGCTAATGGAAATAGTAATGAGGAGGTGAATATCTGCAAACTCCAGCGCCAAGAGGACGGGCCCAGTGGGAGTTGTTGTTTGCCTCTGATCAGAGTTGTAATTGCTGCTTGGAATAAATCTGAGATCTAAACCCCGATGTTATCATGAAAGTTAAAGAGAAAGTGGCACCAAATTCACTGTCCGCAAGAAAAGCAACAATGTATCAAAGTCACAAACTGGAAAAGGAGATGGGACTCATGACTTTCAGGGAGACGTCAGTAAGGCAGGTGTGGGTCCCCCATCAGCACACACCTGTCCTGAAATCCTCTGTGCTGATGGGGGACACTGCTTCTTCCACTACAGAACTCTGGCTCTGTGACCTACCACAAGATCAGCAGACTTCTCCTGAAACACTCTGTGCTGCTGGAGGTCCTGCTCCTACTACGATGCACCTCTGTCTGTTACCCCACACATGATCAGCACCCTCCTTCCCTCAAGTACTGTGTTCTGCTGAGAACTGTCTCTGTGAATACACACAGTCATATCCTGAAATACTCTGCATTGCTGGGACCCTGTTTTTTTTCCACAGTTCTGTAACCTTGAATAAGACCAGAACACCACTTTCCTGAAACGCTCTGTGCTGCTGGGGGACCCTGCTCTTTCCAATATACAATGGTCAGTCCGTGAACTCTCACAAGGTCATCACTCTCCTCTGATAAAATACTCTGTGCTGCTGGGCACAAAGCCTAGAATGCAACTCTAAGAGCAGATGACCATATACTCAGACGAGTGCTATCTGTCATTTTGACACAAGAGCAAAGCATTGCCGGGAGAGTGTGAGCAACGGGATAAGAGCAAAACAGCGCAGGAAGAGCACGAGCGATGGGATAAGAGCGAAACAGTGCAGGAAAAGCACGAGCGATGTGATAAGAGCGAAACAGTGCAGGAAGAGCACGAGCGATGGGATGAGAGCGAAACATCGCAGAAAGAGCGTAAGTGATGGGAAAAGAGCGAAACATTGCAGAAAAAGCGTGAACGATGGGATAAGAGCGAGAATCGCAAGAAAAGCGCAGGCGATGGGATAAGAGCGAGAATCACCTGAAGAGCGCAAGTGATGGGATAAGAGCGAAACATTGCAGGAAAAGCGTGAACGATGGGATAAGAGCGAGAATCGCAAGAAAAGCGCAGGCGATGGGATAAGAGCGAGAATCACCTGAAGAGCGCAAGTGATGGGATAAGAGCGAAACATTGCAGGAAAAGCGTGAACGATGGGATAAGAGCGAGAATTGAAGGAAGAGCACAGGTGATGGGATAAGAGCGAAACATTGCAGGAAAAGTGTGACCGATTGGATAAGAGCGAGAATAGCCTGAAGAGTGCGAGCGATGGGATAAGAGCGAAACATTGCAGGAAAAGCGTGAACGATGGAATAAGAGCGAGAATTGCAGGAAGAGCACGAGCAATGTGATAAGTGCAAAACATTGCAGGAAGAACACGAGTGAGAAGATAAGAGCGAAAGTTGCAGGAAGAGCGTGAGCAATGGGATAAGAGCAAAACATTGCAGGAAAAACACAAGTGATGGGATAAGAGCGAGAGTCGCAGGAAGAGCACGAACGATGGGATAGAAGCCAAGCATTTTAGAAAGAGTACAAGAGATTTGATAAGAGCAAAGTGTTGCAGGAAGGAGTAGTGACTATTGATGAGCGAATGTGTTCGGATACCAGGTTATCTGTGCAGGCTCGTGTGTTATCAGAGTAAGGCCGCCGTCACACATGCGTGTTTTACGGACGTAAGAGCGCAGAAACTACGTGCGTAAAACTCGCATAACATACGGCACAATGATTCTCAATGGGTCTAGTCCTATCAGCCGTATATTACGGATCCGTAATATACGGCATTCTACGGCCGTACAAAATCGCAGCATGCTGCGTTTGTCAGCGTATTGCGCAAAAAAATCGCCAATGAAAGTCTATGGGAGCGAGAAAAATACGAATTCCACACGGACCAGCAGTGTGACTTGCGAGAAATACGCAGCGGTGTTAGTGAAAAGTCGGTAATTCAATTGCCGGCTTTTCATTTCTCCTGCCTAAACCCGACAGGATATGAGACATGGTTTACATACAGTAAACCATCTCATATCCCCTTTTTTTTTTGCATATTCCACACTACTATTGTTAGTAGTGTGTATGTGCAAAATTTCAGCGCTGTAGCTGCTAAAATAAAGGGTTAAATGGCGGAAAAAATTGGCGTGGGCTCCCGCGCAATTTTCTCCGCCAGAGCGGTAAAGCCAGTGACTGACGGCAGATATTAATAGCCAGGAGAGGGTCCATGGTTATTGGCCCCCCGTGGCTAAAAACATCTGCCCCCAGCCACCCCAGAAAAGGCACATCTGGAAGATGCGCCTATTCTGGCATTTGGCCACTCTCTTCCCACTCCCGTGTAGCGGTGGGATATGGGGTAATGAAGGGTTAATGCCACCTTGCTATTGTAAGGTGACATTAAGCCAGATTAATAATGGAGAGGCGTCAATTATGACACCTATCCATTATTAATCCATTTGTCTGAAAGGGTTAAAAAACACACACACACGATTAAAAAGTATTTTAATGAAAGAAACAAACAGGTTGTTTTAATAATTTATTGCTCTCTCAATCCATCAGCAACACCCTCGCTTGGCAAAATAATAAACACACAATATACATACCCTCTGATGTCCTATCACGTCCCACGAGGTAATCCATCTGAAGGGGTTAACTAATATTACAGGCATGAGCTGCGCTAAACCACTCGCTCGTGCCTGTAATCCCCGGGTGCTGAAAGGAAAGCAGAGTGATCTATACTTACATTCAGTTGCGGTGATGCGCCCCTGCTGGATGTTCTCGTGAACTGCAGCCTGGGAACTTTTTCCCATGCTCCAGGTCATATGAGGACATCCACCAGGGGGCGCATCACCGCGACTGAAGGAAATGTAGGTCAATGACCTACATTTCCTTCATTCGCCGAGGAATTACAAGCACGAGCACAGCTGCATTTGCAGGGCTCCTGCTTGTAAATTATTTTAACCCCTTCAGATGGATTACCTCGTGGGACGTGACGGTTCAACAGAGGGTATGTATCTTGTGCATTTATTGTTTTGCCAAGCGAGGGTCTGCAAATGGATTGAGAGAGCAATAAAATATTAAAACAACCGCTGTTTATTTCATTAAAATACTTTTAAATCATGTGTGTGTGTGTTTTTTAACCCTTTCAAACAATTGGATTAATAATGGATAGGTGTCATAATTGACGCCTCTCCATTATTAATCTGGCTTAATGTCACATTACAATAGCAAGGTGGCATTAACCCTTCATTACCCCATATCCCACCGCTACACGGGAGTGGGAAGAGAGTGGCCAAGTGCCAGAATAGGCGCATCTTCCAGATGAGCCTTTTCTGGGGTGGCTGGGGGCAGAAGTTTTTAGCCAGGGGGGGCCAATAACCATGGACCCTCTCCTGGCTATTAATATCTGCCCTCAGTAACTGGCTTTACCACTCTGGCGGAGAAAATTGTGCGGGAGCCCACGCCAATTTTTTCCGCCATTTAACCCTTTATTTTAGCAGCTACAGCGCCCAAATTTTGCACATACACACTACTAACATTAGTAGTGTGGAATATGCAAAAAAAATGGGGATATGAGATGGTTTACTGTATGTAAACCATGTCTCATATCCTGTCGGGTTTGGGAAGGAGAAATGAAAAGCCGGCAATTGAATTACCGGCTTTTCACAGATATCGCACTGAAGTAAATATAAATACAGAATATATATATATGTGTCTCAATGACACATATATATATATATATATATATACTGTATATATGTTTTCCTGAACATTTGAGCACATAAATCCATTAGATGTCGGTTTTGCAAGCCTGCGAGAAAATATCGCAGTACGGATGCCATACGGATTACATACGGAGGATGCCATGCGCAAAATACGCTGACACACCCTGCCTACGGATCACTATTTTGGGAACATTTCTCCGTATTACGGCCGTAAAATACGGACCGTATTGTCTTACGCCAAGTGTGACGCCGGCCTAAGAGTATCTTGGGTGTGCTCAAAAGGGCAATCCATGCACGTGTTCAGGCGGTCTACCGCTGCAAAACACGCAGCCGCAGGGACTCGAATATATTATAATAATAATAATTTTTATTTATATAGCGCCAACATATTCCGCAGCGCTTTACAAATTATAGCGGGGACTTGTACAGACAATAGACATGACAGCATAACAGAAATCACAGTTCAAAACAGATACCAGGAGGAATGAGGGCCCTGCTGCTCGCAAGCTTACAAACTATGAGGAAAAGGGGAGACACGAGAGGTGGATGGTAACAATTGCTTTAGTTATTTGGACCAGCCATAGTGTAAGGCTCGGGTGTTCATGTAAAGCTGCATAAACCAGTTAACTGCCTAAGTATGTAGCAGTACAGACACAGAGGGCTATTAACTGCATAAAGTGTAAAAGAACATGATGCGAGGAACCTGATTATGTTTTTTTTTTTTTTAATAGGCCACACAGGGATAGTTAGGTTAATGCGTTGAGGCGGTAGGCCAGTCTGAACAATATTATCCGAGCATGCCCGAGATACTCTGATAACACCCGAGCATGGTCGGTAACACGTTATCTGAGCACGCTCACTCATCGCTCCTAGTGACAGATGAGACAGAATCCTCGCATGAAGGGCTGGTACAGATGACCATTTTCTCTGCATCCAACAAAATTGGTTTAATTATGCTAATCAGACTCTGAGCAGAGTGGCATCTGATTTTCTTGGAGGTGAAGAAAAAAAAAACTCCAATATGTCAGTCTGTGAAAAATTGGACTGCACTCACATTATCCGGGCACGGTCCCAATTTTTTCCACGGACTCACAGAGTCCCGTTTACAATCCAGTTCTTGTAGGCAAATCATGCATGTGCACAACCCCACGGGCACAAGTGCTATTTAGTCAAAATCATGGATAACACTTGTTTAACTTATACGGTTGTCTGCACCTGCCTGAAAAGTGAGTGCGCGATTGATGGCTGAGAGCAGCTCCTCACCTGTGCAGTCATCCCGTCCTGTGATCCCTGCACCCGCTGCCTGCACATTATTTACACCTGTCATCCCGACCCTCCCATGCCCGTCACCTCCCGACCCTCCCATGCCCGTCACCTCCTGACCCACTTCTGCTCTGATCAGTAGGTAAGGTGCATTTACAGCATTTGGATTTTGGCCACATTTACTTCTGTTCTACGATCTCTGTGATAGGGATCATAAAAAAAAAGGTGCAATAAAGACCAATATGATAAATATAGTCAATAAAACAGAATTTTATTTAATAATATTGAATAATAAAACAAAAGTTAATAAAAGCTGAGTCAGGTATTGGAGCACGTAACACATATAATAATGAATATATTAAAAATATCACTATGCCCCTGGTAGGTTTATAAAGTATTGCATAATGCCCAAAATTGATCAATGTATAAAAAACATTATGGCACCTTAAAAATACAACATATGTCAAAGAAACCAGTGAAAATAAATTACAGTGACAGCTAATTAAAATAATATATATAATATAACTGTAAAAATAAGTGTGCAAAAATACGTGCTAAAATTATGTGCAAAAAAGTGCGAATCCTAAAACACATATACTGCAGCAAAAAGCTGTAATCAGATGAAGTAAAATGTAAAGTGCAAACAGTGCTGAGCGGTCAGTATGACAATGTTACCGTAGCAGCAAATGCGCTAATAAAAAAAGATAAGGTGGGTCACAAGAATATATTAAAGCATCTCAGTAGGGCAACATATTTTTAATATATTCTTGTGACCCACTTATCTTTTTTTATTAGCGCATTTGCTGCTATGGTAACATTGTCATACTGACCGCTCAGCACTGTTTGCACTTTATATTTTACTTAATCTGATTACAGCTTTTTGCTGCAGTATATGTGTTTTAGGATTCGCACTTTTTTGCACATAAGTTTAGCACATATTTTTGCACACTTATATTTACACTTATTTTATTTTAACTAGATGGTAGCCCGATTCTAACGCATTGGGTATTCTAGAATATGTATGTAGTTTATTTATGAAGATTTTAGAATAATACATTGATGTACAATAACAAATTGTATTGTGGTACCGTGTTAGCCAGAAAAATCGATGTGAATACTTTTCTGCCCACTGATGACAGAAGTATTCTAGGAGTGATAACTTTATTGGCTAACCAGAAAATAATATGATATTATTTTCTGGTTAGCCAATAAAGGTATCACTCCTAGAACACTCCTAGAATACTTCTGTCATCATTGGGCAGAAAAGTATTCACATAGAATAATACATTGAATACACAGTTTTCGGCTGGCCGCGACCAATTAGCAAAGCATAGTTCAAATCCCGCGCCAATTCGCGGTCGGACTGCGCCTGTCGCTGATTGTTCGTGGCCGGCCATGTAGTATATAACAGGCCATGTAGTATATTGCACAGCCACGTAGTATATAGCACAGCCACGTAGTATATAGCACAGCCCACGGAGTATATAGCACAGCCCACGTAGTATACAACACAGCCCACGGAGTATATAGCACAGCCACGTAGTATACAGCACAGCCCACGGAGTGTATAACAGCCCACATAGCATATAACACAGCCACGTAGTTTATAACAGCCCACGTAGCATATAACACAGCTCACGTAGTATATAACAGCCCACGCACGCAGTATGTAATACAGCCCACGTAGTGTATAACACAGCCCACGTAATGTATATCACAGACCACGTAGTATATTGCACAGCCCACGCAGTACATTGCACAGCCCACGTAGTACATTGCACAGCCCACGTAGTAAAAAACTTGAAAAAATCCAGCTCCAGGAGAAAGAAATATGTTTAGTTAAAATCCAAATTTTATTTTGAATAACATGATAAAAATCCCGATAACAAGTGGCTGAAAAGAGGATAACATAACAGCCCTCACTGAACGCGTTTCAAACACTATTGTGTTCTTAGTCTTCAGTATACAGAGGGCGGTGCAAATACTTGCTATAAATGAGATGAAACAGGCGGTGAAATAATTAACACGTGAAAAGAAATGGAACACCCCCAAAAAAAAAAAAAAGTGTGAGGAAAAAAAAAAAAAGTCCAATCTGACATGTCTAGATCTAGGGCTTGTTGGTTGTCGATGAAAGGTTTTTTTTAAATGTGGTTCTTTTCCATGCAAAACTTGTTAACACGCAAAAAAACCAGCAACTTTTGTGGCAGCAAATAATCAAAAAGAATACAATATTAAGGATTTTATTAATTGTAATTCAGACGTAATTTATATTATAGAATGCGTATCTTGTGGTCTATTATATGTTGGATCTACAATACGCAAACTTAAAGATAGATTTCGAGAACATCTATATGATGTTGCCCAGCCCACCTTTAGACATGTTTCCAGTGCCTCCAATCATTTCATACAAGCCCACAATAGAAACACTACTTCAATGAAGGTTTATGCAAACGGACACATTCATAGGAATATACAGGGCGGCAATAGAGAAAAAAATTTTACGAGACAGGGAGGCTTTCTGGATTCTATGCCTTAATACTCGAGCACCTTCTGGTTTGAACCCTAGAAAAGAGATGATGTTGCATTATTAAAGTGGTTGTTTGTCTTATCGGAAAGAAAAATAATAGAGAAATTAAAGTATTACTGTATCATGTAAAAAAAAGCCTATATTTTTTTTTATGTATTCATGCAGTGTATTTCTTATTGTTGTCTTTTGCTTTTTATTCTATGTATATATTTTTTATATTTTGTCTTTACTAGTGCATATTCCTTTTTTTTTCTCACACTTTTTTTTTTTTTTTGGGGTGTTCCATTTGTTTTCACGTGTTAATTATTTCACCACCTGTTTAATCTCATTTATAGCAAGTATTTGCACCTCCCTCTGTATACTGAAGACTAAGAACACAATAGTGTTTGAAACGCGTTCAGTGAGGGCTGTTATGTGATCCTCTTTTCAGCCACTTGTTATTGGGATTTTTATCATGTTATTCAAAATAAAATTTGGATTTTAACTAAACATATTTCTTTCTCCTGGAGCTGGATTTTTTCAAGTTTTTTCCTGCATTTACTATGTCATTGGCTGGACGTTTATCCTTGCTCGGATGTCTTCACAACATTTGGATTCTTGTGGGTGAGCTGAATATTTTTCTTTTTGTATATCACAGCCCACGTAGTACATTGCACAGCCCACGTAGTATACTGCACAGCCCACGTAGTATATAGCAGCCCACGTAGTATATTGCACAGCCCGCGTATTATATTGCACAGCCCACGTATTATATTGCACAGCCCGTGTATTATATTGCACAGGCCACGTAGTATATTGCACAGCCCACGTATTGTATTGCACAGCCCACGTAGTATATTGCACAGCCCACATAGTATATTGCACAGCCCACATAGTATATCGCACAGCCCAGTGTCATGATTCCCAATGGCAGGGAAACATCAAAACACAAAGATAACGGACGAGCTCTGGGTGATGGAATCTCGAGCTGACCGTGAGCTAAATCTACCACACAACTAATAGTAGCCAGGGAGCATACCTGATTAACCCTAGATGCCACGCGCCAGCCGGAGGACTAACTACGCCTGGTAGAGGAAGGAACAGACCTGGCTTACCTCTAGGGAAATACCCCAAAAGATGATAGCAGCCCCCCACATGTAATGACGGTGAGTTTAGATTTTTTCAAGTTTTTTCCTGCATTTACTATGTCATTGGCTGGACGTTTATCCTTGCTCGGATGTCTTCACAACATTTGGATTCTTGTGGGTGAGCTGAATATTTTTCTTTTTGTATATCACAGCCCACGTAGTACATTGCACAGCCCACGTAGTATACTGCACAGCCCACGTAGTATATAGCAGCCCACGTAGTATATTGCACAGCCCGCGTATTATATTGCACAGCCCACGTATTATATTGCACAGCCCGTGTATTATATTGCACAGGCCACGTAGTATATTGCACAGCCCACGTATTGTATTGCACAGCCCACGTAGTATATTGCACAGCCCACATAGTATATTGCACAGCCCACATAGTATATCGCACAGCCCAGTGTCATGATTCCCAATGGCAGGGAAACATCAAAACACAAAGATAACGGACGAGCTCTGGGTGATGGAATCTCGAGCTGACCGTGAGCTAAATCTACCACACAACTAATAGTAGCCAGGGAGCATACCTGATTAACCCTAGATGCCACGCGCCAGCCGGAGGACTAACTACGCCTGGTAGAGGAAGGAACAGACCTGGCTTACCTCTAGGGAAATACCCCAAAAGATGATAGCAGCCCCCCACATGTAATGACGGTGAGTTTAGAGGAAAAGACATACACATTATGAAGGTAGATTTAGCAAAGAGAGGTCCACTTACTAGATAGCAGAAGAATACAAAAGAGGACTTCACGGTCAACTGAAAACCCTATCAAAAAACCATCCTGAAATTACTTTAAGACTCCTGTGTCAACTCATGACACAGGAGTGGCAATTTCAGCCCACAAGAGCTTCCAGCTACAGAGAATAACAAAACTGCAAACTGGACAAAAGATACAAAACAAAAGGACAAAGTCCACTTAGCTGATCAGCAGACTAGTAGCAGGAACATGCAACCGAAGGCTCTGGTTACAATGATGACCGGCAAGGAAATGACTGGAGAGCAAGGCTAAATAGGAAACTCCCAAACACTGATGGGAGCAGGTGAACTGAGACAGCAAAGACACACAAGTCACCAGTACCACCAGCAACCACCAGGGGAGCCCAAAGGCGGATTCACAACAGTACCCCCCCCCCCTTAAGGAGGGGGCACCGAACCCTCACAAGAACCACCAGGACGATCTGGATGAGCCCTATGAAAGGCACGAACCAAATCCGAGGCATGAACATCAGAGGCAGTTACCCAAGAATTATCTTCTTGACCATAGCCCTTCCATTTAACCAGATACTGAAGTCTCCGTCTGGAAATACGGGAGTCCAGGATCTTCTCCACAACGTACTCCAATTCACCCCCTACCAGCACAGGAGCAGGAGGTTCAGTAGAAGGAACCACCGGTACCTCATACCTCCGCAACAACGACCGATGGAATACATTATGGATAGCGAAAGATGCCGGGAGGTCCAAACGAAAGGACACAGGGTTAAGAATCTCCAAAATCCTATACGGACCGATGAACCGGGGCTTAAACTTAGGAGAAGAAACCCTCATAGGGACAAAACGGGAAGACAACCACACCAAGTCCCCAACACGAAGGCGAGGACCAACACGACGCCGGCCGTTAGCAAACTGCTGAGTCCTCTCCTGGGACAACTTCAAATTGTCCACCACTTGTCCTGTTGTGGATTCTGTTTGTGGGCTCCCTCTGGTGGTTACTGCTGGTACTGGGTGACTTTGGTGGGTTGCGGCCTTTGGTTTCCACCTGTCCATCAGTGGCTGGGTGTTTCCTATTTTACCTGGCCTTTCTGTCATTTCCCTTGCCGGCTATCAATGTATTCAGATGTGCTCTGTTTGGTTCCTGCCTACCTGCTCCCAGATCTTTCAGGATAAGCTAAGTGCTGATTTTCAGTTGTTTGTTTTTTTTTTGTCCAGCTTGCTTATTATGTCTTTATGCTAGCTGGTAGCTCTAGTGGACTGAGGTTCTCCCCATGTGCCATGAGTTGGCACATGGGTTCTTGTAATCTCAGGATGGTTTTTTTGATTAGGGTTTTTTGCTGACCGCTCAGTCCCCTTTTGTATCGTTCTGCTTTCTAGTTTACAGCGGGCCTCAATTTGCTATAACTATATATATCATCTCTATGTGTGTGCCTTCCTCTCATTTCACCGTCAATACATGTGGGGGGCAACTATATCTTTTGGGGTTCATTCCGCTGGAGGCAAGTGAGGTCTTTATTTTCTCTGCAGTACTAGTTAGCTCTTAGGCTGGTGCGTGGCGTCTAGAACCAACGTAGGCACGCTCCCTGGCTATCTCTAGTTGCGTTTGTCAGGCGTAGGGCAGCGGTCAGCCCAGGTTCCATCACCCTAGAGCTCGTCCGTAATATATTTGTACTTTGCTTGTCCTGTGCTATCCCTAGCCATTGGGATTCATGACAGTATAGCCGGCCCACAAAGTGTTAATTGTTTGGGCTGAAGCAGGAGAAAGAGAAGTGTTTAACCCCTTCACCCCCGGAGCTTTTTCCGTTTTTCCGTTTTCGTTTTTCGCTCCCCTCCTTCCCAGAGCCATAACTTTTTTATTTTCCCGTCAATTTGGCCATGTGAGGGCTTATTTTTTGCGGGACGAGTTGTACTTTTGAACGACATCATTGGTTTTACCATGTCGTGTACTAGAAAACGGGAAAAAAATTCCAAGTGCAGTGAAATTGCAAAAAAAGTGCAATCCCACACTTTTTTGCTTGCCTATTTTGCTAGGTTCACTAAATGCAAAAACTGACCTGCCATTATGATTCTCCAGGTCACTACGAGTTCATAGACACCTAACATGACTAGGTTATTTTTCACCTAAGTGGTGAAAAAAAATTCCAAACTTTGCAAAAAACAAAACAAAACAAAATTGCGCCATTTTCTGATACTCGTAGCGTCTCCATTTTTCGTGATCTGGGGTCAGGTGAGGGCTTATTTTTTGCGTGCCGAGCTGGCATTTTTAATGATAGCATTTTGGTGCAGATACGTTCTTTTGATCGCCCGTTATTGCATTTTAATGCAATGTCGTGGCGACCAAAAAAACGTAAATCTGGCGTTTCGATTTTTTTTCTCATTACGCCGTTTAGCGATCAGGTTAATGCTTTTTTTTTATTGATAGATCGGGAGATTCTGAACGCGGCGATACCAAATATGTGTAGGTTGGTTTTTTTTTTATTGATTTATTTTGATTGGGGCGAAAGGGGGGTGATTTAAACTTTTATATTTTTTTTATTTTTTTCACATTTTTTTTTACTTTTTTTTTTTACTTTTACCATGCTTCTATAGCCTCCATGGGAGGCTAGAAGCAGGCACAGCCCGATCGGCTCTGCTACATAACAGCGATCATCAGATCGCTGTTATGTAGCTAAAATGCAGGTGTGCTGTGAGCGCCGACCACAGGGTGGCGCTCACAGCCACCGGCGATCAGTAACCATAGAGGTCTCCAGGACCTCTATGGTTACAATGTACAAGCATCGCCGACCCCCGATCATGTGACGGGGGTCGGCGATGCGCTCATATCCGGCCGCACGGCCGGATGCGGTAGTTAAATGCCGCTGTCTGCGTTTGACAGTGGTATTTAACTAGTTAATAGCGGCGGGTGATCACGATTTCACCCGCCGCTATTGCGCGCACATGTCAGCTGTAAAAAACAGCTGACATGTCGCGACTTTGATGTGCGCTCACCGCCGGAGCGCACATCAAAGCGGGGGTCCCGACATGTGACGTACTATACCGTCACATGTCGGGAAGGGGTTAAGGGAATTTTTTTTTTTTTTTTTCCCTTCAGAGTTTTGCTGCCTAGCCCTTAATTGCTGTCTAGCTGCTTCTTACCTCCTCTTAACCCTTGAATGGCTCTGATCTTAGCTGTTTAACATGGATGTCCAGAGTTTGGCTTCCAGCCTGAGTAATCTCGCGGCAAAAGTTCAAAACATACAGGATTTTGTTGTTCACACTCCCATGTCTGAACCTAGAATTCCTATTCCAGAGTTCTTTTCTGGAGATAGATCTACCTTCCTGAATTTCAGGAACAATTGTAAATTGTTTCTTTCTTTAAAATCTCGCTCCTCTGGAGACCCTGCTCAACAGGTCAAGATTGTAATATCTTTCCTGCGGGGCGACCCTCAGAATTGGGCATTTGCATTGGCACCAGGGGATCCTGCATTGCTCAGTGTGGATGCGTTTTTTCTGGCATTGGGATTGCTCTATGAGGAACCTAACCTGGAGATTCAGGCTGAAAAGGCTTTATTAGCCCTCTCTCAGGGGCATGATGAAGCGGAGATATATTGTCAGAAGTTTCGGAAATGGTCGGTGCTTACTCAGTGGAATGAGTGCGCCCTGGCTGCAAACTTCAGAAATGGTCTTTCTGAGGCCATTAAGGATATTATGGTGGGGTTCCCTACGCCTACAGGTCTGAATGAGTCTATGGCTATGGCCATTCAGATTGATCGGCGTTTACGGGAGCGCAAACCCGTGCACCAGTTGGCGGTGTCTTCTGAACAGGCACCTGAGATTATGCAATGTGATAGAATTCAGTCCAGAAGTGAACGGCAAAATTATAGGCGGAAAAATGGATTGTGTTTCTATTGTGGTGATTCAGCTCATGTTATATCAGCATGCTCTAAACGCACAAAAAGGGTTGATAAATCTTTTGCCATTGGTACTCTGCAGCCTAAGTTCATTTTGTCTGTGACTCTGATTTTTTCACTGTCTTCCATTTCCGTCGATGCCTATGTGGATTCGGGCGCTGCCCTGAGTCTTATGGATTGGTCATTTGCTAAACGCTGCGGTTTTAGTCTGGAACCTCTGGAAGTTCCTATTCCTCTGAAGGGAATTGACTCTACACCATTGGCTATGAATAAACCGCAGTATTGGACACAAGTGACCATGCGCATGACTCCCGTTCATCAGGAGGTGATTCGCTTCCTTGTACTTTATAATTTACATGATGTACTAGTGCTTGGTCTGCCATGGTTACAAACTCATAATCCTGTCCTGGACTGGAAAACAATGTCTGTGTTAAGCTGGGGATGTCAGGGGGTTCATGATGATGCACTTCCGATTTCAATCGCTTCATCTACTCCTTCTGAGATCCCTGCGTTTTTGTCTGACTATAGGGATGTTTTTGAGGAGCCTAAGCTCAATTCGCTCCCTCCGCATAGAGATTGTGACTGTGCTATAGAATTGATTCCTGGCAGTAAGTTCCCTAAGGGTCATTTATTTAATCTGTCACTGCCAGAGCATACTGCTATGCGGAATTATATTAAGGAGTCCTTGGAAAAGGGACATATTCGTCCATCTTCGTCCCCTCTGGGAGCAGGTTTTTTTTTTGTGGCAAAAAAAGATGGTTCCCTGAGGCCTTGTATAGATTATCGCCTTCTGAATAAGATTACAGTCAAGTATCAGTATCCATTGCCATTATTGACTGATTTGTTTGCTCGCATTAAGGGGGCTAGGTGGTTCACTAAGATAGATCTTCGCGGTGCGTATAATCTGGTGCGGATAAAACAGGGTGATGAGTGGAAAACCGCATTTAATACGCCTGAGGGCCATTTTGAGTATTTGGTAATGCCTTTTGGACTCTCCAATGCTCCGTCAGTCTTTCAGTCCTTTATGCACAATATTTTCCGTGAATATCTGGATAAGTTTATGATTGTGTATTTGGATGATATTTTGGTGTTTTCTGATGACTGGGAGTCTCATGTTCTACAGGTCAGGAAGGTGTTTCAGGTTCTGCGGGCCAATTCTCTGTTTGTGAAGGGCTCAAAGTGTCTCTTCGGAGTCCAGAAGATTTCTTTTTTGGGGTACATTTTTTCTCCTTCTACTATTGAGATGGATCCCGTCAAGGTTCAGGCGATTTGTGACTGGACACAACCTACATCTGTTAAGAGCCTTCAGAAGTTCTTGGGGTTTGCTAATTTTTATCGTCGGTTCATTGCTAATTTTTCCAGTATTGTTAAACCTTTGACTGATTTGACTAAAAAGGGTGCTGATGTTGCTGATTGGTCTCCTGCAGCCGTGGAGGCCTTTCAGGAACTTAAGCGCCGGTTTTCTTCTGCTCCTGTGTTGTGTCAACCAGATGTTTCACTTCCTTTTCAGGTTGAGGTTGATGCTTCCGAGATTGGAGCGGGGGCGGTTTTGTCACAGAGAAGTTCTAATGGCTCGGTGATGAAGCCATGTGCATTCTTCTCTAGAAAACTCTCGCCCGCCGAGCGCAATTATGATGTGGGTAATCGGGAGCTTTTGGCCATGAAGTGGGCATTTGAGGAGTGGCGTCATTGGCTTGAGGGTGCTAAACATCGTGTGGTGGTCTTGACTGATCACAAGAATCTCATTTACCTTGAGTCTGCCAGGCGTTTGAATCCTAGACAGGCTCGTTGGTCGTTGTTTTTTTCTCGTTTCAATTTAGTGGTTTCATACCTGCCAGGTTCAAAGAATGTGAAGGCAGATGCTCTTTCCAGGAGTTTTGTGCCTGACTCTCCTGGAGACTCTGGGCCTACTGGTATCCTTAGGGATGGGGTAATATTGTCCGCCGTATCCCCAGACTTGCGACGTGCATTGCAGGAGTTTCAGGTGGATAAACCGGATCGT
The DNA here is from genome assembly GCF_051348905.1 of Ranitomeya variabilis. Taxonomy (NCBI): domain Eukaryota; kingdom Metazoa; phylum Chordata; class Amphibia; order Anura; family Dendrobatidae; genus Ranitomeya; species Ranitomeya variabilis. The sequence continues at coordinate 251,162,610 of NC_135235.1, forward strand.
TGTCCACCAGAAAGACTGTTTGTTCCGGATGATTGGACCAGTAGAGTCATCTCCGAGGTCCATTCTTCTGTGTTGGCTGGTCATCCTGGAATATTTGGTACTAGAGACTTGGTGGCCAGGTCTTTTTGGTGGCCTTCCTTGTCTAGGGATGTGCGTACCTTTGTGCAGTCTTGTGAAGTGTGTGCTCGAGCTAAGCCTTGCTGTTCTCGGGCCAGTGGGTTGTTGTTATCCTTGCCCATCCCGAAGAGGCCTTGGACGCACATTTCCATGGATTTTATTTCTGATCTCCCGGTTTCACAGAAAATGTCCGTTATCTGGGTTGTGTGTGACCGCTTTTCTAAGATGGTTCATTTGGTGCCCTTGCCTAAGTTGCCTTCCTCCTCTGAGTTGGTCCCTTTATTTTTTCAGAACGTGGTTCGTTTGCATGGGATTCCGGAGAATATCGTTTCTGACAGGGGATCCCAGTTTGTGTCTAGATTTTGGCGGACGTTTTGTGCCAAGATGGGCATTGATTTGTCTTTCTCGTCTGCATTCCATCCTCAGACGAATGGCCAGACGGAGCGAACTAATCAGACCTTGCAAACTTATTTGAGGTGTTTTGTTTCTGCTGATCAAGATGACTGGGTTGCTTTTTTGCCACTGGCCGAATTTGCTCTTAATAATCGGGCTAGTTCGGCCACGTTGGTCTCTCCTTTTTTTTGTAATTCGGGGTTTCATCCTCGTTTTTCCTCTGGTCAGGTGGAGCCTTCGGATTGTCCTGGAGTGGACGTGGTGGTGGACAGGCTACATCAGATTTGGAATCAGGTGGTGGACAATTTGAAGTTATCTCAGGAGAAGACTCAGCAGTTTGCTAATCGCCGTCGCCGCGTGGGTCCCCGACTTCTTGTTGGGGATTTGGTGTGGTTGTCTTCTCGTTTTGTCCCTATGAAGGTCTCTTCTCCTAAGTTCAAGCCTCGGTTCATCGGTCCTTATAGGATCTCGGAGATTCTTAACCCTGTATCTTTTCGTTTGGATCTCCCAGCATCGTTTGCTATTCATAATGTGTTCCATCGGTCGTTGTTGCGGAGGTATGAGGTGCCCGTTGTTCCTTCGGTTGAGCCTCCTGCTCCGGTGCTGGTGGAGGGAGAATTGGAGTATGTTGTTGAGAAGATCTTGGATTCTCGTGTTTCCAGACGCAAACTCCAGTATTTGGTTAAGTGGAAGGGTTATGGTCAGGAGGATAATTCCTGGGTGGTCGCCTCCGATGTTCATGCGACTGATTTGGTCCGCGCCTTCCATAGAGCTCACCCTGATCGCCCTGGGGGTTCTCGTGAGGGTTCGGTGACCCCTCCTCAAGGGGGGGGTACTGTTGTGGATTCTGTTTGTGGGCTCCCTCTGGTGGTTACTGCTGGTACTGGGTGACTTTGGTGGGTTGCGGCCTTTGGTTTCCACCTGTCCATCAGTGGCTGGGTGTTTCCTATTTTACCTGGCCTTTCTGTCATTTCCCTTGCCGGCTATCAATGTATTCAGATGTGCTCTGTTTGGTTCCTGCCTACCTGCTCCCAGATCTTTCAGGATAAGCTAAGTGCTGATTTTCAGTTGTTTGGTTTTTTTTTGTCCAGCTTGCTTATTATGTCTTTATGCTAGCTGGTAGCTCTAGTGGACTGAGGTTCTCCCCATGTGCCATGAGTTGGCACATGGGTTCTTGTAATCTCAGGATGGTTTTTTTGATTAGGGTTTTTTGCTGACCGCTCAGTCCCCTTTTGTATCGTTCTGCTTTCTAGTTTACAGCGGGCCTCAATTTGCTATAACTATATATATCATCTCTATGTGTGTGCCTTCCTCTCATTTCACCATCAATACATGTGGGGGGCAACTATATCTTTTGGGGTTCATTCCGCTGGAGGCAAGTGAGGTCTTTATTTTCTCTGCAGTGCTAGTTAGCTCTTAGGCTGGTGCGTGGCGTCTAGAACCAACGTAGGCACGCTCCCTGGCTATCTCTAGTTGCGTTTGTCAGGCGTAGGGCAGCGGTCAGCCCAGGTTCCATCACCCTAGAGCTCGTCCGTAATATATTTGTACTTTGCTTGTCCTGTGCTATCCCTAGCCATTGGGATTCATGACATTGTCCCCAAATCCGATGCAACCGATCCACCACAGCATCAACTCCCGGACAATCCGAAGATTCCACCTGACCAGATGAAAAACGAGGGTGAAACCCTGAATTGCAAAAGAAAGGGGAAACCAAAGTGGCAGAACTAGCCCGATTATTAAGAGCAAACTCTGCCAACGGCAAAAAGGCAACCCAGTCATCCTGATCCGCAGACACAAAACACCTCAAATAAGTCTCCAAAGTTTGATTAGCTCGCTCCATCTGGCCATTAGTCTGAGGATGGAATGCAGACGAAAAAGACAAATCAATTCCCAACCTGGAACAGAATGTCCGCCAAAATCTAGACACGAACTGGGTTCCCCTGTCAGAAACGATGTTTTCCGGAATCCCATGCAGGCGAACCACATTTTGAAAAAACAGAGGGACCAATTCAGATGAGGAAGGCAACTTAGGCAATGGCACCAAATGGACCATTTTAAAAAAACGGTCACACACCACCCAGATGACAGACATCTTCTGAGAAACAGGGAGATCAGAAATAAAGTCCATAGAGATGTGCGTCCAAGGCCTCTTCGGAATAGGCAAGGGCAACAATGACCCACTAGCCCTAGAACAACAAGGCTTGGCCCGAGCACAAACATCACAAGACTGCACAAAAACATGCACATCTCGAGACAGGGAAGGCCACCAGAAGGACCTAGCCACCAAATCTCTAGTACCAAAAATTCCAGGATGACCTGCCAGAGTAGAAGAATGAACTTCCGAGATGACTCTACTGGTCCAATCATCAGGAACAAACAGTCTACCAGGTGGACAACGATCAGGTCTATCTGCCTGAAATTCTTGCAAAGCATGTCGCAAGTCTGGGGAGACAGCAGACAAAACCACCCCATCCTTAAGGACACCAGCAGGTTCAGAATCCCCAGGAGAGTCAGGCTCAAAACTCCTAGAAAGAGCATCTGCCTTAACATTTTTAGAACCCGGTAAGTATGAGACCACAAAATTAAACCGAGAAAAAAACAACGACCAGCGTGCCTGTCTAGGATTCAGGCGCCTGGCAGACTCCAGATAAATCAGATTCTTGTGATCAGTCAAAACCACCACCTGATGTCTGGCACCCTCAAGCCAATGACGCCACTCCTCAAACGCCCACTTCATGGCTAAAAGCTCCCGATTACCAACATCATAGTTTTGCTCGGCGGCCGAAAATCTACGAGAAAGGAACGCACAAGGTCTCATCACTGAGCAATCGGAACTTTTCTGCGACAAAACCGCCCCTGCTCCGATCTCGGAAGCATCGACCTCAACCTGAAAGGGAAGAGAAACATCAGGCTGGCGCAACACAGGAGCAGACGAAAAGCGGCGCTTAAGCTCCCGAAAGGCCTCCACAGCAGCAGGGGACCAATCGGCAACATCAGCACCCTTTCTAGTCAAATCAGTCAAAGGTTTAGCAACGCCAGAAAACCCAGTTATAAATCGACGATAGAAATTATCTGAAGACTCTTAAGAGAAGTAGGCTGCGTCCAGTCACAAATAGCCCGAACCTTAACAGGGTCCATCTCAACAGAAGAAGGGGAAAAAATGTACCCCAAAAAAGAAATCTTTTGAACCCCAAAAACACACTTTGAACCCTTTACACACAAAGAACTAGTCCGCAAAACATAAAAAACCCTTCTGATCTGTTGAACATGAGACTCCCAGTCATCAGAAAAAATCAAAATATCGTCCAAATACACAATCATAAATTTATCCAAATATTCACGGAAAATATCATGCATAAAGGACTGAAAGACCGAAGGTGCATTTGAAAGGCCGAAAGGCATTACTAAATACTCAAAATGGCCCTCAGGCGTATTAAATGCGGTTTTCCACTCATCCCCCTGCTTAATTCGCACCAAATTATACGCCCCACGAAGATCAATCTTAGAGAACCACTTAGCCCCTCTTATGCGAGCAAACAAATCAGTCAACAAAGGCAACGGATACTGATATTTGACTGTAATTTTATTCAGGAGTCGATAATCAATACAAGGCCTCAGAGAGCCATCCTTCTTAGACACAAAGAAAAAACCAGCTCCTAAAGGAGATGAAGAAGGACGAATATGTCCCTTTTCCAGGGACTCCTTAATATACTCTCGCATAGCAGCATGTTCAGGCACAGATAAATTAAACAAACGACCCTTTGGAAATTTACTGCCAGGAATCAGATCTATGGCGCAATCACAATCTCTGTGGGGAGGGAGAGAACCAATCTTAGGCTCTTCAAAAACATCACGATAATCAGACAAAAATGCTGGAATCTCAGAGGGAGTAGATGACGAAATGGAAACCAAAGGTACATCCCCATGAGCCCCCCGACATCCCCAGCTTATCACAGACATTGTTTTCCAGTCAAGGACTGGGTTATGAGATTGTAACCATGGTAATCCAAGCACTAAAACATCATGTAAATTGTACAACACAAGGAAGCGAATCACCTCCTGATGGTCTGGAGTCATACGCATAGTCACTTGCGTCCAGAATTGTGGTTTATTACTAGCCAAAGGGGTAGAATCAATACCCTTCAGAGGTATAGGGACTTCCAGTGGCTCTAAATCAAACCCACAGCGCCTGGCAAAGGACCAATCCATAAGACTCAGGGCAGCGCCAGAGTCCACATAGGCATCCACAGTAATAACTGATAATGAACAAATCAAGGTTACAGACAGAATAAATTTAGACTGTAAAGTGCAAATAGACTTGTCAGCCTTCTTTGTGCGTTTAGAGCATGCTGATATAACATGAGCAGAATCACCACAATAGAAACATAACCCATTTTTACGCCTGTAATTCTGCCGCTCGCTTCTGGACAGAGTTCTGTCACATTGCATAGTCTCTGGCGACTTTTCAGAAGATACCGCCAAATGGTGCACAGGCTTGCGCTCCCGCAAACGCCGATCAATCTGAATAGCCATTGTCATGGACTCATTCAGACCTGTAGGCGCAGGGAACCCGACCATAACATCCTTAACGGCATCAGAGAGGCCCTCTCTGAAATTTGCCGCTAGGGCGCACTCATTCCACTGAGTAAGCACAGACCATTTACGAAATTTTTGGCAGTATATCTCAGCTTCATCTTGCCCTTGAGATAGGGCTATCAAAGCTTTTTCAGCTTGAATCTCCAAATTAGGTTCCTCATAAAGCAAGCCTAAAGCCAGAAAAAAGGCATCCACATTGAGCAACGCAGGATCCCCTGGTGTCAATGAAAATGCCCAGTTTTGAGGGTCACCTCGCAGCAAAGAAATCACAATCTTAACCTGCTGGACAGGATCTCCAGAGGAGTGAGGTCTGAGAGAAAGGAATAATTTACAATTATATTTGAAATTCAGAAACCGAGATCTATCTCCGGAAAACACCTCTGGTGTAGGAATCTTAGGTTCAGACATCGGAGTATGTATAACAAATTCTTGTAAATTTTGAACCTTAGTAGCAAGATTATTTAAACCTGCAGCCAAGCTCTGAGGATCCATCTTTAAACAGGTGAGATCAGAGCCATTCAAGGATTAGAAGGAGAGAAAGGCAAAGGCTGTAATTAGAGCTGAAATACAACTGATCCAACTATGGAGCAAACATAGGAAAAAAAACAAAAAAAAAAACTCTACAGACTTCTTTTTCTCTCCTTTCTTCTGCCAGTAACTTTATCACAGGCCGGTCATACTGTCATGATTCCCAATGGCAGGGAAACATCAAAACACAAAGATAACGGACGAGCTCTGGGTGATGGAATCTCGAGCTGACCGTGAGCTAAATCTACCACACAACTAATAGTAGCCAGGGAGCATACCTGATTAACCCTAGATGCCACGCGCCAGCCGGAGGACTAACTACGCCTGGTAGAGGAAGGAACAGACCTGGCTTACCTCTAGGGAAATACCCCAAAAGATGATAGCAGCCCCCCACATGTAATGACGGTGAGTTTAGAGGAAAAGACATACACAGTATGAAGGTAGATTTAGCAAAGAGAGGTCCACTTACTAGATAGCAGAAGGATACAAAAGAGGACTTCACGGTCAACTGAAAACCCTATCAAAAAACCATCCTGAAATTACTTTAAGACTCCTGTGTCAACTCATGACACAGGAGTGGCAATTTCAGCCCACAAGAGCTTCCAGCTACAGAGAATAACAAAACTGCAAACTGGACAAAAGATACAAAACAAAAGGACAAAGTCCACTTAGCTGATCAGCAGACTAGTAGCAGGAACATGCAACCGAAGGCTCTGGTTACAATGATGACCGGCAAGGAAATGACTGGAGAGCAAGGCTAAATAGGAAACTCCCAAACACTGATGGGAGCAGGTGAACTGAGACAGCAAAGACACACAAGTCACCAGTACTACCAGCAACCACCAGGGGAGCCCAAAGGCGGATTCACAACAGCCCACGTAGTATATCGCACAGCCCACATAGTATATTGCACAGCCCACGTAGTATATCGCACAGCCCACGTAGTGTATTGCACAGCCCACATAGTATATTGCACAGCCCACGTAGTATATCGCACAGCCCACGTAGTATATTGCACAGCCCACGTAGTATATCGCACAGCCCACGTAGTATATTGCACAGCCCACATAGTATATTGCACAGCCCACGCAGTATATTGCACAGCGCACGTAGTATATAGCACAGCCCACGTAGTATATAGCAGCCCACATAGTATATTGCACAGCCCACGTATTATATTGCACAGCCCACGTATTATATTGCACAGCCCACGTATTATATTGCACAGCCCATGTATATTGCACAGCCCACGTATTATATTGCACAGCCCACGTAGTATATTGCACAGCCCACGTATTATATTGCACAGCCCACGTATTATATTGCACAGCCCACGTAGTATATAGCACAGCCCACGCAGTACATTGCACAGCCCACGTAGTATATTGCACAGCCCACGCAGTATATAGCAATGTGGGCATCATATCACTGTTAAAAAAAAGAATTAAAATAAAAACTAGTTATATACTCACCTTTCGTTGGTCCCGCATCCAAGCGAAGCGGTTACCGACGCTCCTCGCACGCTCCGGTCTCAAGAGTGCAGTGCGGTCTCGCGAGATGATGATGTAACGATCTCGCGAGACCGCTACATCATCATCTCGTGAGACCGCAATGCATGGAGCGATCACCGGAGCGTCGCGAGGAGCGGGAAAGGCCTGTTCTGGATCCGAGGGGCCGACGGACGGTGAGTATATAACGATTTTTTATTTTTTTTAACATTAGATCTTTTAACTATTGATGCCGCATAGGCAGCATCAATAGTAAAAAGTTGGTCACACAGGGTTAATAGCAGCGGTAACGGAGCGCGTTACACCGCGGCATAACGCGGTCCGTTACCGCTGCCATTAACCCTGTGTGAGCACTGACTGGAGGGATTATGGAGCGATTTGGATTATGGAGCCATTTTGCCGCCGGAATGTGCCCGTCGCTGATTGGTCGTGGCCGTTTTGCCGCGACCAATCAGCGACTTGGATTTCCATGATAGAGGCCGCGACCAATGAATATCCGTGACAGACAGACAGACAGAAGTGACCCTTAGACAATTATATAGTAGATTAGCTGTCACTGTAATTTATTTTCGCTGGTTTCTTTGACATATGTTGTATTTTTAAGGTGCCATAATGTTTTTTTTTATATATTGATCAATTTTGGGCATTATGCAATACTTTATAAACCTACCAGGGGCATAGTGATATTTTTAATATATTCATTGTTATATGTGTTACGTGCTCCAGTACCTGACTCAGCTTTTATTAACCTTTGCTTTATTATTCAATATTATTAAAAAAAATTCTGTTTTATTGATTATATTTATGTCATTGGTCCTTATTGCAACTTTTTCTTTTATGATCCCTATTTATCTTTGTGCTTGACCTTTTAGTTTTTTGTACAATTTGTTCTCCTTTGATAATAGATCTCTGTGATCTCAGGCTCCTCTATACTCGTCCTCACAGTGAAATCATTTTCTCCAGAAACTCTCTTGGATTTTTATGGCATTTGTGATTTAAAAACAGAGTGTCCCTTCTTCCACGTCCCCTGAAAGTTTCTAGATTGTGGTTTTCAGTTGATTCTCATTGACCTTTGTCTTGTGTAATCTCACAACCTGATAACCAAGGTGAATGGAGTGAAGAAAGTATCTCTGGTACAGAAGGGGTTAATCTGACCTCCGTCTGGAGGATGATTGCCTGCAAAATGATTAACAGGCCGCTCCCGCCTCACGTGTTCACAAGTTACTGCCATTGTGTGCATTATTTTACTTAAAAATGGAGGCAAAAAATGTGCGGTTTAATCTAAATCATATCACAAAAAAAACAAACCTACTAGCTGCAACATGTGAACACAGCCAAAAATACTCGTAAATCTCTGTGTAACGAAAAGTTCATTAAAGGCAATGTTTTCACCGGATTTCTGACATAGAAAATGCAGAATTGTGCACACTTGCAAGTATGGAGTGTAGTTCGGTGCAAGGAGCCATCGTCGGTGCAAATTGGAACAGAAAGTTTAAAAAAAATTGGTCATAACCGTAAACTTCGGTTTCTGCAGCGAGTACAAGTAAAGGAGCTAGTGATGAGCGAGTGGTCTCTGAGTATTTGTAACTGCTCGGAGATTTAGTTTTCCTTGCAGCAGCTACACGATTTACAGCTACTAGTGAGCTTGAATACATGTGGGAATTCCATAGCAACCAGGCAACCCCCACATGTACTCAGGCTGGCTAGTAGCTGTAAATCATGCAGCTGCGTCAACAAAAACTAAATCTCCAAGCAGTTACAAATACTTGGAGACCACACGAGCATGCTCAGGAAAACCAGAGCAACGAGTACACTCACTCGTCACTAAAAGGAGCGTCATAGAGGCACAGGTTACCCTGGCACCAGTGTCCATAGATGAGCGTATCGCTGCGGAGGACCCATCCGGTCAGTGGATGCCAGGCAGGCACTCTCCAATCTGTCGCCATCCGCGGCTCCTCTTCTGATTAGTACGTCTAGCACCAATGTCCATAGATGAGCGGATCGCTGCGGAGGACCCGTCCGGTCAGTGGATGCCAGACAGGCACTCTCCAATCTGTCGCCATCCGCGGCTCCTCTTCTGATTAGTATGTCTGGCACCAGTGTCCATAGATGAGCGGATCGCTGTGGAGGACCCGTCCGGTCAGTGATGCCAGACAGGCACTCTCCAATCTGTCGCCATCCGCGGCTCCTCTTCTGATTAGTATGTCTGGCACCAGTGTCCATAGATGAGCGTATCGCTGCGGAGGACCCGTCCAGTCAGTGGATGCCAGTCAGGCACTCTCCAATCTGTCACCATCCACTGCTCCTCTTCTGATTAGTACGTCTGGCACCAGTGTCTATAGATGAGCGGATCGCTGGGGAGGACCTGTCCGGTCAGTGGATGCCAGGCAGGCACTCTCCAATTTGTCGCCATCCGCGGCTCCTCTTCTGATTAGTATGTCTGGCACCAGTGTCCATAGATGAGCAGATCGCTGCGGAGGACCCGTCCGGTCAGTGGATACCAGAAAGGCACCCTCCAATCTGTCGCCATCAGCGGCTCCTCTTCTGATTAGTACATCTGGCACCAGTGTCTATACAGTAGATGAGCGGATCACTGGGGAGGACCCGTCCGGTCAGTGGATGCCAGACAGGCACTCTCCAATCTGTCACCATCCGCGGCTCCTCTTCTGATTAGTACGTCCGGCACCAGTGTCTATAGATGAGCGGATCGCTGCGGAGGACTCGTCCGGTCAGAGACGCCAGACAGGCACTCTCCAATCTGTCGCCATCCGCGGCTCCTCTTCTGATAAGTATGTCTGGCACCAGTGTTCATAGATGAGCGGATCGCTGCGGAGGACCCGTCCGGTCAGTGATGCCAGACAGGCACTCTCCAATCTGTCGCCATCTGTGGCTCCTCTTCTGATCAGTAAGTCTGGCACGACCTTTTGTTCACGTGACCGTATTATTAATCCGAGCGCCGTCTGTGAAAAAAGCAGACTGCACTCCGACCAATGTTATTTAATGGGGCAGTGCAGATTTTATTTTTTTTCCAGCCTTCACTAATCTGAGGAGCCTGTCCCATTCAGATCTAGGAGTGCGCAAAAAAAAAGTGGATGTCGTACGGAGCCACAGTGCAACATCCGATTATTACGGAGACATTGCAATTCTGTAACATTGGAGAAATGAAAAAGGACCGTACATGGAGGACAAGTGAGAAAGAAACTGTCCAACTTTTGGATGAAACACTGAACTATATATATATATATATATATATATAAAAAAGAACTAAATAAATGATGATTGTTCCCTTTGTCTCCAGTGTGGACAACCCTCCGTGAGCGTCAGACGGTCACAATGTGACAAATGAGAGCCGTGCCGATCGTGGCCATCGCACGTGGTATCCCTGTTCCCCTTGTGGAGATGTGACGAGCCGTCATACACATGGATGGCGCTCACATTGCTGTCATGTCCTTGACAGATGGAGAATCCTTTATTACCAGAAGCTTCTCACCAAATAAAACACATTGTAATCATCACTGAATGACCACATGGATGCGGCCGCCACCTGGCACTGCCACTAATCCCGGGACAGGCGGCCCACGCGGAGATGTCTCCAGTCACACCAGGAGTTTACCGCTGACTAAGGTGGCCATGATGGTCCAAGAGACAATGGAGGGAGACAGACGACAGGAGAGACATACTGCAGGGAGAGAGAGAGGAGAGACAGGAGGAGAGAGAGACATACTGCAGGGAGAGAGGAGAGAGAGACAGGAGGAGAGAGACATACTGCAGGGAGGAGAGAGAGACATACTGCAGGGAGGAGAGAGAGACATACTGCAGGGAGAGAGAGAGGAGAGAGACATACTGCAGGGAGAGAGGAGCGAGAGACAGGAGGAGAGAGAGACATACTGCAGGGAGAGAGGAGAGAGAGACATACTGCAGGGAGAGAGAGAGGAGAGAGACATACTGCAGGGAGAGAGAGAGGAGAGAGACATACTGCAGGGAGAGAGGAGAGAGAGACAGGCGGAGAGAGAGAGACATACTGCAGGGAGAGAGGAGAGAGAGACATACTGCAGGGAGAGAGAGAGGAGAGACAGGAGGAGAGAGAGACATACTGCAGTGAGAGAGGAGAGAGAGACAGGAGGAGAGAGAGACATACTGCAGGGAGAGAGGAGAGAGAGACATACTGCAGGGAGAGAGAGAGGAGAGAGAAATACTGCAGGGAGAGAGAGAGGCTGGAGAGACATACTGCAGGGAGAGAGACAGGAGAGACAGGAGGAGAGAGACACATACTGCAGCGAGAGAGAGACAGGAGGAGAGACATACTGCAGGGAGAGAGGAGAGAGACAGACACTTCTCTATCTTGGGGTATGCGCACACACTAATTGTTTGTTACAAACATTTTGGCATAAAAAGCCTGCCCGCTGACAGGATAGGACTGTATAAAACCTACTTGTTTTTGCTCTTTTTTTCTGAAACATTTGGGTGAAAAATGCTGAAAGAATTGTCATTCTTCAGATCTGAAACTGCCTCCAATCCACAAGATGGAAATAAGCAGCCTGTTCATGAGATGTCAGAAATCTCATTCACTTTCCTGGGACTGTAAAATGCTGCGTTTTTCATTCGCAAAACAACATAAAAAATGTCACATGTGAACGAGTCCTAACAGCTTCATACATCCAGTCTTCTGAGCTTCTTTTAATCGCTCCAGGTTTCCAAAGACACCTGATGGGAGAACAGAAGTGACCGGACCGTTCTTCAGGGGTTTTTGCTTGGAAGCCGCTCACTAGTTTTGTACAAGTAAGAAAGCAAAAGCCGGTGATTAATGACATCACAAAAAGCGCCCCACAAACAACTGAAAAGGTGCAAAAAAAGATACATGAGTCCAAAGATCCAGAAGCGTCACTTATCACTCCCTCCGCTGCAGACTTCATACACGACCAATATTCCAAAAAACTGTAATTTAATTAACAAAAACTTTAAATATATAATTTATTTAAAAAAATGACATCTAACACGTCTCAGGGTGACGAATTGTGCTTTTTTGCCCAGTCCCCTGCCACACCTCGCAGCGGCCGGGCTTTATGACCGCTGTCACCCTGCAATACTTCATTCCACCTATCGTAACCTTTAATTCTCTCATAACTCACCAGGGTAAAGCACTAAATTAAAACCCTTGGGAAGACATGATGCAGATTGCTGGGACCACTGTGTATGCAGATGAACTCCTCCGCCTGTAATGGAGGTTTTCTAATATTTCCCATTGTTCTACAAGCCCAAGCGAATCTTCAGTCACCGTCTACATCACTTTCTGGCGCCTCTTTCTACAAGTTGGCACTACACTATTTACCTGAAAAATCCAGGACCTGTCCATTCTACAAAGTAGCTTTTTTATATACTTCAAGAATGATTTATTCTTTTGCTCAATGAGTCGTCTTCAGGAAATTAGGATCATTTCATAAAGCCGTGATGTCTGTGATACCCGTGCTTATGCAGTCTTTCCCTCAGGCCTCCGTCACACGTCCTGGTGAGATCCATGCGTCACATCCGTGTGTCCATGTGACACGCACCGACGCCTGGGAAGAAGCAGTACAGTTTTCTGCTCTCATCATTGTCTCAATGAGATCAGCGCGAGACAATGATGGGGCATGTTCCCAGGGTATCAATAACAGCTCACAGCTGTTTGCTGGTTTGAATTTATAGGGGGACCCAACGTCATTTTTTTTTCTGGGGTCCTGTAAATTCTCCAGTAAAGGCTGAACACACAGCTGTGGGCTGATATTAATAGCTTGGGAAGGGGCCAGAGATATTGCCACCCAGAGGCTACCAAAACCAACCCTCAGCCATCCCAGAAATGGACCATCCATAAGATGCACCAAAGCAGGAGCTTAGCCTCGTTCTTTCCACTTTCCCTGTGGCGATGGCAAGTGCGGTAATAAAGTTGGGGTTGATGTCAGCTTTGTATTGTCAGGTGACATCAAGCCCAGGGTTTAGTACAGGAGAGGCATCTACAAAACACCGCCATTACTAACCCCATAGTAAATATTGAAATAAACACACAGCAAGAATAAAATCCTTTATTTGAAATAAATGTGTACAACACCCTGTTTTACACATTTATTAAAAAATAAGACACAGTTATACCCATTTTTACACCTACCATCCATCGATGCCCATGTCCCCTGTAAAAAATGAAAACAATAATAAACAACCAAATTCCTCACTTGTCCAAAGAGAAGATAATCCATTTGTCCCATGCTGTAATCCATCTCTGCTTCATCTGGATTTCAAGCTGTACAGCGTCAGGATGCGACCGTTCAGGCTGAAATCCAGGAGACACTGAAGCTGCGGTTCCCACGGTCAGCTCATTGTAAGATCACCGCTAGCACGGTGAGAATTTTTTCAAGGTGACAGCGTTGATCTCACTGAGGTAACCACAGTATATCGGGTTGCTCACAGTGAACTGAGCGTGGGAACCGCAGTTTCAGTGACTGGCGGTAACCTCTATAACATCACTGAATCAGCATCTCAGTGTCTCCTGGAAACCAGCAAGGTTGCATCATGCAGCTTGAAATCCAGATGAAGCAGAGATGGATTACAGCATGGGACAAATGGATTATCTTCTCTTCAGACAAGTGAGGAACATAGTTGTTATTTTTTTGTGTTTTACAGGGCACATGGGCATCTAATGGATGATGGGTGTACAGGTGAGTATAACTTTGGTTTTCATTTTTTAATGTGTAACACAGGGTGTTGAGTTTTATTTCAAATAAAGGATTTTATTCTTGCTGTGTTTATTTCAACATTTACTATGGGGTTAGTAATGGTGATGTCTTATAGACACCTCTCCATTACTAATCCCTGGGCTTGATGTCAACTGACAGTACAAGGGTATTAATATCAACCCACAGCTATCTGTTTAGCCTTTGCTGGTTTGAATTTAGATTGGGACCATATGGAATTTGTTTATTTCCCTGGGATCGCCCATACATTCATCAGGAAAGGCTAAGCAAACAGCTGTGAACTGTTATTAATAGCCTGGGAACCTTATGGGGTTTTGTCCCAGATTATTAACATAAGACCCCAGCTGTGGGCTTTCCCTCCGCTGGTCAGGAACAGTATGCGGGAGCCCACACCATTATTTATTTTTAATGTAATTCTTAATTTTACACATGATGTACACAGCTGCTGCTGAATACAACTCCCATCATTGTTGCGCTAATCTCAGGGAGACAGACGATAACGATGAGAGCTGCCTTCAGCAGCTGGTCCCTGGGATGAGCGCGAACTGTACCGCTTTTTCCCACCGGTACGTGTCACACGGATGTCATCCAGTGTCATCATTGTGCACGTCTGTGGCACGCAATTTGTTTGCGCTGCACGAAAAAAACTGACATGTCTGCGGGTTTTTCACACAGACACACGGTTCGTGTGAAAACCTGACATATGCACATCACCACTGAATACAATGGACGAGCATGTATCCGTATTTGCAGTTCTTAAAACACGGATGTTTGAGGGGGGGCATCAAAATGAGGATTGTCCTTCCCTGAGGAAGCAGAGTGAAACGCGCGTCGAGGCGTGGAGCAATGTCAGCCAGGCCATCTTTCTATAGGTTTGTCCTGATTATTCTTACTTTATGCATTGTTGTCATTTGCATACTATGTTTATAGATACTAGATTTTCCTATCTACTTGAATAAGGTTTGAGATTACAGTGTCTACAAACTTCAGTATATTTTAAATGCTATATTTCCATGTTACTTATTTACATATCCTTCACACTATTGTATGTTCTATAATTGACATTTATTTATATGTTATATCCCTGATACTTAGCATCATAAGTATAGCCTAATGATGCATTTTACCTACGGTATATAGGTAACCACCCTTGGTAACGTATTATTATACATGAAATTGTTACGCCATATAAGAGTGTCTCTACTGCCTGTCCTTATTTCTGCCACTCTGTGGTAACATTGCCTTTAAATTATTGAATTTTTAAAAAAAATGTTTAAGGGTATGTGCACACGTTGTGGATTTCCTGCGGATCCGCAGTGTTTTTTGCCGTGCAAAAACGCTGCAGATCCGCAAGTGATTTACATTACAATGTAAATCAATGTAAAAAAATGCTGTGCTAATGGTGCGGAAAAATCCGTGCGGAAGCACTGCGGATTAAAAGAAGGAGCATGTCACTTCTTTTTTTGCGGATCTGCAGCGTTTTTGTACCCATTCCATTATAGAAATCCGCAGGGGTAAAAAACGCAGTAAATCCACAAAAAATCCACAGTAAACCCGCAGCAAATCCGCACAAAAAACGAGTCAAATCCGCACCTGTGTTTTCTGCCAAGAGATGTAGAATCTGCACCAAAAATTCCTAAGCCTAATCCGCAACGTGTGCACATAGCCTAATAAATGAAATTTTAAGATTCAGAGGATTTTTACTGTACTGTCTCTATCCCTCTGGACCCTTGGGATGTTTGTATAGTATATCTATTGGGGTGCATTCCCCGCTATGGTATATTGGTCAGTATTTTACATCAGTATTTGTAAGCCAAAACCAGGAGTGGGTGATAAATGCAGAAGTGGAGCATATGTTTCTATTATACTTTTCCTCTAATTGTTCCACTCCTGGTTTTGGCTCACAAATATTGATGTAAAATACTGACCAAATACTGCTAGTGTGACGGCAGCCTTAAATGAACATTTGCCTTGATAAAGAGTTCACCCTGAAATGTGCGGGATAGATAGAGCTGCTTTTTGGGGGGGATTATGTGTGTTAAGTAGTTTTGTTTTTTTATCAAGGCTCACTAAATCTTTTTGTGTATTTTACTTTAACGCAAATAAACTTAGGAAGCGGCATAACTGAGGACTGAATCCACAGTCCTGGTCCCGATCCCCCGGGGACATCTAGTAACTGCAGGCGGCGGCCAGGTCTATTATACTTATTATTCTATATTACACTTTTAGGAGTTTGTCTGGAATAATAATGCAGCGGAGACAACGGGATTCTGCCACAAAGGCCTCATTGTCTTATACAGATGGCAGCAACCAGGTGCATAGAGCAAATATTATTCTACCCATCTCCGAAAATGAGCTGCGCCCAGAATGTGCCGCAGGCCGGGGCTCTGAGCAACGTCGTCACATTGCAAACTCGCACGGTAAAACTGCAACAACATCATCACTAACATTCTACCATGCCCAAAGAACGACACGAGTGTCCTGCCCGGGTCTTATCAGCTGGGGATGAAGGGGTTAATACGTATATCTATAGCACGATGTCCGTCTCTTCATCTCTACTGTATATGTCACCTCCTGTGGACGCAATCTAATGATGTCACAATCCTACAATGGGATTTTCTGGGTTTTATTGTTAGATTCTGTCTCTCACAGGTGAAGTGTACCTACGATAAAAACTACACACCTCTGCATTCTGTGTAGGGGGAAACTGGCAAAATTGGCAGCGGATCAAATACTTATTTTCCCCACTGTATACATAGATGTGTGATACATACTGTATATGGGGGGTGTCACTATGTGTCATATAAACGGGGATATATCCCTATGTGTCATATATACTGTATACAGGGGGTGTCACTATGTGTCATATATACGGGGATATATGACTATGTGTCATATGTACTGTATACGGGGGGTGTCACTATGTGTCATATATACAGGGATATATCCCTATGTGTCATATATACTGTATACTGGGGGTGTCACTATGTGTCATATATACGGGGATATATCACTATGTCATATATACTGTATACGGGGGGTGTCACCATGTGTCATATATACTGTATACTGGGGGTGTCAATATGTGTCATATAAACGAGGATATATCACTATGTGTCATATATACGGGGATACTGCATAGGGATGTGTTATAAATACTGTATACGGGGGGTGTCACTATGTGTCATATATACCTTATACGGGGGGTGTCACTATGTGTCATATATACGGGGATATATCGATATGTGTTATAAATACTGTATACGGGGGGTGTCACTATGTGTCATATATACTTTATACGGGGGGTGTCACTATGTGTCATATATACGGGGATATATCCCTATGTGTTATAAATACTGTATACGGGGGGTGTCACTATGTGCCATATATACTTTATACGGGGGGTGTCACTATGTGTCATATATACGGGGATATATCCCTATGTGTTATAAATACTGTATACGGGGGGTGTCACTATGTGCCATATATACTTTATACGGGGGGTGTCACTATGTGTCATATATACGGGAATATATATCTATGTGTTATAAATGCTGTCTGCAGTGTGATTCCTATAAGTGTATCCTAGAAGTGGGAAGATTAATTTAGAATTAAAACCAGAAGGATGTATACAGACTGTGCCCTGCTATCTGCCACCATCGCACTCTAACCAGCATGTCTATTCTTCCTACAGGTATGTTCATGCACCCAGCTCTCCAGCCTGCTCTCCTGCCTTGACTGTCTATGAAGTGCACATAGTACATCACCCAACTTTCCACACAGACTTTTCTCTGCTCCTAGCATTCTCATAGTATGCCTCTCAGCTAACCCCAGCTTACCCAGTGATATTTATGATGTTGTTTACTCTGGCTTGATTGTATGCATCTGGTCCACTCTTAATTCTCTGACCAAGGTGAGCAGAGACTACTCCTCTCTGCTTCACACCTGACTGCACTTAGTTGTACATATATTGCATAGCACAAGTCTGCAATGACTTTAGTCTGCAGTGTGATTCCTCTAAGTGTGTCCTAGAAGTGTGAAGATTAATTTAGAATTAAAACCAAAATTGAACCAGAAGGGAACTGAAGGAAACTGGCCAGTCACTGTAAACAATGTTTCTGTTTGTTTTCACTTTCACCGCTATAATCCTTCAGATTCTGCAAACTCCCCTAATCCCTACTCCTAGTAAAGAACTGTTCATCTCCTCTTCAATCCTCCCCATCCATCTCACCTCCTCCTCAGAACTGTTCCTTAACACAATTCTCTGTCTCCAAGCACAGACAGCCACCTCATGCCCTCTCCTGCTCCCACATGCTAACACTTTCTCTACTCCTTCTCACTGCTGGTGATATCTCTCAAAATCCTGGTCCTTCTCACCACATCCCCACAGTCAGTTCTACCTCCCATACACGCTCTATCACAAATTTCCGTAACCTCTCTAACCTTATACACATTCGCCCATCCCCCACTTACCCAGTCCCACTAACAGGAGCTCTGTGGAACGCTCGCTCTGTCTGCAACAAGCTTTCCTACATCCACGATCTTTTTGTTACTACCAAACTTTCCTTCTTCGCCATCACCGAAACCTGGCTCACCCCTTCTGACACAACCTCTCCTGCTGCACTTTCCTATGGTGGCTTCCACCTTTCTCACACACCACACCCCAGCAGCAAGCATTGCGGAGGAGTTGGTTTTCTCTGTCAGATAACTGCTCCTTCACCCCAATCCCACTGCCACCCTCTGTTACCCTCCCTTCCTTTGAGGTGCACTCTGTGCGCATCTATACCCCCACCAACTGGCTGTAATTTACCGCCCCCCAGGGCCAGCCACCACCTTCTTTGACCACTTCACCACCTGGCTACTTCATTTCCTTTCTGCAGACATTATTATTATTATTATTCATTTTTATAGCGCCATTTATTCCATGGCGCTTTACATGTGAAACACGGGGCAAATATAGACAAATACATTAGACATGAGCATCAGACATCCCCACTATCATCATAGGCGACTTCAACATCCCCATTGACACTTCCCTCTCAGCTGCCACTAAACTTCTATCTCTCGCTTCTTCCTTCGACCTCACTCAATGGTCTTCTGCAGCCACTCACGAAGATGGTCACACATTGGACCTCATCTTCACCCGCCTCTACTCCCTATCTAACCTCTCTAACTCACCTCTTCCTCTTTCGGACCACAATCTACTCACATTCTCTTCCCTCTCCACTCCTTGTCTACAATCCGCACCCCACAAACTTGCACACCCTCGCAGAAATCTTAAACACCTTGATCTACACTCACTCTCTGAATCCCTCCTCCCTCTCACACACATAAGTTCCCTACACAATGCAGATGACGCTGCCGCTCTATATAACACCACAATAGCTGCAGCTTTGGAATCTCTTGCCTCTCTCACACATACCAAAGCTCGCAAAATCAACAGACAGCCCTGGCACACCAGCCTGACCAAAGAACTGAGGTGAGCTTCCAGGGCTGCAGAGCGGAGATGGAAAAGGTCCCACTCCAACGAGCACTTTATCGCATTCAAACAGTCCCTCACTACTTTCAAGACCACATTCGCTACAGCTAAACAAACCTACTTCTCATCTCTCATATCCTCCCTGTCTCACAACCCTAAACAGTTATTCAACACCTTCAACTCTCTCCTCCGTCCCCCAGCACCTCCTCCCTCCCCACTCATCTCAGCTGAAGACTTTGCCTCATTTTTCAAGCAGAAGATTGACAACATCAGAGACAGTTTTAGTCAACAACCCCTAGAGCCCTTCCTCCCAACTACCCAGCCCTCCACCTCCAAAACCAACTTCTCCACTATTACAGAAGATCGACTCTCCACTCTACTCTCAAGATCGCATCTCACCACCTGTGCACTCGACCCGATCCCTTCCCACTTCATCCCAAACCTCGCCACAGTCTTCATCCCAACTCTAACCCATCTCTTCAACCTATCACTAACAACTGGTGTTTTCCCCTCAAGCTTTAAACATGCCTCAATCACACCTACCTCAAAAAGCCCTCTCTTGACCCATCTTCTGTATCTAGCTATAGCCCTATATCACTTCTCCCCTATGCCTCAAAACTACTGAAACAACACGTCCATCTTGAACTGTTCTCCCATCTATCTTCTTGCTTTCTTTTCGACCGCTTACAATCAGGCTTCCGGTCACACCACTCCACTGAAACTGCCCTAACTAAGGTCACCAATGACCTATTAACCCCCAAGAGCAAGCGACACTACTCTATCCTCCTGTAATAATTATAGGGGATAACTCAGGAGAATCTTTGCGTGGAACAAGACAACTACAGGACACAGCTTTATAAGTGGTAAAGTCTATATTATCACATGGTGATTCAAACAGCTGCTGAGAGAAACTCAAGTCCACAACACTTGGTGCAAATAGCAAATGCAGCTCAGCAGTCTATAGGAAACTTCAGAGGAAAATGCAATCATGCAGAAAGTCTATGAAGCACAATTATTCTTGAGGATACTTGACACGAATAAGTCCTTGCTTAGTCCAAAATACAGATAGATATGCTTATAAGGCAGTTTAAATAATATCTTAGCTCAACCAGGGAGGTCTGGGTAATAGTCTCCAGGTTCTTGCAAAGCAGAATCAGCTTACATGTCCAGCAAATGCAGATGGAAGTAAACACGAGCAGCAGATGAAGGAGGATTACTGGAACTGGTGTATGCAGCAGGAACCCAGAGCAGAGTAGCAGGATAACCCCACAGGTTCACAGGAGCAGGTATATAGCCAGGGAGTCACCAGAGGTCAGGAGCTGGATGCAAGGCAGAATACTCTAGCACAGACTGAAGGCTGGGGTGGAGTTTTATAGCAGGAAGACACAATGCACTTGAGACCAAAGACGCCATCTTGGAAAAGGGCAGTAATGCACAAAAAGGTAATAAAAAATGTTCAGAGTCCTGACATTACTCCCTCCTTAGAAGCGGCCTCAGGACGATCCTGGACCTGGTTTCTCAGGGACTCTCTGATGAAAACGAGAAATCTTCTGTTGGGCATTGATGTTTTCCACAGGTTCCCAAGAGTCTTCCTCAGGGGATATCCCTGCCATCTTATCAGATATTGGAGCCGATTCCTGCGAATCCTGGAATCAACAATTTTCTCCACCACAAATTGTTCTTGCCCATCAATCACCACAGGCTGCGGAGGTGGCACAACACGTCCCTGGAAGATATTAGGAGATACAGGCTTTAGTAAAGATACATGAAAAACTGGGTGTACCTTCATAGTCCTAGGCAGCTTCAGCCGGCAGGCCACAGAGCTCACAATACCGTTGATCTTGAAAGGGCCAATTAATTTCTGTCCAAGTTTTTGTGAAAGAACGTTGAACTTCAGATTCTTAGTTGCTAACCACACGGAATCTCCTACCTTGATCATGGGTGCAGGTTTACGGAATCTATCAGCCGATCTCTTATAACGTTCTTGAGCTGTGGTCAGGGATTCCTTCAGAACCTCCAGATTTTGCCTCATCGCAGTCAGCCTTTCCTCCACTGCCGGAACCGGAGAATTAATTGGAGACCTAGGTAAGATACACGGATGATAACCCAGATTGGCAAAGAAAGGTGTAAATTTAGTGGAGGCGCTCTGAGAATTGTTATATGAAAATTCGGCTAACGGCAGCAACTCCAACCAATCATCCTGGAGATGGCTGACATAGCATCTTAGATATTGTTCCAGCGTAGCGTCTGGTTGGTACGCTCAGTCTGACCATTTGTCTGGGAATGGTAAGCGGAAGAGAGAGACAGACATTAATATTGAGTGCAGAGCAAAACCCCTTCCAGAATCTTGAAGTGAACTGCACTCCACGGTCAGAGATGATCTCATCCGGAACCCCATGCAACCGAAAGACATTCTGTATAACCAAGTTCACTGTATCTTTAGCTGAGGGGAGGCCGGTGCACGGAACAAAATGAGCAGCTTTAGTCAGGCGATCAACTACCACCATGATTGTATTCATGCCCCCCGATGTAGGCAGCTCCACAATAAAGTCCATTTATATAGACCCCCAAGAGCGGGACGGAACAGGTAATGGTTATAGAAGACCCGTAGGTGCCACATGAGGAGTCTTGTAACGAGCACATACCTCGCAAGAGAGAACATAGTCCTTGGTATCCTTCTGGCAAGTTGGCCACCAGAAGAATCAGCTCAATAACTCTTGTGTCTTCTGTACCCCCCCTGTGACCAGCCAACTTGGAGTCATGTACCAACTTGAGGATCTGCAGACGAACGACTTCAGGGACGTAGATACGTCGATCTCTGAACCACATGCCACCCTTAAAGACAAGGTTAATATCCACAGGTGGGTTGGCCAGAAATACATCACCATCATAGGCCTCCCTGCACTCCTTCCACAAGTCCTGATCGTGGATAACTCCGATGAAATTGACATCAGATAGAATGGTCTTGGACGGGGCTCCAGGTACGGAATCCGCAGCATGGATTCGGGATAAAGCATCAGCCTTCCCATTACGAGAACCTGGACGGTACGAGATACCAAAGTTAAATTGATTTAAAAATAAGTTCCAACGAGCCTGACGAGGAGAAAGACATCTAGCGGATCTAAGGAACTCTAAATTGCGATGGTCAGTTAGCACTACGATCTGTTGTGCAGCTCCTTGCAGATGATGCCTCCATTCTTTGAAAGCCGCAATAATAGCCAGCAATTCCTTGTCTCCCACGTCGTAATCCTTCTCTGCTGAGGTTAGTCTACGGGAAAAGAAAGCACAAGGATGTAGCAGACCCTTCTCTCCAGTTCTTTGGGAGAGAATAGCCCCAAAAGCATTATCAGAAGCGTCCACCTCCACAATGAAAGAAAGTGTTGGATCTGGGTGTATCAACAGCGGTGCTGATGTGAAACAGATCTTAAGCCGATCAAAATATTCTTGAGCCTGTGATGACCACTTAAAGGGCTTTTCCTTTTTTGTCAAGGAAGTAATGGGATGGACAATATCAGAAAAATTTCAAATGAAGCGTCTGTAGAAATTTGCAAAACCAATAAAACGTTGGACCTCCTTAACGTTCTTGGGTATCGGCCAGTCAAGGATAGCCTGAATCTTACCAGATTCCATGTTCAGCCACTGGGGAGAGATGATATAACCTAAGAACTGTATCTCAGAACGATGGAACTCGCATTTCTCCGGCTTAATATACAGATGGTTCTCTTTCAGACGTCTTAAAACAATTTTGACATGTTCTTCATGTTCCTGTAGAGAGTCAGAAAAGATTAGTATATTGTCCAAATAGATTACTACAAACTGGTCCAACAAATCTCTGAAAATGTCATTAGCAAGGTGTTGAAACGTTGCAGGGGCGTTACAAAGCCCGAAGGGCATCACAAGAGATTCAAAGTGTCCATACCGGCATCTGAATGCTGTCTTCCACTCATCCCCTGGACGAATACGTACCAAATTATAAGCCCCACGAAGATCCAGTTTAGAGAACACCTTAGCATGGCGGACTCTTTCCAGTAATTCGGGAATCAGAGGCAAAGGGTAACGGTTTCGTACGGTTACCTTATTGAGTTTCCGATAGTCAACACAGGGTCTCAGGGTCCCATCCTTCTTCTTTACAAAAAAGATAGGTGCCCCTGCTGGTGAGGAAGAAGGACGTATGAAGCCTTTGGCCAGATTTTCACAAATATACTCCTTTAAGGCTTGAAGCTCAGGTGCCGCCAAAGGGTATACGTTACCAAAAGGAATAGCTGCCCCAGCAAGCAACTCAATGGGACAGTCATAATGCCTGTGTGGAGGAAGCTGATCTGCATTCTTCTTGTCACAGATGTCAGAGAACTCTTTATATGCTGGAGGTAAAGAAAATACCTGTACATGTGGTTCCGTAGCCGTGGACTCAGGGACAGCTTCTGTTAACGCTGAGTTGCTCCTTGTTGGAAAGATAATCTCCTTGGTCTCCCAGTTGATAATTGGGTTCTGAGAATGCAACCAAGAAATGCCTAAAATCACAGGAAAATGAGAAGAAATTAGCAAGAAAGAAAGTTGCTACTGATGATTATGCTCCAACAAAATTTCAAGGGGTACGGTCTCCTGATCCACAGGCCCAGAGATTAAAGGTGACCCATCCACTGTTTCCATGGTAATTGGAGAGGCTCTTTGCTGAATTTCAATACCATGTTCCTTGGCAAATGCGATATCCATGAAATTGCCACCTGCACCAGAGTCAATCAGAGCTGCACTGGAAATCCACTGTCCTGAACACAGGATCTAAAAGGGACTCTGTCACCTGAATTTGGAGGGAACAATTTTCAGCCATAGGGGCAGGGTTTTCGGGTGTTTGATTCACCCTTTCCTTACCCGCTGGCTGCATGCTGGCTGCAATATTGGATTGAAGTTCATTCTCTGTCCTCCGTAGTACATGCCTGCGCAAGGCAATCTTGCCCCTATGGCTGAAAATTGTTCCCTCCAAATTCAGGTGACAGAGTCCCTTTAATAGGGAGAGAACAGTGAGAGTTCTTTTCCTTAAGCTCCTTGGGGGGTGAAGTCATAGAAAGTGAATGGAATACAGCTTTTAAAGGCAGGCTACATTCAGAGATGTCAGATTCATCATCACAGTTGTCAAAGTCCCCTGCTGCTGATAGCACCTTGTTAGGCCGTCTAGGACACTTAGGACAATTGATCAAGAAGTGGTCAGACTGGCCGCAGTAGAAACATAGACTTTCACGAAGGCGATGCTCCCGGCGCTCATTGATCTCGCGCCTCTGTACGGAATCAATTTGCATGGGCACCTCCTCCACCTCCCGAGATGTTTTACCTGCAGGCTCTTTGGAAGGAAGGGAAAAGTTAGAAATACGGTTATATGCAGCAAACTTCTCCTGTCTACGCTCAGTAAGGCGAATGTCAATGAGCACACAATGCTGTATAAATGTCTCTAGCTCTTGTGGTGACTCAGAGCGAGCTAGGTCATCTTTTACAATACTAGACAGACCCCTTTTAAAAATAGGCAATTGTGCATAACTGTCCCAATTGGTATCGGTTGCACGGCGATTAGGATCATCAAACATTAATGCCATAGCGGCCAAGAAATCATCCAAGTTATTTAACCGTGGGTCACGAGACTCAATCATCGGATTCGCCCAGGCGAGCGCTCGTGTGGTCAGCAGCATTATTACACACAATACTTTGGGTCTATCATTAGGAAAATGGTCAGCATGCACATCAAAATATAGCATACATTGATTCACAAAGCCACGAAATTTGTCGCAATCACCATTAAATCTGAATGGGGGCAACTTAGGTGGGCTAGCTGGTGGCGGTTGCCTAGAGGGAAAAGTCGCTTGTGCAGCTATTGGCGTGCTTATGTCCTGAAAAGCCCGTCCATACTGGGACTCCATGCCAGCAAGTTTGTTTTCCTGGGCTGCCATGCGGGTGCTTAAGTCCTGCAAAGTCTGTCCAAACACTTGTTGATTGTGTTCAAAGCTTCCAAACTTCTTTTGCAGACCTTCCACATATTTCTGCAGTGATCTAATTATGGAAAACACCTGCTCTAGTCTGCTTTCTGCAGTCATTGTTCCAGCAGTCTCCATTTTTTTTTTTAGGCTAGAGTATCCTGTAATAATTACAGGGGATAACTCAGGAGACTCTTTGCGTGGAACAAGACAACTACAGGACACAGTTTTATAAGTGGTAAAGTCTATATTATCACATGGTGATTCAAACAGGTGCTGAGAGAAACTCAAGTCCACAACACTTGGTGCAAATATCAAATGCAGCTCAGCAGTCTATAGGAAACTTCAGAGGAAAATGCAATCATGCAGAAAGTCTATGAAGCACAATTATTCTTGAGGATACTTGACACGAATAAGTCCTTGCTTAGTCCAAAATACAGATAGATATGCTTATAAGGCAGTTCAAATAATATCTTAGCTCAACCAGGGAGGTCTGGGTAATAGTCTCAGGTTCTTGCAAAGCAGAAACAGCTTACATGTCCAGCAAATGCAGATGGAAGTAAACACGAGCAGCAGATGAAGGATTACTGGAACTGGTGTATGCAGCAGGAACTCAGAGCAGAGTAGCAGGATAACCCCACAGGTTCACAGGAACAGGTATATAGCCAGGGAGTCACCAGAGGTCAGGAGCTGGATGTAAGGCAGAATACTCTAGCACAGACTGAAGGCTGGGGTGGAGTTTTATAGCAGGAAGACACAGTGCACATGAGACCAAAGACACCATCTTGGAAAAGGGCAGTAATGCACAAAAAGGTAATAAAAAATGTTCAGAGTCCTGACACCTTCTCCTCCTGGACCTGTCCTCTGCCTTTGACACAGTGGACCATTCCCTATTACTACAGACCCTCTCATCCCTTGGCATCACAGACTTGGCCCTATCCTGGATCTCGTCATACCTAACCCTCAATGTCTATCCGCTATTTCATCCTTCTTCTCCGCTAGATTTCTAAAACTTAACATGGACAAAACAGAATTCATTGTCTTTCCCCCATCTCACGCGACCCTCCCCCCAACGAACCTATCCATTACAGTAAACGGCTGCCCACTCTCCCCAGTCCCACAAGCTCGCTGTCTCGGGGTAATCCTTGACACTGATCACTCCTTCAAACCGCATAGCCAAGCCCTTTCCACTTCCTGCCGCCTTCAACTCAAAAATATTTCACGGATCCGTACATTCCTAAACCAAGAATTTGCAAAAACCCTAGTACATGCCCTCATCATCTCCCGCCTGTAACCTCCTGCTCTGTGGCCTCCCCTCTAACACTAACGCACCCCTCCAATCTATTCTAAACTCTGCTGCCCGACTAATCCACCTGTCCCCCAACTATTCCCCGGCATCTCCCCTCTGTCAATCCCTTCACTACAAAAGCCTAACCATGACATACAAAGCCATCCAAAACCAGTCTCCTCCATACATCTGTGACCTCGTCTCCCGATACTTTCCTGCACGCAACCTCCGATCCTCACAAGATCTCCTTCTCTACTCCCCTCTTATCTCCTCTTCCCACAATCGCATACAAGATTTCTCTCGCGCATCACCCCTACTCTGGAACCCTCTACCACAACATATCAGACTCTCGCCTACCATCGAAACCTTCAAAAAGAACCTGAAGACCCACCTCTTCCAACAAGCCTACAACCTGCAGTAACCACCGATCAACCAAACCACTGCACGACCAGCTCTATCCTTACCTACTGTATTCTCACCCATCCCTTGTAGACTGTGAGCCCTCGTGGGCAGGGTCCTCTCTCCTCCTGTACCAGCTGTGACCTGTATTGTTTTAGATTATTGTACTTGTTTTTATTATGTATACCCCTCCTCACATGTTAAGCGCCATGGAATAAATGGCGCTATAATAATAAATAATAATAATCTACTATATAATCGTCTAAGGGTCACTTCTGTCTGTCCTTCTGTCACCGTTATTCGTTCTCTGATTGGTCTCGGCAGCTGCCTGTCATGGCTGCCGCGACCAATCAGCGACGCGCACAGTCCAGAAAAAAATGGCCGCTCCTTACTCCCCGCACTCACTGCCCGGCGCCCGCATACACCGCTCACACAGGGTTAATGCCGGCGGTAACGGACCCCGTTATGCCGCGGGTAACGCACTCCGTTACCGCTGCTATTAACCCTGTGTGTCCCCAACTTTGTACTATTGACGCTACCTATGCGGCATCAATAGTACAAAATGTAATGTTAAAAATAATAAATTAAAAAAAAACCTGCTATACTTACCCTCCGCCGCCTTTCTCGCTCCTCGCCACGCTCCCCGGACCGCTCCATTACAAGCGTCAGCTTGCGGTGAGGTCCCGTCCCAGGGCTGGTGTGCGGCAAGGACCTGCCGTGACGTCACGGTCATGTGACCGCGACGTCTTCATAGGTCCTGCTCCCACCAGCCCTGGCACTTGCAATGGAACTCGGCTTCAGGAAAATGGCCGCCGCGATCTCGATCTGCGCACGCGCGGCATCCCGCGGCCATTTTCCTGAAGCCGAGCACTACGATCTGCACAGGATCCCAGGAAGAGGAGAGGCGGGACGCGGAGGAGCAGTGACAAGAATGGTGAGTATGATACACTACAAGGGGCCCTCGGATCGTTAGGTGAGTATGTTTATTTTTTATTTTTTGGACCTGTCACTGGGCAATATCCTACGTGGCTCTGCTGTATACTACAAGGCTGGGCAATATACTACGTGGCTGGACAATATACTACAAGGCTGGGCAATATACTACAAAACTGCGCAATATACTATGTGGCTCTGTGCAATATCCTACGTCGCTGTGCTGTATCCTATGTAGCTGGCCAATACACTACGTGGCAGGGCAATACTCTACGTAGCTGGGCAATATACTACGTGGCTGGGCAATATACTACGTCACTGGGCAATATACTACGTGGCTGGGCAATATACTACGTGGCTGGGCAACATACTACGTCGCTGGGCAATATACTACGTGGCTGGGCAATATACTATGTGACTGGGCAATACACTACGTGGCTGGGCAATATACTACGTCACTGGGCAATATACTATGTGGCTGGGCAATATACTACGTGGCTGGGCAATATACTACGTGGCTGGGCAATATACTACGTGACTGGGCAACATAATACGTGACTGGGCAATATACTACGTGGCTGGGCAATATACTACGTGGACATGCATATTCTAGAATACCCGATGCGTTAGAATCGGGCCACCATCTAGTAATAATAATAAATGCTGTATACGGGGGTGTCACTGTGTGTCATATATAAGTGGATATATCCCTATGTGTTATAAATACTGTATACGGGGGGTGTCACTATGTGTCATGTATACGGGGATATATCCCTATGTGTTATAAATACTGTATACGGGAATATATCACTATGTACGATGAATACTGTATACGGGGATATATCACTATGTGCGATGAATACTGTATACGGGGATATATCACTTTGTGCGATGAATACTGTATACGGAGATATAGCACTGAAATGAATACTGTATACGGGGATATATCCCTATGTGCGATGAATACTGTATACGGGGATATATCACTATGTGCGATGAATACTGTATACGGGGATATATCACTATGTGCGATGAATACTGTATACGGGGATACAGCACTATGTGCGATGAATACTGTATACGGGGATATATCACTATGTGCGATGAATACTGTATACGGGGATATATCACTATGTGCGATGAATACTGTATACGGGGATATATCACTATGTGCGATGAATACAGTATACGGGGATATATCACTATGTGCGATGAATACTGTATACGGGGATATAGCACTATGTGCGATGAATACTGTATACGGGGATATATCACTATGTGCGATGAATACTGTATACGGGGATACAGCACTATGTGCGATGAATACTGTATACGGGGATATATCACTATGTGCGATGAATACTGTATACGGGGATATATCACTATGTGCGATGAATACTGTATACGGGGATATATCACTATGTGCGATGAATACTGTATACGGGGATATATCACTTTGTGCGATGAATACTGTATACGGGGATATATCACTATGTGCGATGAATACTGTATACGGGGATATATCACTATGTGCGATGAATACTGTATACGGGGATATATCACTATGTGCGATGAATACAGTATACGGGGATATATCACTATGTGCGATGAATACTGTATACGGGGATATAGCACTATGTGCGATGAATACTGACTGGGGACAATATCAGGCGGTGATGTGAAGCCCCCGCACTGATCTCCTCTCCCCGTATGAGGGGTCCACATTTAGATCAGTCGCCTGCACAGAGCTGGGTGCAATCCTGGCTTATCTAGAAGACTAATGGCTCTTAATATTGGCCCCTTCCACTACTCTGTTCCGGGAATTTAATTTTTTTTATAATGTAATTATTTCTGACAATTATCCTGAAGTCCTGAGACAGAAGCTTCTCGGCTCATGACCCCATGACAACACTTCCTGTGTCCATGGAAACACAGTGTTATTATAGGGCCACTATAGAAAGTAACCCCAGCACTTCTGGGTGGTTGGTGACCAAGTAGGATCCTGTCCCATAATTTACAGTATTAGAATCTCGGCTCTCAGAATTGATTAAAGTTAAAGTTTTTTAATGTAAAGTCTTAGTCCAAACACACAAGCACAAATGTTTGGGGTCTGTATCAGCCATTTGTCAGTGTGCGGACCACCCAGGGAGATAACTGTGCACCACTGGTGCTTACAGCAGCCAATCAGATCACTGCCTTCAATCCTTTCCTAGCCATCCAGAATTAAAAACTGACTTAAGATTTCATGCTATGAAGCTCAGAGTTCCTATGACAACACTTCTAGAAGAGAGTAGCAAGAAGTGTTGTCATAGGATCACTGACAATGACCTTCTGATAACTCTGGTCAGTAATGCAGGTTTTTTTCCATATTGTTCCCCTTCTCATAGGGCCGGCAGGATCACCTTCTAAGAGATCGTTCCGCTCCCGGGTTGGGTTTGTCCTGACTTTTCGGCTCGTCCTTTTTAGTTTGTCACAGTTTTATTCTCTGGTAATAGGATCAGTTTAGATGAATTTATTTGGGCTGACAGATCCAGGGGTGCCGCCTGACCTGACTAATGGGCACAGTGCAGAAGTAACAGAGGTGTCGGCTGCGGAAAGGGCGGAAACAACAAACCTGAGAGCACAGCTGCTGCACAAGGAGGCACGCCAGTCAGGAGCAGTCCCTGTAAGATCCTGCAGTACCACCTCCTGCCCAGCGGGGGCAGAGACTGCTCCTCCACTGAGGCTCTACATTATAAGGCCCCGTGCACAATGCGCAGGTAGGAGGCCTACACCTCACAAGTGCTTAGTGTTATCATTATCTGTAGTAAATCCCGCTCTTCTGTTCCTAACATACAGCAATTCCTTACACACACTGCTCAAAAAAATAAAGGGAACACGTAAACAACATAATATAACTCCAAGTAAATCAAACTTCTGTGAGATCAAACTGTCCACTTAGGAAGCAACACTGCTGACAATCAATTTCACATGTTGTTGTGCAAATGGAATAGACAACAGATGGAAATTATTGGCAATTATCAAGACACCCTCAATTAAGGAGTGGTTCTGCAGGTGGGACCACAGACCACATCTCAGCACCAATGCTTTCTGGCTGATGTTTTGGTCACTTTTGAATGTTGGTTGTGCTTTCACACTCGTGGTAGCATGAGACGGACTCTACAACCCACACAAGTGGCTCAGGTAGTGCAGCTCATCCAGGATGGCACATCAATGCGAGCTGTGGCAAGGTTTGTTGTGTCTGTCAGCGTAGTGTCCAGAGGCTGGAGGCGCTACCAGGAGACAGGCCAGTACACAAGGAGATGTGGAGGGGGCCGTAGGAGAGCAACAACCCAGCAGCATGACCGCTACCTCTGCCTTTGTGCAAGGAGGAACAGGAGGAGCATTGCCAGAGCCCTGCAAAATGAACTCCAGCAGGCAACAAATGTGCATGTGTCTGCACAAACGGTTAGAAACTGACTCCATGAGTATGGTCTGAGGGCCCGATGTCCACAGATGGGGGTTGTGTTCACAGCCCAACACTGTGCAGAACACTTGGCATTTGCCACAGAACACCAGGATTGGAAAATTTGACATTGGTGCCCTGTGGTCTTCACAGATGAAAGCAGGTTCACACTAAGCACATGTGACAGACTTGACAGTCTGGAGACGCCGTGGGGAGCGATCTGCTGCCTGCAACATCCTTCAGCATGACCGGTTTGGCAATGGGGCAGTAATGATGTGGGGTGGCATTTATTTGGAGGGCTGCACAGCCCTCCATGTGCTCGCCAGAGGTAGCCTGACTGCTATTAGGTACCGAGATGAGATCCTCAGACCCCTTGTGAGACCATATGCATATGCTGGTGCGGTTGGCCCTGGGTTCCTCCTAATGCAGGACAATGCCAGACCTCATGTGGCTGCAGTGTGTCAGCAGTTCCTGCAAGATTAAGGCATTGAAGCTATGGACTGGCCCGCCCGTTCCCCAGACCTGAATCCAATTGAGCACATCTGGGACATCATGTCTCGCACCATCCACCAACGTCACCACAGACTGTCCAGGAGATGGCGGATGCTTTAGTCCAGGTCTGGGAGATCCCTCAGGAGACCATCCGCCACCTCTTCAGGAGCATGCCCAGGCGTTGTAGGGAGATCATACAGGCACGTGGAGGCCACAGACACTACTGAGCATCATTTCCTTGTCTTGAGGCATTTCCAGTGAAGTTGGATCAGCCTGTAACTTCATTTTCCACTTTGATTTTGAGCATCATTCCAATTCCAGACCTCAGTTGGATATTATTTGTGATTTACATTGATCATTTTTAGGTTTTATTGTTCGCAACACATTTCACTATGTAATGAATAAAGATTTACAACTGGAATATTCCATTCAGTGATATCTAGGATGTGGGATTTTAGTCTTCTCTTTATTTTTTTGAGCAGTGTATATATCTATAGATCTGCGTATTATCCAAGTGGGCGTGGTCACCATTGTTCTCTTGAGGATCATTCCCATTTGTAACAAGACTATTGTAGATAGAGTGAAGCTGGGGTCAATATCTCAGGGATGGAGCGGCGCAGGAGCAGGGGCCAGTATCTCAGGAATGGAGTGGCGCAGGAGCAAAGTAAAGACCACTCTGGATTCAGGAGAACAGCGGCATTTACAGCAGGTAATATATACATTTTGTGGGTACAGATGTACAATGGCCTCAATTTTATGAAAAGGATTTTGACTTTAAGCAAAACACATTCTCCTTATTTTTTTTTCTTATCTCAGTACATGAGCCCCTTGTGTCCCGGCACTTTTATCAGCCGCTCATTTTCATAGCCGCTCTCCGCTCCAGATCCTCCGGTAACGTTTTATTACTTGGCGCATTGGAATTCTCTACAACAAAACGGGTGACGAACAATCTCCGTTGAGCAGCACACAACGCACGGAGAATATTTATGTTTCCTCTGGTTTATTGATTTACAAGGTGCCGCGTCCTGTCCCTTCGATAAAAGTGACATTTCATGTTTTACACAAAGTAAATATTGACAAAGAGTCATAAAAGAAATGACACAAAGTGCAGGAGGGACCGCCTTCTACAGGAGGGGCCGTCGTCTACAGGAGGGACCACCGTATAACTGCACAGCCATATACAGGAGGGACCGCTGTATAACTGCACAGCCATATACAGGAGGGACTGCCGTATCACTGCACCGCCATATACAGGAGGGACCGCCTTCTAGAGGAGGGACCGTCGTCTACAGGAGGGACCGCCGTATAACTGCACCGCCATATACAGGAGGGACCGCTGTATAACTGCACAGCCATATACAGGAGGGACCGCCGTATAACTGCACCGCCTTCTACAGGAGGAACTGCCGTATCACTGCACCGCCATATACAGGAGGGACCGCCTTCTACAGGAGGGACCGTCGTCTACAGGAGGGACCGCCGTATAACTGCACCGCCATATACAGGAGGGACCGCCTTCTACAGGAGGGACCGTCGTCTACAGGAGGGACCGCCGTATCACTGCACGGCCATATACAGGAGGGACCGCCTTCTACAGGAGGGACCGTCGTCTACAGGAGGGACCGCCATATCACTGCACCGCCATATACAGGAGGGACCGCCTTCTACAGGAGGGACCGTCGTCTACAGGAAGGACCGCCGTATAACTGCACCGCCATATACAGGAGGGACCGCCTTCTACAGGAGGGACCGTCGTCTACAGGAAGGACCGCCGTATAACTGCACAGCCATATACAGGAGGGACCGCCGTATAACTGCACCGCCATATACAGGAGGGACCGCCTTCTACAGGAGGGACCGCCGTATAACTGCACAGCCATATACAGGAGGGACCGCCTTC
Source organism: Ranitomeya variabilis (assembly GCF_051348905.1). Lineage (NCBI taxonomy): Eukaryota > Metazoa > Chordata > Amphibia > Anura > Dendrobatidae > Ranitomeya > Ranitomeya variabilis. The sequence continues at coordinate 251,196,370 of NC_135235.1, forward strand.
TACAGGAGGGACCGTCGTCTACAGGAGGGACCGCCGTATAACTGCACCGCCATATACAGGAGGGACCGCCTTCTACAGGAGGGACCGTCGTCTACAGGAGGGACCGCCGTATCACTGCACGGCCATATACAGGAGGGACCGCCTTCTACAGGAGGGACCGTCGTCTACAGGAGGGACCGCCATATCACTGCACGGCCATATACAGGAGGGACCGACTTCTACAGGAGGGACCGTCGTCTACAGGAGGGACCGCCGTATAACTGCACCGCCATATACAGGAGGGACCGCCTTCTACAGGAGGGACCGTCGTCTACAGGAAGGACCGCCGTATAACTGCACAGCCATATACAGGAGGGACCGCCGTATAACTGCACCGCCATATACAGGAGGGACCGCCTTCTACAGGAGGGACCGCCGTATAACTGCACAGCCATATACAGGAGGGACCGCCGTATAACTGCACCGCCTTCTACAGGAGGAACTGCCGTATCACTGCAACGCCATATACAGGAGGGACCGCCTTCTACAGGAGGGACCGCCGTATAAGTGCACAGCCATATACAGGTTGGACCGCCGTATAATTGCACCGCCATAAACAGGAGGTACCAACGTATACAGGAGGGACCGCCGTAGAACTGCACCACCTTCTACAGGAGGGACTACCGTCTACAGGAGGGACCACCATCTACACGAATGACCGCCATCTACAGGAGGGACCGCCGTATAACTGCACCGCCATAAACAGGAGGGACCACCGTCTACAGGAGGGACCACCATATACAGGAGGGATCGCCATATAACTGCACCACCTTCTAAGGGAGGGACCGCCGTCTACACGAGGGACCGCCGTATAACTCCACCGCCATATAACTGCACTGCCATATAGAGGAAGGACCGCCATATAACTGCACTGCCATATACAGGAGGGACCGCCATATAACTGCACCGCCATATACAGGAGGGACCACCATGTAACTGCACCGCCATATACAGGAGGGACCGCCGTGTAACTGCACCACCATATAACTATGGTCCTGTACCAGGAAAGTGTGGTAATATTTAGGAGATTTCTTCAGAAGTGTGCGCCCCGCTGTCAGACCCACACTAATGTAACACATGTCTGAATACAATTTTGCAATAAACAAACTGAGATATTTGTTACGGTGGAACTTATGGAATAATCACTTTACTCCAAGATTAAGTATAAATGAGTCCATTGATTAAACTGGTTCACTGTTAATTATATAATCAGATTGTTTAAAAAAATGTTTCTTCTGCTGATTGATCCCACTTGTATGTATCCTGCTTTCTGTATTATTTCCCCATATATTCATTTCCCCCCTAATTTCCCAGTTTTTCCTCCTATGTTGCCCCATTCTCACCTTTTCTTATTATAATAGAATCAATAAAAATATTTGTAAACAAATGTAACCAGTGACGGTTCTGTAAGGACTTCGCCCCACACAATTTTTGTTGCAAAACTTACATTGTGGTTCTAGTTAACCAGTCTCGACCTCAGCGGAGAAATAGATGGATTCAGTGAGCGCAGGAACTATATACTGCAAGTGTGACTTTAACAGAATCCCTTTATGGCCGGGGTCACGTGAGTGTATAACACGGCCGAGTAATGTCGAATGGTTTATCGCACAGCACTCGGCCCAGTGTTATTCTATGGAGCAGCTCAGATCCGCCATTACTTTCTCATGCCAATTCGGCAGCATTCTATGAGTGCATCAGAGAATCAGACCGTGCTCCTACACCAGTCTATGGGTGTGTGTGACACATCGGACCATGCACCTACACCAGTCTATAGGTGGGTGTGACACATTAGACCGTGCTCCTACACCAGTCTATGGGTGTGTGTGACACATCGGACCGTGCTCCTACACCAGTCTATGGGTGCGTGTGACACATCGGACCGTGCACCTACACCAGTCTATGGGTGTGTGTGACACATCGGACCGTGCTCCTACACCAGTCTATGGGTGTGTGTGACACATCGGACCGTGCACCTACACCAGTCTATGGGTGCGTGTGACACATCGGACCGTGCACCTACACCAGTCTATGGGTGCGTGTGACACATCGGCCCGTGCTCCTACACCAGTCTATGGGTGCATGTGACACATCGGACCGTGCACCTACACCAGTCTATGGGTGGGTGTGACACATCGGACCGTGCTCCTACACCAGACTATGGGTGCGTGTGACACATCGGACCGTGCTCCTACACCAGTCTATGGGTGCGTGTGACTCACCGGACCGTGCACCTACACCAGTCTATGGGTGGGTGCGACACATCGGACCGTGCACCTACACCAGTCTATGGGTGCGTGTGACACATCGGACCGTGCTCCTACACCAGTCTATGGGTGCGTGTGACTCACCGGACCGTGCACCTACACCAGTCTATGGGTGAGTGTGACACATCGGACCGTGCACCTACACCAGTCTATGGGTGCATGTGACATCGGACCGTGCTCCTACACCAGTCTATGGGTGCGTGTGACACATCGGACCGTGCACCTACACCAGTCTATGGGTGCGTGTGACACATCGGACCGTGCACCTACACCAGTCTATGGGTGAGTGTGACACATCGGACCGTGCTCCTACACCAGTCAATGGGTGCGTGTGACTCACCGGACCGTGCACCTACACCAGTCTATGGGTGGGTGTGACACATCGGACCGTGCTCCTACACCAGTCTGTGGGTGCATGTGACACATCAGACCATGCACCTACACCAGTCTATGGGTGCGTGTGACACATCGGACCGTGCTCCTACACCAGTCTATGGGTGCGTGTGACACATCGGACCGTGCACCTACACCAGTCTATGGGTGCGTGTGACACATCGGACCGTGCACCTACACCAGTCTATGGGTGAGTGTGACACATCGGACCGTGCTCCTACACCAGTCTATGGGTGCGTGTGACTCACCGGACCGTGCACCTACACCAGTCTATGGGTGCGTGTGACACATCGGACCGTGCTCCTACACCAGTCTATGGGTGCGTGTGACACATCGGACCGTGCACCTACACCAGTCTATGGGTGAGTGTGACACATCGGACCGTGCACCTACACCAGTCTGTGGGTGCGTGTGACACATCGGACCGTGCACCTACACCAGTCTATGGGTGAGTGTGACACATCGGACCATGCTCCTACACCAGTCTATGGGTGGGTGTGACACATCGGACCGTGCTCCTACACCAGTCTATGGGTGCGTGTGACTCACCGGACCGTGCTCCTACACCAGTCTATCGGTGCGTGTGACACATCAGACCGTGCTCCTACACAAGTCTATGGGTGCGCGTGACACATCGGACCGTGCTCCTACACCAGTCTATGGGTGCGTGTGACACATCGGACCGTGCTCCTACACCAGTCTATGGGTGCGTGTGACACATCGGACCGTGCTCCTACACCAGTCTATGGGTGCGTGTAACACATCGGACCGTGCTCCTACACCAGTCTATGGGTGCGTGTGACTCACCGGACCGTGCACCTACACCAGTCTATGGGTGCGTGTGACACATCGGACCGTGCTCCTACACCAGTCTATGGGTGCGTGTGACACATCGGCCCGTGCTCCTACACCAGTCTATGGGTGCGTGTGACTCACCGGACCGTGCACCTACACCAGTCTATGGGTGCGTGTGACTCACCGGACCGTGCACCTACACCAGTCTATGGGTGAGTGTGACACATCGGACCGTGCACCTACACCAGTCTATGGGTGCGTGTGACACATCGGACCGTGCTCCTACACCAGTCTATGGGTGCGTGTGACACATCAGACCGTGCTCCTACACCAGTCTATGGGTGCGCGTGACACATCGGACCGTGCACCTACACCAGTCTATGGGTGAGTGTGACACATCGGACCGTGCTCCTACACCAGTCTATGGGTGCGTGTGACACATCGGACCGTGCTCCTACACCAGTCTATGGGTGCGTGTGACACATCGGACCGTGCTCCTACACCAGTCTATGGGTGCGTGTGACTCACCGGACCGTGCACCTCCACCAGTCTATAGGTGCGTGTGACACATCGGACCGTGCTCCTACACCAGTCTATGGGTGCGTGTGACTCACCGGACCGTGCACCTACACCAGTCTATGGGTGCGTGTGACACATCAGACCGTGCACCTACACCAGTCTATGGGTGCGTGTGACACATCGGACCGTGCACCTACACCAGTCTATGGGTGAGTGTGACACATCGGACCGTGCACCTACACCAGTCTATGGGTGCGTGTGACACATCAGACCGTGCTCCTACACCAGTCTATGGGTGCGTGTGACACATCGGACCGTGCTCCTACACCAGTCTATGGGTGCGTGTGACACATCAGACCGTGCTCCTACACCAGTCTATGGGTGCGTGTGACACATCGGACCGTGCACCTACACCACTCTATGGGTGGGTACGACACATCGGACCGTGCTCCTACACCAGTCTATGGGTGCGTGTGACACATCGGACCGTGCTCCTACACCAGTCTATGGGTGCGTGTGACTCACCGGACCGTGCACCTACACCAGTCTATGGGTGCGTGTGACTCACCGGACCGTGCACCTACACCAGTCTATGGGTGAGTGTGACACATCGGACCGTGCACCTACACCAGTCTATGGGTGCGTGTGACACATCGGACCGTGCTCCTACACCAGTCTATGGGTGCGTGTGACACATCAGACCGTGCTCCTACACCAGTCTATGGGTGCGTGTGACACATTGGACCGTGCACCTACACCAGTCTATGGGTGCACGTGACACATCGGACCGTGCACCTACACCAGTCTATGGGTGAGTGTGACACATCGGACCGTGCACCTACACCAGTCTATGGGTGCGTGTGACACATCGGACCGTGCTCCTACACCAGTCTATGGGTGCGTGTGACACATCAGACCGTGCTCCTACACCAGTCTATGGGTGCGCGTGACACATCGGACCGTGCACCTACACCAGTCTATGGGTGAGTGTGACACATCGGACCGTGCTCCTACACCAGTCTATGGGTGGGTGTGACACATCGGACCGTGCACCTACACCAGTCTATGGGTGCGTGTGACACATCGGACCGTGCTCCTACACCAGTCTATGGGTGCGTGTGACACATTGGACCGTGCTCCTACACCAGTCTATGGGTGCGTGTGACTCACTGGACCGTGCACCTACACCAGTCTATGGGTGGGTGTGACACATCGGACCGTGCTCCTACACCAGTCTATGGGTGCGCGTGACACATCGGACCGTGCACCAACACCAGTCTATGGGTGAGTGTGACACATCGGACCATGCTCCTACACCAGTCTATGGGTGCGTGTAACACATCGGACCGTGCACCTACACCAGTCTATGGGTGAGTGTGACACATCGGACCATGCTCCTACACCAGTCTATGGGTGCGTGTGACACATCAGACCGTGCTCCTACACCAGTCTATGGGTGCGCGTGACACATCGGACCGTGCACCTACACCAGTCTATGGGTGCGTGTGACACATCGGACCATGCTCCTACACCAGTCTATGGGTGCGTGTAACACATCGGACCGTGCTCCTACACCAGTCTATGGGTGCGTGTGACACATCGGACCGTGCTCCTACACCAGTCTATGGGTGCGTGTAACACATCGGACCGTGAACCTACACCAGTCTATGGGTGCGTGTGACACATCGGACCGTGCTCCTACACCAGTCTATGGGTGCGTGTAACACATCGGACCGTGCTCCTACACCAGTCTATGGGTGCGTGTGACACATCGGACCGTGCTCCTACACCAGTCTATGGGTGCGTGTGACACATCAGCCCGTGCTCCTACACCAGTCTATGGGTGCGTGTGACTCACCGGACCGTGCACCTACACCAGTCTATGGGTGCGTGTGACTCACCGGACCGTGCACCTACACCAGTCTATGGGTGCGTATTACACATCGGACCGTGCTGCTACACCAGTCTATGGGTGCGTGTAACACATCGGACCGTGCTCCTACACCAGTCTATGGGTGCGTGTGACACATCGGACCGTGCTCCTACACCAGTCTGTGGGTGCGTGTAACACATCGGACCGTGCTCCTACACCAGTCTATGGGTGCGTGTGACACATCGGACCGTGCTCCTACACCAGTCTATGGGTGCGTGTGACACATCGGACCGTGCACCTACACCGGTCTATGGGTGCGTGTGACACATCGGACCGTGCACCTACACCAGTCTATGGGTGGGTGTGACACATCGGACCGTGCACCTACACCGGTCTATGGGTGCGTGTGACACATCGGACCGTGCACCTACAGCAGTCTATGGGTGGGTGTGACACATCGGACCGTGCTCCTACACCAGTCTATGGGTGCGTGTGACATATCGGACCGTGCTCCTACACCAGTCTATGGGTGTGTGTGACACATCGGACCGTACACCTACACCAATCTATGGGTGAGTGTGACACATCGGACCGTGCTCCTCCACCAATCTATGGGTGCGTGTGACACATCGGACCGTGCACCTACACCAGTCTATGGGTGCGTGTGACACATCGGACCGTGCTCCTACACCAGTCTATGGGTGCGTGTGACACATCGGACCGTGCACCTACACCAGTCTATGGGTGGGTGTGACACATCGGACCGTGCACCTACACCAGTCTATGGGTGCGTGTGACACATCGGACCGTGAACCTACACCAGTCTATGGGTGCGTGTGACACATCGGACCGTGAACCTACACCAGTCTATGGGTGAGTGTGACACATCGGACCGTGCTCCTACACCAGTCTATGGGTGCGTGTGACACATCGACCCGTGCACCTACACCAGTCTATGGGTGCGTGTGACACATGGGACCATAAACCTACACCAGTCTATGGGTGTGAGTGACACATCGGGCCGTGCACCTACACCAGTCTATGGGTGGGTGTGACACATCGGACCGTGCTCCTACACCAGTCTATGGGTGGGTGTGACACATCGGACCGTGCTCCTACACCAGTCTATGGGTGCGTGTGACACATCGGACCGTGCTCCTACACCAGTCTATGGGTGCGTGTGACACATCGGACCGTGCTCCTACACCAGTCTATGGGTGCGTGTGACTCACCGGACCGTGCACCTACACCAGTCTATGGGTGGGTGTGACACATCGGACCGTGCTCCTACACCAGTCTGTGGGTGCGTGTGACACATCGGACCGTGCACCTACACCAGTCTATGGGTGCGTGTGACACATCGGACCGTTCTCCTACACCAGTCTATGGGTGCGTGTGACACATCGGCCCGTGCTCCTACACCAGTCTATGGGTGAGTGTGACACATCGGACCGTGCACCTACACCAGTCTATGGGTGCGTGTGACACATCGGACCGTTCTCCTACACCAGTCTATGGGTGCGTGTGACACATCGGCCCGTGCTCCTACACCAGTCTATGGGTGCGTGTGACTCACCGGACCGTGCACCTACACCAGTCTATGGGTGCGTGTGACTCACCGGACCGTGCTCCTACACCAGTCTATCAGTGCGTGTGACACATCAGACCGTGCTCCTACACAAGTCTATGGGTGCGCGTGACACATCGGACCGTGCTCCTACACCAGTCTATGGGTGCGTGTGACACATCAGACCGTGCTCCTACACCAGTCTATGGGTGGGTGTGACACATCGGACCGTGCACCTACACCAGTCTATGGGTGCGTGTGACACATCAGACCGTGCTCCTACACCAGTCTATGGGTGCGTGTGACACATCAGACCGTGCTCCTACACCAGTCTATGGGTGCGCGTGACACATCGGACCGTGCACCTACACCAGTCTATGGGTGAGTGTGACAAATCGGACCGTGCTCCTACACCAGTCTATGGGTGGGTGTGACACATCGGACCGTGCTCCTACACCAGTCTATGGGTGCGTGTGACACATCGGACCGTGCTCCTACACCAGTCTATGGGTGCGTGTGACACATCAGACCGTGCTCCTACACCAGTCTATGGGTGCACGTGACACATCGGACCGTGCCCCTACACCAGTCTATGGGTGAGTGTGAAACATCGGACCGTGCACCTACACCAGTCTATGGGTGAGTGTGACACATCGGACCGTGCACCTACACCAGTCTATGGGTGAGTGTGACACATCGGACCGTGCTCCTACACCAGTCTATGGGTGGGTGTGACACATCGGACCGTGCACCTACACCAGTCTATGGGTGCGTGTGACTCACTGGACCGTGCACCTACACCAGTCTATGGGTGGGTGTGACACATCGGACCGTGCTCCTACACCAGTCTGTGGGTGCGTGTGACACATCGGACCGTGCACCTACACCAGTCTATGGGTGAGTGTGACACATCGGACCGTGCACCTACACCAGTCTATGGGTGGGTGTGACACATCGGACCGTGCTCCTACACCAGTCTATGGGTGCGTGTGACTCACTGGACCGTGCACCTACACCAGTCTATGGGTGGGTGTGACACATCGGACCGTGCTCCTACACCAGTCTGTGGGTGCGTGTGACACATCGGACCGTGCACCTACACCAGTCTATGGGTGAGTGTGACACATCGGACCGTGCACCTACACCAGTCTATGGGTGTGTGTGACACATCGGACCGTGCTCCTATACCAGTCTATGGGTGCGTGTGACACATCAGACCGTGCTCCTACACCAGTCTATGGGTGCGCGTGACACATCGGACCGTGCACCTACACCAGTCTATGGGTGAGTGTGACACATCGGACCATGCTCCTACACCAGTCTATGGGTGCGTGTAACACATCGGACCGTGCACCTACACCAGTCTATGGGTGAGTGTGACACATCGGACCATGCTCCTACACCAGTCTATGGGTGCGTGTGACACATCAGACCGTGCTCCTACACCAGTCTATGGGTGCGCGTGACACATCGGACCGTGCACCTACACCAGTCTATGGGTGCGTGTGACACATCGGACCATGCTCCTACACCAGTCTATGGGTGCGTGTAACACATCGGACCGTGCTCCTACACCAGTCTATGGGTGCGTGTGACACATCGGACCGTGCTCCTACACCAGTCTATGGGTGCGTGTAACACATCGGACCGTGAACCTACACCACTCTATGGGTGCGTGTGACACATCGGACCGTGCTCCTACACCAGTCTATGGGTGCGTGTAACACATCGGACCGTGCTCCTACACCAGTCTATGGGTGCGTGTGACACATCGGACCGTGCTCCTACACCAGTCTATGGGTGCGTGTGACACATCAGCCCGTGCTCCTACACCAGTCTATGGGTGCGTGTGACTCACCGGACCGTGCACCTACACCAGTCTATGGGTGCGTATTACACATCGGACCGTGCTCCTACACCAGTCTATGGGTGCGTGTAACACATCGGACCGTGCTCCTACACCAGTCTATGGGTGCGTGTGACACATCGGACCGTGCACCTACACCAGTCTATGGGTGCGTGTGACACATCAGACCGTGCTCCTACACCAGTCTATGGGTGCGTGTGACACATCAGACCGTGCTCCAACACCAGTCTATGGGTGCGCGTGACACATCGGACCGTGCACCTACACCAGTCTATGGGTGAGTGTGACACATCGGACCGTGCTCCTACACCAGTCTATGGGTGGGTGTGACACATCGGACCGTGCTCCTACACCAGTCTATGGGTGCGTGTGACACATCGGACCGTGCTCCTACACCAGTCTATGGGTGCGTGTGACACATCAGACCGTGCTCCTACACCAGTCTATGGGTGCGTGTGACACATCGGACCGTGCTCCTACACCAGTCTATGGGTGCGTGTGACACATCAGACCGTGCTCCTACACCAGTCTATGGGTGCACGTGACACATCGGACCGTGCCCCTACACCAGTCTATGGGTGAGTGTGAAACATCGGACCGTGCACCTACACCAGTCTATGGGTGAGTGTGACACATCGGACCGTGCACCTACACCAGTCTATAGGTGAGTGTTGTGAATTTGGATTCTGGGCTCCCCCGGTGGCCGCTTGTGGAATTGGACTTGTCATCCTCTTTCCTGTTTCACCTGGTTCCATCAGTAGTGGGTGTCGCTATTTAAGCTCATTTCTCTGGTGGTTTCTTGCCGGTCAACAATGTTATCTGATGCCTCTCAGTGCTTGTTCCTGCTTCTAGACAACTACTAGATAAGTTGGACTTTTGTCCATGTTTTGTTTTGCCTATTTGTTCCAGTTCACAGCTGAAGTTTTGTTACTGTGTCTGGAAAGCTCTCGTTGATCAGGGATTGCTACTCTGGCGTTATGAGTTAATGCCAGAGTTTAAGGTAATCTCTGGATGGTGTTTTGTTAGTGTTTTTCTGCTGACCATGAAAGTATACTATCTGTCTTCTGCTATCTAGTAAGCGGACCTCTAATTTGCTAAGACTATTTTCCTGCTGCGTTTGTTGTTTCATCTGAACTCACCGTCATTATATGTGGGGGGCTACTGTCTTCTTTGGAATATTTCTCTAGAGGTGAGCCAGGTCTTATATTTCCCTCTGCTAGCTATTTAGGTCTTAGGCCAGAGCTGGGCATCTAGCGATAAATAGGAAATGCTACCTGGCTATTTCTAGTTGCGCGGCAGGCTTAGTTCATGGTCAGTATAGTTCCATCTTCCGAGAGCTTGTCCCTCTATAGGCTTGCTATGATCTCTGCCTGCAGAGATCATGACAGTTTGACCGGCCAATAAAGTGTTAAAGACCCAGGTTGAGAAAGGAGAGTTATAAGAAGTCTGCTGGAATTTTTTTTTTTTTTTTCCTCCAGTCTGCCTTGCTGCAGTCTTTTTTCTCTCTCTCCTCCTAATCTCTGTTTGGCTCTGTGTGCACCTGACAATAATGGATCTCCAGAGTGTAACTGCGGGTTTGAATAATCTCATCATGAAAGTACAAAATTTACAAGATTTTGTGGTACATGCTCCGGTATCTGAGCCGAGAATTCCTTTGCCGGAGTTCTTCACAGGGAATAGAGCTAGCTTCCAGAATTTCCGAAATAATTGTAAGCTTTATTTGTCCCTGAAGTCTCGTTCAGCTGGAGACCCTGCTCAGCAGGTTAGGATTGTGATTTCCTTGCTCAGGGGTGACCCTCAAGATTGGGCCTTCTCATTGCCAGCAGGGGATCCTGCGTTACGCGATGTGGATGCGTTTTTTCTGGCCTTGGGCTTGCTTTATGAGGAACCTCATTTGGAACTTCAGGCAGAAAAAACTTTGATGGCACTATCTCAGGGGCAAGACGAAGCTGAAGTTTTCTGCCAAAAATTCCGTAAATGGTCTGTGCTTACTCAGTGGAATGAGTGCGCCTTGGCGGCAACTTTCAGAGAAGGTCTCTCTGATGCCGTTAAGGATGTTATGGTGGGGTTCCCTGTGCCTGCAGGTCTGAATGAGTCCATGACAATGGCTATTCAGATTGATAGGCGTCTGCGGGAGCGCAAACCGGTGCACCATCTGGCGGTGTCTATGGAAAAGACGCCAGAAAGTATGCAGTGTGATAGAATTCTGTCCAGGAGCGAGCGACAGAATTTTAGACGGAAGAATGGATTGTGTTTCTATTGTGGGGATTCTACTCATGTTATATCAGCATGCTCTAGGCGTACAAAGAAGCTTGATAAGTCTGTTTCCATTGGCACCATTCAGTCTAAGTTTATTTTGTCTGTAACCCTGATTTGCTCTTTGTCATCCATTGCCACGGACGCCTATGTTGACTCTGGCGCCGCTCTGAGTCTTATGGATTGGTCCTTTGCCAATCGTTGTGGTTTTGATTTAGAGCCTTTAGAGACTCTTATTCCTCTGAAGGGGATTGACTCCACCCCATTGGCTAATAATAAACCACAATACTGGACACAAGTAACCATGCGTATCAATCCGGATCACCAGGAGATTATTCGTTTCCTGGTGCTGTATAATTTACATGACGATTTGGTACTGGGATTGCCATGGTTGCAGTCTCACAACCCAGTCTTGGACTGGAGAGCAATGTCTGTGTTGAGCTGGGGATGTAAGGGTATTCATGGGGACTTACCTTTGGTTTCTATTTCGTCGTCCATTCCCTCTGAAGTCCCTGAGTTCCTCTCTGATTATCAAGACGTCTTTGACGAACCCAAGCTTGGGTCGTTACCTCCGCACCGTGAGTGCGATTGTGCCATAGATTTGATACCGGGTTGTAAATATCCAAAGGGTCGTTTGTTTAATCTGTCTGTGCCGGAACATGCTGCTATGCGGGAATATATAAAGGAGTCTTTGGAAAAGGGACATATTCGTCCATCTTCTTCTCCCTTGGGAGCTGGGTTTTTCTTTGTCTCAAAAAAAGACGGCTCTTTGAGACCATGTATTGATTATCGGCTTCTGAATAAGATCACTGTTAAGTATCAATACCCATTGCCATTGCTTACTGATTTGTTTGCTCGTATAGAGGGTGCTAAGTGGTTCTCTAAAATTGATCTTCGTGGGGCGTATAATTTGGTGCGGATCAGGCAGGGGGATGAGTGGAAGACCGCATTTAATACGCCCGAGGGCCACTTTGAGTATTTGGTCATGCCTTTTGGTCTTTCTAATGCCCCTTCAGTTTTCCAGTCTTTTATGCATGATATTTTCCGCGATTTTCTGGATAAATTTATGATAATATATCTGGATGATATTCTGATTTTTTCTGATGACTGGGACTCTCATGTCCAGCAGGTCAGGAGAGTTTTTCAGGTTCTGCGGTCTAATTCTTTATGTGTGAAGGGGTCTAAGTGCGTTTTTGGGGTCCAGAAAATTTCCTTTTTGGGGTATATTTTTTCTCCCTCTTCCATTGAGATGGATCCCGTCAAGGTGCAAGCTATTTGTGACTGGACTCAGCCCTCCTCTCTTAAGGGTCTTCAGAGATTTTTGGGCTTTGCCAACTTTTACCGCCGATTTATTGCTGGTTTTTCGGATGTCGTTAAACCACTGACTGATTTGACCAGACAAGGCGCTGATGTTGCTAATTGGTCCCCTCATGCTGTAGAGGCCTTTCAGGAGCTTAAGCGCCGTTTTGCCTCTGCCCCTGTGTTGCGTCAGCCTGATGTGAATCTGCCTTTTCAGGTTGAGGTTGACGCTTCGGAGATCGGAGCTGGGGCAGTGTTGTCGCAGAAAGGTTCCGACTGCTCCGTCATTAGGCCTTGTGCCTTCTTTTCTCGCAAATTTTCGCCCGCAGAGCGGAATTATGATGTTGGGAATCGGGAGCTTTTGGCCATGAAGTGGGCGTTTGAGGAGTGGCGCCATTGGCTCGAGGGGGCTAGGCATCAGGTGGTGGTATTGACTGACCACAAAAATTTGATTTATCTTGAGACTGCCAGACGCCTGAATCCTAGACAGGCGCGCTGGTCTTTATTTTTTTCTCGCTTTAATTTTGTGGTGTCATACCTACCGGGTTCTAAGAATGTTAAGGCAGATGCCCTTTCTAGGAGTTTTGACCCGGACTCTCCTGGTAATTCTGAACCCACAGGTATCCTTAGGGAGGGAGTAATTTTGTCGGCCGTTTCTCCTGATCTGCGGCGGTCCTTGCAAGAGTTTCAGGCGGATAGACCGGATCGTTGTCCGCCTGATAGACTGTTTGTTCCGGATGATTGGACCAGCAGAGTCATCTCTGAGGTACATTCTTCTGCATTGGCAGGTCATCCCGGAATTTTTGGTACCAGGGATTTGGTGGCAAGATCCTTCTGGTGGCCTTCCCTGTCACGAGATGTGCGAGTCTTTGTGCAGTCATGTGACGTTTGTGCTCGGGCCAAGTCTTGTAGTTCTCGGGCTAGCGGACTGCTGTTGCCCTTGCCTATTCCTAAGAGGCCTTGGACACACATCTCGATGGATTTTATTTCAGATCTGCCTGTTTCCCAGAAGATGTCTGTCATCTGGGTGGTCTGTGACCGTTTCTCTAAAATGGTCCATTTGGTTCCTCTGCCCAAGTTGCCTTCTTCTTCTGAGTTGGTTCCTCTGTTTTTTCAGAATGTTGTCCGATTGCACGGTATTCCTGAGAATATTGTTTCTGACAGAGGTACCCAATTTGTGTCTAGATTTTGGCGGGCATTCTGTGCTAGGATGGGCATAGATTTGTCTTTTTCATCTGCTTTTCACCCTCAGACTAATGGCCAGACCGAGCGGACTAATCAGACCCTTGAGACATATCTGAGGTGTTTTGTCTCTGCTGACCAGGATGATTGGGTTGCTTTTTTGCCATTGGCAGAGTTTGCCCTCAATAATCGGGCCAGCTCTTCCACCTTGGTGTCCCCGTTTTTCTGTAATTCGGGGTTTCACCCTCGATTTTCCTCCGGTCAGGTGGAATCCTCGGATTGTCCTGGAGTGGATGCGGTGGTGGAGAGATTGCATCTCATCTGGGGGCAGGTTATGGACAATTTGAAGTTGTCCCAGGAGAGGACTCAGCGTTTTGCCAACCGTCATCGTCGTGTTGGTTCTCGGCTTTGTGTTGGAGATTTGGTGTGGTTGTCTTCTCGTTTTGTCCCTATGAGGGTCTCTTCTCCTAAGTTTAAACCTCGGTTCATCGGCCCTTATAGAATATTGGAGATTCTTAATCCTGTTTCTTTCCGTTTGGACCTCCCTGCGTCCTTTTCCATTCATAACGTTTTTCATCGGTCGTTATTGCGCAGGTATGAGGTACCTGTTGTACCTTCAGTTGAGCCTCCTGCTCCGGTGTTGGTTGAGGGTGAGTTGGAGTACGTTGTGGAGAAAATTTTGGACTCTCGTGTTTCCAGACGGAGACTCCAGTATCTGGTCAACTGGAAGGGTTACGGCCAGGAGGATAATTCTTGGGTCAATGCATCTGATGTTCATGCTTCTGATCTTGTTCGTGCCTTCCATAGGGCTCATCCTGGTCGCCCTGGTGGATCTGGTGAGGGTTCGGTGCCCCCTCCTTGAGGGGGGGGTACTGTTGTGAATTTGGATTCTGGGCTCCCCCGGTGGCCGCTTGTGGAATTGGACTTGTCATCCTCTTTCCTGTTTCACCTGGTTCCATCAGTAGTGGGTGTCGCTATTTAAGCTCATTTCTCTGGTGGTTTCTTGCCGGTCAACAATGTTATCTGATGCCTCTCAGTGCTTGTTCCTGCTTCTAGACAACTACTAGATAAGTTGGACTTTTGTCCATGTTTTGTTTTGCCTATTTGTTCCAGTTCACAGCTGAAGTTTTGTTACTGTGTCTGGAAAGCTCTCGTTGATCAGGGATTGCTACTCTGGCGTTATGAGTTAATGCCAGAGTTTAAGGTAATCTCTGGATGGTGTTTTGTTAGTGTTTTTCTGCTGACCATGAAAGTATACTATCTGTCTTCTGCTATCTAGTAAGCGGACCTCTAATTTGCTAAGACTATTTTCCTGCTGCGTTTGTTGTTTCATCTGAACTCACCGTCATTATATGTGGGGGGCTACTGTCTTCTTTGGAATATTTCTCTAGAGGTGAGCCAGGTCTTATATTTCCCTCTGCTAGCTATTTAGGTCTTAGGCCAGAGCTGGGCATCTAGCGATAAATAGGAAATGCTACCTGGCTATTTCTAGTTGCGCGGCAGGCTTAGTTCATGGTCAGTATAGTTCCATCTTCCGAGAGCTTGTCCCTCTATAGGCTTGCTATGATCTCTGCCTGCAGAGATCATGACAGGTGAGTGTGACACATCGGACCGTGCTCCTACACCAGTCTATGGGTGGGTGTGACACATCGGACCGTGCACCTACACCAGACTATGGGTGCGTGTGACACATCGGACCGTGCTCCTACACCAGTCTATGGGTGCGTGTGACACATTGGACCGTGCTCCTACACCAGTCTATGGGTGCGTGTGACTCACTGGACCGTGCACCTACACCAGACTATGGGTGCGTGTGACACATCGGACCGTGCTCCTACACCAGTCTATGGGTGCGTGTGACACATTGGACCGTGCTCCTACACCAGTCTATGGGTGCGTGTGACTCACTGGACCGTGCTCCTACACCAGTCTGTGGGTGCGTGTGACACATCGGACCGTGCACCTACACCAGTCTATGGGTGAGTGTGACACATCGGACCGTGCACCTACACCAGTCTATGGGTGTGTGTGACACATCGGACCGTGCTCCTATACCAGTCTATGGGTGCGTGTGACACATCAGACCGTGCTCCTACACCAGTCTATGGGTGCGCGTGACACATCGGACCGTGCACCTACACCAGTCTATGGGTGAGTGTGACACATTGGACCATGCTCCTACACCAGTCTATGGGTGCGTGTAACACATCGGACCGTGCACCTACACCAGTCTATGGGTGAGTGTGACACATCGGACCATGCTCCTACACCAGTCTATGGGTGCGTGTGACACATCAGACCGTGCTCCTACACCAGTCTATGGGTGCGCGTGACACATCGGACCGTGCACCTACACCAGTCTATGGGTGCGTGTGACACATCGGACCATGCTCCTACACCAGTCTATGGGTGCGTGTAACACATCGGACCGTGCTCCTACACCAGTCTATGGGTGCGTGTGACACATCGGACCGTGCTCCTACACCAGTCTATGGGTGCGTGTAACACATCGGACCGTGAACCTACACCAGTCTATGGGTGCGTGTGACACATCGGACCGTGCTCCTACACCAGTCTATGGGTGCGTGTAACACATCGGACCGTGCTCCTACACCAGTCTATGGGTGCGTGTGACACATCGGACCGTGCTCCTACACCAGTCTATGGGTGCGTGTGACACATCAGCCCGTGCTCCTACACCAGTCTATGGGTGCGTGTGACTCACCGGACCGTGCACCTACACCAGTCTATGGGTGCGTGTGACTCACCGGACCGTGCACCTACACCAGTCTATGGGTGCGTATTACACATCGGACCGTGCTCCTACACCAGTCTATGGGTGCGTGTAACACATCGGACCGTGCTCCTACACCAGTCTATGGGTGCGTGTGACACATCGGACCGTGCTCCTACACCAGTCTATGGGTGCGTGTAACACATCGGACCGTGCTCCTACACCAGTCTATGGGTGCGTGTGACACATCGGACCGTGCTCCTACACCAGTCTATGGGTGCGTGTGACACATCGGACCGTGCACCTACACCGGTCTATGGGTTCGTGTGACACATCGGACCGTGCACCTACACCAGTCTATGGGTGGGTGTGACACATCGGACCGTGCACCTACACCGGTCTATGGGTGCGTGTGACACATCGGACCGTGCACCTACAGCAGTCTATGGGTGGGTGTGACACATCCGACCGTGCTCCTACACCAGTCTATGGGTGCGTGTGACATATCGGACCGTGCTCCTACACCAGTCTATGGGTGTGTGTGACACATCGGACCGTACACCTACACCAATCTATGGGTGAGTGTGACACATCGGACCGTGCTCCTCCACCAATCTATGGGTGCGTGTGACACATCGGACCGTGCACCTACACCAGTCTATGGGTGCGTGTGACACATCGGACCGTGCTCCTACACCAGTCTATGGGTGCGTGTGACACATCGGACCGTGCACCTACACCAGTCTATGGGTGGGTGTGACACATCGGACCGTGCACCTACACCAGTCTATGGGTGCGTGTGACACATCGGACCGTGAACCTACACCAGTCTATGGGTGCGTGTGACACATCGGACCGTGAACCTACACCAGTCTATGGGTGCGTGTGACACATCGGACCGTGCTCCTACACCAGTCTATGGGTGCGTGTGACACATCGGCCCGTGCACCTACACCAGTCTATGGGTGCGTGTGACACATGGGACCGTAAACCTACACCAGTCTATGGGTGTGAGAGACACATCGGGCCGTGCACCTACACCAGTCTATGGGTGGGTGTGACACATCGGACCGTGCTCCTACACCAGTCTATGGGTGCGTGTGACACATCGGACCGTGCTCCTACACCAGTCTATGGGTGCGTGTGACACATCGGACCGTGCTCCTACACCAGTCTATGGGTGCGTGTGACTCACCGGACCGTGCACCTACACCAGTCTATGGGTGGGTGTGACACATCGGACCGTGCTCCTACACCAGTCTGTGGGTGCGTGTGACACATCGGATCGTGCACCTACACCAGTCTATGGGTGAGTGTGACACATCGGACCGTGCACCTGTCATGATCTCCATGGCCAGAGAACTAGCATAAGCCTCAATAGGAACAAGCTCTTGGAAGATGTAACTATACTGACCATGAACTAAACCTACCGCATCATCTAGAAGTAGCCAGGTAGCATGTCCTACTTTTTATCCCTATATGCCCAGCGCCGGCCGGAGAACTAAATAATGCTAGCAGAGGGAAATATAAGACCTGACTCACCTCTAGAGAAATGCCCAAAAAGGAGACAGAGGCCCCCCACATATATTGGCGGTGATATGAGATGAAACAACAAACGCAGCAGGAAAATAGTTTTAGCAAATTTGAGGTCCGCTTTCTAGATAGCAGAAGACAGAAAGCATACTTTCATGGTCAGTAGAAAACCCTAACAAAACACATCCAGAAATTACTTTAGGACTCTGGCATTAACTCATAATACCAGAGTGGCAATTCCTGATCAACAAGAGCTTTCCAGACACAGTAACGAAACTGCAGCTGTGAACTGGAACCAAAATACAAAAACAAAACATGGACGGATGTCCAACTTATCTAGTAGATGTCTGGGAGCAGGAACAAGCACAGAGAGGCTTCTGATAACATTGTTGACCGGCAAGCATCTAACAGAGAAGCCAGGTTATATAGCGACACCCAGATCTAATCAGAACAGGTGAACAGGGAAGATGATGTCACAAGTTCAATTCCACCAGTAGCCACCGGGGGAGCCCAGAATCCAAATTCACAACAGTACCCCCCCCTCAAGGAGGGGGCACCGAACCCTCACCAGAACCACCAGGGCGATCAGGATGGGCCCTATGAAAGGCACGAACCAGATCAGAGGCATGAACATCAGATGCAGTGACCCAAGAATTATCCTCCTGGCCGTATCCCTTCCACTTGACCAGATACTGGAGTCTCCGTCTGGAAACACGGGAGTCTAGGATTTTTTCCACAACGTACTCCAACTCACCCTCAACCAACACCGGAGCAGGAGGCTCAACGGAAGGCACAACCGGTGCCTCATACCTGCGCAATAACGACCGATGAAAAACGTTATGAATAGAAAAGGATGCAGGGAGGTCCAAACGGAAGGAAACAGGGTTAAGAATCTCCAATATTTTATACGGACCGATGAACCGAGGCTTAAACTTAGGAGATGAGACCCTCATAGGGACAAAACGAGAAGACAACCACACCAAATCTCCAACACAAAGCCGAGGACCAACACGACGGTGACGGTTGGCAAAAAGCTGAGTCTTCTCCTGGGACAACTTTAAATTGTCCATCACCTGCCCCCAGATATGATGCAATCTCTCCACCACCGCATCCACTCCAGGACAATCCGAGGATTCCATCTGACCGGAGGAAAATCGAGGGTGGAACCCCGAATTACAGAAAAACGGGGACACCAAAGTGGCAGAGCTGGCCCGATTATTGAGGGCGAACTCCGCCAATGGCAAAAAAGCAACCCAATCATCCTGGTCAGCAGACACAAAACACCTCAGATATGTCTCCAGGGTCTGATTAGTCCGCTCGGTCTGGCCATTAGTCTGAGGGTGAAAAGCAGACGAAAAAGACAAATCTATGCCCATCCTAGCACAGAATGCCCGCCAAAATCTAGACACAAATTGGGTTCCTCTGTCAGAAACGATATTCTCAGGAATACCATGCAAACGAACAACATTTTGAAAAAACAGGGGCACCAACTCGGAAGAAGAAGGCAATTTGGGCAGGGGAACCAAATGGACCATCTTAGAAAAACGGTCACACACCACCCAGATGACAGACATCTTCTGAGAAACAGGCAGATCTGAAATAAAATCCATCGAGATGTGTGTCCAAGGCCTCTTAGGAATAGGCAAGGGCAACAATAATCCACTAGCCCGAGAACAACAAGGCTTGGCCCGAGCACAAACGTCACAAGACTGCACAAAGCCTCGCACATCTCGTGACAGGGAAGGCCACCAGAAGGATCTTGCCACCAAATCCCTGGTACCAAAAATTCCAGGATGACCTGCCAACGCAGAAGAATGTACCTCAGAGATGACTCTACTAGTCCAATCATCAGGAACAAACAACCTATCAGGCGGACAACGATCTGGTCTATCCGCCTGAAACTCCTGCAAGGCCCGCCGCAGGTCTGGAGAAACGGCTGACAAGATAACTCCCTCCTTAAGAATACCTGTGGGGTCAGAGTTGCCGGGTGAATCAGGCTCAAAACTCCTAGAAAGGGCATCCGCCTTAACATTCTTAGAACCCGGTAGGTACGATACCACAAAATTAAACCGAGAGAAAAATAATGACCAGCGCGCCTGTCTAGGATTCAGGCGCCTGGCGGTCTCAAGATAGATCAAATTTCTGTGGTCAGTCAATACCACCACCTGATGTCTGGCCCCCTCGAGCCAATGGCGCCACTCCTCAAACGCCCACTTCATGGCCAAAAGCTCCCGATTCCCAACATCATAATTCCGCTCAGCGGGCGAACATTTACGGGAAAAGAAGGCACAAGGCCTCATCACGGCGCAGTCAGAACTTTTCTGCGACAACACTGCCCCAGCCCCGATCTCAGAAGCGTCGACCTCAACCTGAAAAGGAAGAGTCACATCAGGCTGACGCAACACAGGGGCAGAAGAAAAACGGCGCTTAAGCTCCTGAAAGGCCTCCACAGCATCAGGGGACCAATTAGCAACATCAGCACCCTGTCTAGTCAAATCGGTCAATGGCTTAACGACATCCGAAAAACCAGAAATAAATCGACGATAAAAGTTGGCAAAGCCCAAAAATTTCTGAAGACTTTTAAGAGAAGAGGGCTGCGTCCAATCACAAATAGCTTGAACCTTGACAGGATCCATCTCAATGGAAGAGGGAGAAAAAATATATCCCAAAAAGGAAATTCTCTGAACCCCAAAAACGCACTTAGAACCCTTGACACACAGAGAATTAGACCGCAAAACCTGAAAAACCCTCTTAACTTGCCAGACATGAGAGTCCCAATCATCCGAAAAAATCAGAATATCATCCAGATACACTATCATAAATTTATCCAAAAAATCGCGGAAAATATCATGCATAAAGGACTGGAAGACTGAAGGGGCATTAGAAAGACCAAAAGGCATCACCAAATACTCAAAGTGGCCCTCGGGCGTATTAAATGCGGTTTTCCACTCATCCCCCTGCCTGATCCGCACCAAATTATACGCCCCACGGAGATCAATCTTAGAGAACCACTTGGCCCCCTTTATGCGAGCAAACAAATCAGTCAGCAACGGCAATGGGTATTGATATTTAACCGTGATTTTATTCAAAAGCCGATAATCAATACATGGTCTCAAAGAGCCGTCTTTTTTTGACACAAAGAAAAAACCGGCTCCTAAGGGAGATGACGATGGACGAATATGTCCCTTTTCCAAGGACTCCTTTATATATTCTCGCATAGCAGTATGTTCAGGCACAGACAGATTAAATAAACGACCCTTTGGGTATTTACTACCCGGAATTAAATCTATAGCACAATCGCACTCACGGTGCGGAGGTAGTGAACCCAGCTTGGGTTCTTCAAAGACGTCACGATAATCAGACAGGAACTCAGGGATTTCAGAGGGAATAGATGATGAAATGGACACCAAAGGTACGTCCCCATGAGTCCCCTTACATCCCCAGCTCAACACAGACATAGCTCTCCAGTCAAGGACTGGGTTGTGAGACTGCAGCCATGGCAATCCCAGCACCAAATCATCATGTAGATTATACAGCACCAGAAAACGAATAGTCTCCTGGTGATCCGGATTAATACACATAGTCACTTGTGTCCAGTATTGTGGTTTATTATTAGCCAATGGGGTGGAGTCAATCCCCTTCAGAGGAATAAGAGTCTCCAAAGGCTCTAAATCATACCCACAACGATTGGCAAAGGACCAATCCATAAGACTCAAAGCGGCGCCAGAGTCGATATAGGCGTCCGTAGTAATAGATGACAAAGAGCAAATCAGGGTCACAGACAAAATAAATTTAGACTGTAAAGTGCCAATGGGAACGGATTTATCAAGCTTTTTAGTACGCTTAGAGCATGCTGATATAACATGAGTAGAATCCCCACAATAGAAACACAACCCATTTTTCCGTCTAAAATTCTGCCGCTCGCTTCTGGACAGAATTCTATCACACTGCATGTTTTCTGGCGTCTTCTCAGTGGACACCGCCAGATGGTGCACTGGTTTGCGCTCCCGCAGACGCCTATCGATCTGAATGGCCATTGTCATGGACTCATTCAGACTTGCAGGCACAGGGAACCCCACCATAACATCCTTAATGGCATCAGAAAGACCCTCTCTGAAAGTAGCCGCCAAGGCACACTCATTCCACTGAGTAAGCACAGACCATTTACGGAATTTTTGGCAGTAAATTTCAGCTTCATCTTGCCCCTGCGATAGGGACATCAAAGTTTTTTCTGCCTGAAGTTCCAAATGAGGTTCCTCATACAGCAAGCCCAAGGCCAGAAAAAACGCATCCACATTGCGCAACGCAGGATCCCCTGGTGCCAATGCAAAAGCCCAGTCTTGAGGGTCGCCGCGGAGCAAGGAAATCACAATCCCAACCTGCTGTGCAGGGTCTCCAGCAGAACGAGATTTCAGGGACAAAAATAACTTACAATTATTTCTAAAATTCTGAAAGCTAGATCTATTCCCTGAGAAGAATTCCGGCAAAGGAATTCTCGGCTCTGATACCGGAGCATGAACAACAAAATCCTGCAAACTTTGCACTTTCGTGGCGAGATTATTCAAACCTGCAGTTACACTCTGTAGATCCATTATAGACAGGTGAACATAGAGCCATTCAAAGATTAGAAGGAGAGAGAAAAAAAAGAAAGACTGCAGCATAGACAGACTGGCAAGTGATCCAATTAAGAGCACACTAACTACTAGAGAAAAAAAAAAAAAAAAAAAAAAAAATTTTCAGCAGACTTCTTATTTCTCTCCTTTCTCAGCCAAGGATTTTAACCCTTTAGTGGGCCGGTCAAACTGTCATGATCTCCATGGCCAGAGAACTAGCATAAGCCTCAATAGGAACAAGCTCTTGGAAGATGTAACTGTACTGACCATGAACTAAACCTACCGCATCATCTAGAAGTAGCCAGGTAGCATGTCCTACTTTTTATCCCTATATGCCCAGCGCCGGCCGGAGAACTAAATAATGCTAGCAGAGGGAAATATAAGACCTGACTCACCTCTAGAGAAATGCCCAAAAAGGAGACAGAGGCCCCCCACATATATTGGCGGTGATATGAGATGAAACAACAAACGCAGCAGGAAAATAGTTTTAGCAAATTTGAGGTCCGCTTTCTAGATAGCAGAAGACAGAAAGCATACTTTCATGGTCAGTAGAAAACCCTAACAAAACACATCCAGAAATTACTTTAGGACTCTGGCATTAACTCATAATACCAGAGTGGCAATTCCTGATCAACAAGAGCTTTCCAGACACAGTAACGAAACTGCAGCTGTGAACTGGAACCAAAATACAAAAACAAAACATGGACGGATGTCCAACTTATCTAGTAGATGTCTGGGAGCAGGAACAAGCACAGAGAGGCTTCTGATAACATTGTTGACCGGCAAGCATCTAACAGAGAAGCCAGGTTATATAGCGACACCCAGATCTAATCAGAACAGGTGAACAGGGAAGATGATGTCACAAGTTCAATTCCACCAGTAGCCACCGGGGGAGCCCAGAATCCAAATTCACAACATGCACCTACACCAGTCTATGGGTGCGTGTGACACATCGGACCGTTCTCCTACACCAGTCTATGGGTGCGTGTGACACATCGGACCGTGCTCCTACACCAGTCTATGGGTGCGTGTGACACATCGGCCCGTGCTCCTACACCAGTCTATGGGTGCGTGTGACTCACCGGACCGTGCACCTACACCAGTCTATGGGTGCGTGTGACTCACCGGACCGTGCTCCTACACCAGTCTATGGGTGCGTGTGACTCACCGGACCGTGCTCCTACACCAGTCTATCGGTGCGTGTGACACATCAGACCGTGCTCCTACTCAAGTCTATGGGTGCGCGTGACACATCGGACCGTGCTCCTACACCAGTCTATGGGTGCGTGTGACACATCAGACCGTGCTCCTACACCAGTCTATGGGTGCGCGTGACACATCGGACCGTGCACCTACACCAGTCTATGGGTGAGTGTGACACATCGGACCATGATCCTACACCAGTCTATGGGTGGGTGTGACACATCGGACCGTGCACCTACACCAGTCTATGGGTGCGTGTGACACATCAGACCGTGCTCCTACACCAGTCTATGGGTGCGTGTGACACATCAGACCGTGCTCCTACACCAGTCTATGGGTGCGCGTGACACATCGGACCGTGCACCTACACCAGTCTATGGGTGAGTGTGACACATCGGACCGTGCTCCTACACCAGTCTATGGGTGGGTGTGACACATCGGACCGTGCTCCTACACCAGTCTATGGGTGCGTGTGACACATCGGACCGTGCTCCTACACCAGTCTATGGGTGGGTGTGACACATCGGACCGTGCTCCTACACCAGTCTATGGGTGCGTGTGACTCACTGGACCGTGCACCTACACCAGTCTATGGGTGGGAGTGACACATCGGACCGTGCTCCTACACCAGTCTGTGGGTGCGTGTGACACATCGGACCGTGCACCTACACCAGTCTATGGGTGAGTGTGACACATCGGACCGTGCACCTACACCAGTCTATGGGTGTGTGTGACACATCGGACCGTGCTCCTATACCAGTCTATGGGTGCGTGTGACACATCAGACCGTGCTCCTACACCAGTCTATGGGTGCGCGTGACACATCGGACCGTGCACCTACACCAGTCTATGGGTGAGTGTGACACATCGGACCATGCTCCTACACCAGTCTATGGGTGCGTGTAACACATCGGACCGTGCACCTACACCAGTCTATGGGTGAGTGTGACACATCGGACCATGCTCCTACACCAGTCTATGGGTGCGTGTGACACATCAGACCGTGCTCCTACACCAGTCTATGGGTGCGCGTGACACATCGGACCGTGCACCTACACCAGTCTATGGGTGCGTGAGACACATCGGACCATGCTCCTACACCAGTCTATGGGTGCGTGTAACACATCGGACCGTGCTCCTACACCAGTCTATGGGTGCGTGTGACACATCGGACCGTGCTCCTACACCAGTCTATGGGTGCGTGTAACACATCGGACCGTGAACCTACACCAGTCTATGGGTGCGTGTGACACATCGGACCGTGCTCCTACACCAGTCTATGGGTGCGTGTAACACATCGGACCGTGCTCCTACACCAGTCTATGGGTGCCTGTGACTCACCGGACCGTGCACCTACACCAGTCTATGGGTGCGTGTGACTCACCGGACCGTGCACCTACACCAGTCTATGGGTGCGTATTACACATCGGACCGTGCTCCTACACCAGTCTATGGGTGCGTGTAACACATCGGACCGTGCTCCTACACCAGTCTATGGGTGCGTGTGACACATCGGACCGTGCACCTACACCAGTCTATGGGTGCGTGTGACACATCAGACCGTGCTCCTACACCAGTCTATGGGTGCGTGTGACACATCAGACCGTGCTCCTACACCAGTCTATGGGTGCGCGTGACACATCGGACCGTGCACCTACACCAGTCTATGGGTGAGTGTGACACATCGGACCGTGCTCCTACACCAGTCTATGGGTGGGTGTGACACATCGGACCGTGCTCCTACACCAGTCTATGGGTGCGTGTGACACATCGGACCGTGCTCCTACACCAGTCTATGGGTGCGTGTGACACATCGGACCGTGCTCCTACACCAGTCTATGGGTGGGTGTGACACATCGGACCGTGCACCTACACCAGTCTATGGGTGCGTGTGACACATCGGACCGTGCTCCTACACCAGTCTATGGGTGCGTGTGACACATTGGACCGTGCTCCTACACCAGTCTATGGGTGCGTGTGACTCACTGGACCGTGCACCTACACCAGTCTATGGGTGGGTGTGACACATCGGACCGTGCTCCTACACCAGTCTGTGGGTGCGTGTGACACATCGGACCGTGCACCTACACCAGTCTATGGGTGAGTGTGACACATCGGACCGTGCACCTACACCAGTCTATGGGTGTGTGTGACACATCGGACCGTGCTCCTATACCAGTCTATGGGTGCGTGTGACACATCAGACCGTGCTCCTACACCAGTCTATGGGTGCGCGTGACACATCGGACCGTGCACCTACACCAGTCTATGGGTGAGTGTGACACATTGGACCATGCTCCTACACCAGTCTATGGGTGCGTGTAACACATCGGACCGTGCACCTACACCAGTCTATGGGTGAGTGTGACACATCGGACCATGCTCCTACACCAGTCTATGGGTGCGTGTGACACATCAGACCGTGCTCCTACACCAGTCTATGGGTGCGCGTGACACATCGGACCGTGCACCTACACCAGTCTATGGGTGCGTGTGACACATCGGACCATGCTCCTACACCAGTCTATGGGTGCGTGTAACACATCGGACCGTGCTCCTACACCAGTCTATGGGTGCGTGTGACACATCGGACCGTGCTCCTACACCAGTCTATGGGTGCGTGTAACACATCGGACCGTGAACCTACACCAGTCTATGGGTGCGTGTGACACATCGGACCGTGCTCCTACACCAGTCTATGGGTGCGTGTAACACATCGGACCGTGCTCCTACACCAGTCTATGGGTGCGTGTGACACATCGGACCGTGCTCCTACACCAGTCTATGGGTGCGTGTGACACATCAGCCCGTGCTCCT
Organism: Ranitomeya variabilis; assembly: GCF_051348905.1. Lineage (NCBI taxonomy): Eukaryota > Metazoa > Chordata > Amphibia > Anura > Dendrobatidae > Ranitomeya > Ranitomeya variabilis. The sequence goes on from NC_135235.1 coordinate 251,223,324, forward strand.
ACACCAGTCTATGGGTGCGTGTGACTCACCGGACCGTGCACCTACACCAGTCTATGGGTGCGTGTGACTCACCGGACCGTGCACCTACACCAGTCTATGGGTGCGTATTACACATCGGACCGTGCTCCTACACCAGTCTATGGGTGCGTGTAACACATCGGACCGTGCTCCTACACCAGTCTATGGGTGCGTGTGACACATCGGACCGTGCTCCTACACCAGTCTATGGGTGCGTGTAACACATCGGACCGTGCTCCTACACCAGTCTATGGGTGCGTGTGACACATCGGACCGTGCTCCTACACCAGTCTATGGGTGCGTGTGACACATCGGACCGTGCACCTACACCGGTCTATGGGTTCGTGTGACACATCGGACCGTGCACCTACACCAGTCTATGGGTGGGTGTGACACATCGGACCGTGCACCTACACCGGTCTATGGGTGCGTGTGACACATCGGACCGTGCACCTACAGCAGTCTATGGGTGGGTGTGACACATCCGACCGTGCTCCTACACCAGTCTATGGGTGCGTGTGACATATCGGACCGTGCTCCTACACCAGTCTATGGGTGTGTGTGACACATCGGACCGTACACCTACACCAATCTATGGGTGAGTGTGACACATCGGACCGTGCTCCTCCACCAATCTATGGGTGCGTGTGACACATCGGACCGTGCACCTACACCAGTCTATGGGTGCGTGTGACACATCGGACCGTGCTCCTACACCAGTCTATGGGTGCGTGTGACACATCGGACCGTGCACCTACACCAGTCTATGGGTGGGTGTGACACATCGGACCGTGCACCTACACCAGTCTATGGGTGCGTGTGACACATCGGACCGTGAACCTACACCAGTCTATGGGTGCGTGTGACACATCGGACCGTGAACCTACACCTGTCTATGGGTGCGTGTGACACATCGGACCGTGCTCCTACACCAGTCTATGGGTGCGTGTGACACATCGGCCCGTGCACCTACACCAGTCTATGGGTGCGTGTGACACATGGGACCGTAAACCTACACCAGTCTATGGGTGTGAGAGACACATCGGGCCGTGCACCTACACCAGTCTATGGGTGGGTGTGACACATCGGACCGTGCTCCTACACCAGTCTATGGGTGGGTGTGACACATCGGACCGTGCTCCTACACCAGTCTATGGGTGCGTGTGACACATCGGACCGTGCTCCTACACCAGTCTATGGGTGCGTGTGACACATCGGACCGTGCTCCTACACCAGTCTATGGGTGCGTGTGACTCACCGGACCGTGCACCTACACCAGTCTATGGGTGGGTGTGACACATCGGACCGTGCTCCTACACCAGTCTGTGGGTGCGTGTGACACATCGGACCGTGCACCTACACCAGTCTATGGGTGAGTGTGACACATCGGACCGTGCACCTACACCAGTCTATGGTTGCGTGTGACACATCGGACCGTTCTCCTACACCAGTCTATGGGTGCGTGTGACACATCGGACCGTGCTCCTACACCAGTCTATGGGTGCGTGTGACACATCGGCCCGTGCTCCTACACCAGTCTATGGGTGCGTGTGACTCACCGGAACGTGCACCTACACCAGTCTATGGGTGCGTGTGACTCACCGGACCGTGCTCCTACACCAGTCTATGGGTGCGTGTGACTCACCGGACCGTGCTCCTACACCAGTCTATCGGTGCGTGTGACACATCAGACCGTGCTCCTACACAAGTCTATGGGTGCGCGTGACACATCGGACCGTGCTCCTACACCAGTCTATGGGTGCGTGTGACACATCAGACCGTGCTCCTACACCAGTCTATGGGTGCGCGTGACACATCGGACCGTGCACCTACACCAGTCTATGGGTGAGTGTGACACATCGGACCGTGCTCCTACACCAGTCTATGGGTGGGTGTGACACATCGGACCGTGCACCTACACCAGTCTATGGGTGCGTGTGACACATCAGACCGTGCTCCTACACCAGTCTATGGGTGCGTGTGACACATCAGACCGTGCTCCTACACCAGTCTATGGGTGCGCGTGACACATCGGACCGTGCACCTACACCAGTCTATGGGTGAGTGTGACACATCGGACCGTGCTCCTACACCAGTCTATGGGTGGGTGTGACACATCGGACCGTGCTCCTACACCAGTCTATGGGTGCGTGTGACACATCGGACCGTGCTCCTACACCAGTCTATGGGTGCGTGTGACACATCAGACCGTGCTCCTACACCAGTCTATGGGTGCACGTGACACATCGGACCGTGCCCCTACACCAGTCTATGGGTGAGTGTGAAACATCGGACCGTGCACCTACACCAGTCTATGGGTGAGTGTGACACATCGGACCGTGCACCTACACCAGTCTATGGGTGCGTGTGACACATCGGACCGTGCTCCTACACCAGTCTATGGGTGCGTGTGACACATCAGACCGTGCTCCTACACCAGTCTATGGGTGCGTGTGACACATCGGACCGTGCACCTACACCAGTCTATGGGTGCGTGTGACACATCGGACCGTGCACCTACACCAGTCTATGGGTGCGTGTGACACATGGGACCGTAAACCTACACCAGTATATGGGTGAGTGTGACACATCGGACCGTGCTCCTACACCAGTCTATGGGTGCGTGTGACACATCGGACCGTGCTCCTACACCAGTCTATGGGTGCGTGTGACACATCGGACCGTGCACCTACACCAGTCTATGGGTGGGTGTGACACATCGGACCGTGCACCTACACCGGTCTATGGGTGCGTGTGACACATCGGACCGTGCACCTACAGCAGTCTATGGGTGGGTGTGACACATCGGACCGTGCTCCTACACCAGTCTATGGGTGCGTGTGACATATCGGACCGTGCTCCTACACCAGTCTATGGGTGTGTGTGACACATCGGACCGTACACCTACACCAATCTATGGGTGAGTGTGACACATCGGACCGTGCTCCTCCACCAATCTATGGGTGCGTGTGACACATCGGACCGTGCACCTACACCAGTCTATGGGTGGGTGTGACACATCGGACCGTGCACCTACACCAGTCTATGGGTGCGTGTGACACATCGGACCGTGAACCTACACCAGTCTATGGGTGCGTGTGACACATCGGACCGTGAACCTACACCAGTCTATGGGTGCGTGTGACACATCGGACCGTGCTCCTACACCAGTCTATGGGTGCGAGTGACACATCGGACCGTGCTCCTACACCAGTCTATGGGTGCGTGTGACACATCGGCCCGTGCACCTACACCAGTCTATGGGTGCGTGTGACACATGGGACCGTAAACCTATACCAGTCTATGGGTGTGAGTGACACATCGGGCCGTGCACCTACACCAGTCTATGGGTGGGTGTGACACATCGGACCGTGCACCTACACCAGTCTATGGGTGGGTGTGACACATCGGACCGTGCACCTACACCAGTCTATGGGTGCGTGTGACACATCGGCCCGTGCACCTACACCAGTCTATGGGTGCGTGTGACACATGGGACCGTAAACCTACACCAGTCTATGGGTGTGAGTGACACATCGGGCCGTGCACGTACACCAGTCTATGGGTGGGTGTGACACATCGGACCGTGCACCTACACCAGTCTATGGGTGGGTGTGACACATCGGACCGTGCACCTACACCAGTCTATGGGTGCGTGTGACACATCGGCCCGTGCACCTACACCAGTCTATGGGTGGGTGTGACTCACCGGACCATGCTCCTACACCAGTCTATGGGTGCGTGTGACACATCGGCCCGTGCTCCTACACCAGTCTATGGGTGCGTGTGACACATGGGACCGTAAACCTACACCAGTCTATGGGTGTGAGTGACACATCGGGCCGTGCACGTACACCAGTCTATGGGTGGGTGTGACACATCGGACCGTGCACCTACACCAGTCTATGGGTGGGTGTGACACATCGGACCGTGCACCTACACCAGTCTATGGGTGCGTGTGACACATCGGCCCGTGCACCTACACCAGTCTATGGGTGGGTGTGACACATCGGACCGTTCTCCTACACCAGTCTATGGGTGCGTGTGACACATGGGACCGTGAACCTACATCAGTCTATGGGTGTGAGTGACACATCGGACCGTGCTCCTACACCAGTCTATGGGTGGGTGTGACACATCGGACCGTGCACCTACACCAGTCTATGGGTGGGTGTGACACATCGGACCGTGCACCTACACCAGTCTATGGGTGCGTGTGACACATCGGCCCGTGCACCTACACCAGTCTATGGGTGCGTGTGACACATGGGACCGTAAACCTACACCAGTCTATGGGTGTGAGTGACACATCGGGCCGTGCACGTACACCAGTCTATGGGTGGGTGTGACACATCGGACCGTGCACCTACACCAGTCTATGGGTGGGTGTGACACATCGGACCGTGCACCTACACCAGTCTATGGGTGCGTGTGACACATCGGCCCGTGCACCTACACCAGTCTATGGGTGGGTGTGACACATCGGACCGTTCTCCTACACCAGTCTATGGGTGCGTGTGACACATGGGACCGTGAACCTACATCAGTCTATGGGTGTGAGTGACACATCGGACCGTGCTCCTACACCAGTCTATGGGTGGGTGTGACACATCGGACCGTGCTCCTACACCAGTCTATGGGTGCGTGTGACACATGGGACCGTGAACCTACACCAGTCTATGGGTGCGTGTGACACATAGGACCGTACACCTACACCAGTCCATGGGTGCGTGTGACACATGGGACCGTACACCTACACCAGTCCATGGGTGCGTGTGACACATTGGACCGTGCACCTACACCAGTCTATGGGTGCGTGTGACACATTGGACCGTGCTCCTACACCAGTCTATGGGTGCGAGTGACACATCGGACTGCAGTGAGATGTCATCAGAGTGCAGCCGATATATGCTGAGACAGGCCACGGAGGAGATGGAGAGATTACTTTGTCTCCTCCGCAGCTGCGCTGTGATTCTCCCATGTCAGTTAACGGAGCACAGCGCACGGACACTCGGATCACATCACAGCGGAGCCGAGGGTCATTAGCAGATCGCATCCGATGCCGGATGCTGGTGTGACCCCGGCACATGGGGTTTACTCACTATAACGACATATCACCTATCGGTGGCGGACTACATGCACCAGCCTTCACCTAATCCACTATACTCACTGTTTCTTGATGGTCGTAGGAGCGTCTCTACCGCATCTCGCAGGTTCACCGTCCTGGAAGAAAGGAAATAAGAGAAATGAGATGACAATGTAGCGCCTGGAAGAACAAAGAAAATGCAGCGACTCCTAGCGGGTGACCAGGGATTCAGGAGATCCTCGGGGGTGGAGCAAGATCTGTCACTTTATTATTTGGAATCAGCATCGATAATATTCACAATTAACGATGACCAGAAATCGTCTCCTTTTCTCACCGCTCTGGTTCAGATATCGGGACGTTTCGGTCCTGGGTTTACACCGTTATTATAGAAGCTCGTTACAGAATTATCGTATTCGCTGTCACTTACTGACAGCGCCTCTATATTCATCGCCAGGCGGCATCTCGCCCCCCAGAGATGGTAGACACACTGAGGATGGACACACACTGAGGGCGGACGGACACACACTGAGGACGGACACACACTGAGGACGGACACACACTGAGGACGGACACACACTGAGAACGGACACACACTGAGGAAGGACACACACTGAGGACGGACGTACACGGATCAGGCTGTGCACCACCTCGGCGTATGTCTGCGCTGACATGCAGCAGCTGTGATACCCGGCACACAGTCTGCCAGACCTACCTGGTAGGAGGGCCGTCAGACACCCAATGCTCCATGGTCTCCTCCCCAGGACAGGAACAATCAGAAAGATGTTTGACGTTAACATTTCAGATATATTTTCCCCACACAACGTCCTTCCTGGGCCCCGAGGGTCGTTCACCACCTGCCTGGGGGCCACAGTGGAGGTTCGTCCATTCCTCCCCGTTTATGAAGTGAAATGTAACTTATGGATGAATCGATCATCCGCACAAGCGACGGCAGACGAGCGAGTTTATCCAAGTGACGAGTTGATCACTTTGTAGTCTCCTGTCACATCTGACAAGGGTGGAAGAAATATTAATGTCAGCTTTACTGTGTAGACTAAGGAAAGTATGAATGCGGAGTCAGGTCAACATCATGAACATCCCAAGTGCAGAGAACGTGTAATGTAATCATCTACCTATAACATGAGATCATGGAGGACAGCAGGGCAGCGCCAAGGGATCACAGCCAGACGAGAGCGCAGCTCAGGAGTCACAGGTTATGAGCAGAGTATGGAAAAATATTATTATTCCAGGGGGCCGGGGTTTCATGACTACAGCTCCCAGCAGTCTCGGGCAGCCAGAGGCTGTTGGGATAAGCTGGGAGTTATGCTTTTTCAATTGCTGGAGTGCATTGTTCTTTAATTTGGGATATCGATGACGCTCCAAGTTCTCGGCAGAGTTCCTCCTTAAGGCCACGTTCACACCTTCAGTATTTCACATCAGTATTTGTAGCCAAAACCAGAGGAACAATCAGAGGAGACGTATAATAGAAACTCGTTACCACTTCTGGATTATCACCGCTCCTGGCTACAAATACTGATGTAAAATACTGACCGAATACTGACCGTGTGAACGTGGCCTAATCAGCACTCAAATGCCGCTCCCTGGTTTACGAGCCCACTCTCGCTTTATAATTCCCATCCAATTATCCTCTTTTATCATATTGCAGGTGGATACAATGTTACTATCTGTAATTGCCACATTCCTCCTTATATAAAGCAACAAATGATCTGTGACTTATTCATAGGCCATTATATACCGTAATTATATGGCATTATATCATATTATGTAATTCAGCAAACAGAAGTATTGCTGTGTGGATCCAGAATTCACATCAATGACTTGCTACTAATCCATACTGTATAAATCCGTGAGGAAAGCCAGATGAGCGCAAGTTACATGGCTGCTGCTATCACAGAGGCGTTTTTGGCGTCTCGCCAGGAACATACGTTCTCTGCCACTGTACAGAGGCTGGCAGCACTGTGTCCGGGCGGCTGTCACCTCTCCCAATGCTGTAATATTGTCTTTGGGGGTCACCCACCTATGGCACCACAGTAAAGGGTGGAAGATCTCTCAGGTCATCTGGATGTTTTGGGTTGTCATTATGATTTAAAAAGAGAAAACACAGTAGTCTGACAATAAATGGCTTCACCCAACCACTAATCATGAGTGGAGAAAAAGTTTTGGTGTTATCATTCATATTCTCCGAAAAAAGGCCAAGAAAGCAAAAATTCTACCAGGGTGTGTAAACTTTTGAGCACAACTGTACATATAAAATAGGTAGATATATAGATGTCAGATACAATTAGTACAGTGTGTGTGCAAATTACTGGACATGTATTTAATAAAAGATTATTTTTCTGAAAAAAATGGCATGGGCTCCCACGTAATTTCGCTAACCAGCAGAGGGAAAGCCGATGGCTGGGGGCTGATGTTTATAGCCTGGGAAGGGGGTAATACCCATGGAGTTTCCCCAGGCTATTAATATCAGCTCATAGCTGTATACTTACTTATATTCCTTTGCTGGCTATTAAAATGGGGGACCACAAAAAAAAAGATGTGGGGGTCCCCCTATAATTAATAACCAGCAAAGGCTATGCAGACAGCTGTGGGCTGATCTTAATAGCCTAGGAAGGTGTCATGGACACTGGCCCCCCAAGCTAAAAACATCAGCTTTCAGCCGCCCCAGAAAAGGCGCATCTCTAAGATGTGCCAATTCTGGCACTTAGCCTAGCTTTTACCATTTGCCCTGTAGCGGTGGCAAGTGGGGTGATAGTTGGGGGGGTTGATGTCACCTTTGTATTGTCAGGTGACATCAAGCCCCAAGGTTAGTAATGGAGAGGCGTCAATTAGACTACCCCATTACTAACCCCATAGTCACATTGTATGAAAACACAGCCAGCCAGAATAAAGTCCTTTAATTGAAAGAATGACAGACTCCTTTAATAAATCTTATTTGAATGCAGAAAATGGGCCAAACAATTGACGTTTATTTTAAATATAAAAACCCGCGACACTTGTGTCATAGATGCGATTCCTCGTGCACATAAATCACAATCTTGGTATTTTTTTTTAAAGTGGATTTTTGTGCAGAATCCGCTTCAATAAACAGTAATAACCAGAGTTTGAACGTGCCGATGCCGAGGGTCTTTTTTTGCTGGGGTCTGTGGATATATAGTGCAGAGGAGGGTCTCCTGCCGTGTGGGTTATCTTGCGCTCAGAATGATGTTGCTGCGTTAACACCGTGGCTGCTGCTCACTTGGCACAGGGATTATTTTCTTAAATGAATGAATTAATTACCGTAATAAAGATTAATAGCTGGTGATGAAAGTGTTCTTCAGCTCCAGGGGAGCGATGGTTAATCCCAGATTAGTGTTGTACCAAATAAAATCCCGATCAATGCTGGTGCCGCACCCTGACGGGCGAGCGCTGCTGACTTGACCGCCCATCCAGCTCCGCAGCCGCCACATTACTCTCCATCGGCCATTACAGGACGGACACAACGTTTGTATGGAAGAACGTGCACCAGCTACAATCACCCCCAGTCTGTGGATGCTGATGAGAGCATGATGGGGGTGATGTCTGACCTCAGCTCCTGGACAGGGAGGAGCACAGCTCTGACTCCATAGTTCTGCCTCACTGTAGGGAGAGGAGGGGGATACAATGATGAGTCTCCAGATCACAGGTTGAGACCCTACACCTGTTCTGAAACTACATCTCCCAGCATGTACAGACAGAGAGCCGGCAGATGTCAGACATGATGAGAGTTGTTGTCTGTTGGGAAGCAGGTGATGCCTACAGACATTCTACAGCCTGGACAGTGGAGACAGAAGCTGTAGCACCGGCCCTTTAACAGGATGCGCCATGATGGAATCATCTGCCAACCAGGCCCCCTTGGCCGAGGGACTCTGGCCCCACTGACCTCAGACTACGGGCGAATCCCGTGACCCGGGCGTCTGCTCTCATTATAATCAGGAATTTTTATAAACCACAATTATTACAATATAAAGAAGCACCAGGTCATAATGTCATAATCAGCTCCACAATTACCATAATTACCCCACAAGGAGACGGGCGAGGACGAGCGCAGCCTGGGAACGGCACAATGTATGGGGGCGCTACAGTATATGGGGGCACTGTACTGTATGACGGCACTACAATACATGGGGCACTACACTGTATGGCGGCACAATATATGATGGCACTACAGTATATGGGGGCACTGCACTGTATGGGGGCACAAAAATACATGGGGCACTACACTGTATGACGGCATAATGTATGGGGGCGCTACAGTACATGGGGGCACAATATATGATGGCACTACAGTATATGGGGGCACAATATATGATGGCACTACAGTATATGGGGGCACAATATATGATGGCACTACAGTATATGGGGGCACTACAATATATGGCAGCACAATATATGATGGCACTACAGTATATGGGGGCACAATATGTGATGGCATTACAGTATATGGGGGCACTACAGTATATGGGGGCACAATATATGATGGCACTACACTGCATGGGGGCACGGTTGGGTGGTCCCTGTCAGTGATGTTTTCAGCATGGAGGGGCGCGGCTGTTGGACGTTTCTGTTGCCCCTTATCTTGTACTGTAATAACCCGACAAATAAGATCCTTGTTCCACATTTAGTTGTCGCCGGGCAGTTGTCAGATTCGAGCTCAGGATCGCACAGGATCTGGTTTCTGTATAAATAAGAATTGCACTGAAATTGCTGGACCAAGCCCAGTAGAAGCTCACAGACATAAAAAGAGGACTTAAAAATCCTCCAGAAAATTGAAAAAAATCACAGTGAAAAAAGCAGAGATGTTTACCTGCTGAAGCCTCCAAACAAATGCACCAGCAGGGCGCATCGGACCTGATTAATGATGGCAAAAACACAGGTGCAAAAAATACCGATGAAACAACCACTTTCAATCCAGTATTGGTTGTTTGGCATTAGTGCACAAAGAGATAAGCGATAATAGTCTGTATGTGGCATTGTTCACACAAGCAATGCAGAGCATCTGGTCTACAGCCTATTACTAACGCACATACAGGCGGGGGCTTCAGCAGGTAAACATCTCTGCTTTTTTCTCTGTGATTTTTTTTTCAATTTTCTGGAGGATTTTTAAGTCCTCTTTTTATGTCTGTCAGCTTTTACTCAATGTTTAGCGTTAGGACTGGCAAAATGTAAGGACCCTTGACGTGGGTTGCCGCCTTACGTATTGAGACCCCAATATAAACTAATACCTTACATACATTGATATGTGGTTGGTTTTTTTTGCACTTTATCTTGCAGGGCGCAGTCGGACCAAGATGGCTCTGTAAACTGTAGGCCTCTATTCACACAGCATGCATTTTGTAGCACTGGGCAGCCCGCCTGTATGTGCGTTAGTAATAGGCTGTAGACCAGATGCTCTGCATTGCTTGTGTGAACAATGCCACATACAGACTATTATCGCTTATCTTTTTGTGCACTAATGCCAAACAACCAATACTGGATTGAAAGTGGTTGTTTCATCGGTATTTTTTGCACCTGTGTTGTTGCCATCATTAATCGGGTCCGATGCGCCCTGCTGGTGCATTTGTTTGGAGGCTTCAGCAGGTAATCATCTCTGCTTTTTTCTCTGTGATTTTTTTACCAAGTCCAGTAGGTCGCTGATGATCAGGGATGATGATCGCAGCCTTTCTTCCTAATTGCTGCCATAAATACTTTTTCACCGTTGTTTTTTACTTTTACTCATAAACAACATATTTTTACGAGTGTTAACTGCATTAATTAGAGGCCGAGGTTCTAGGAGCGTCATGTCTATGATTAATTGTAAATCCATGCATCAGACACATAACGAGGACGGATCCATAACGAGGCGGCGGGGCCACAAGTGGCGACAGTGGAGCATCAGGCACCGCCACCTGCTGGCAGCACTGCTAACTGCAGAGAATGGAGGACTGCACTGAGGTTGGAGATACCACGTACCTCTTCTGGGCTTTGTAGTTCTCTGTACCTGGCAGTTTGTTGCCCACAGCTCGGTATAAATCCCATTTCCCAGTTGCAGAAGGCATCATTTTGCCGCTTATGGCCGCTCCTAGGCGGTGACTTGTATTTCAGCCGATTAAAGTGCAGACAGTTTGGAAAGTTTCCGTCACTTCCTAACTTGGGCTTTGGGCTGAATGTTATGCCAGCCGCTGCGTGGGAGAGACGGCGCTGGCATCTTCTGCCACGTGATCGTGTTACACGGCGCTGGCACAGGCCGCTAGACTGCAGATTATACCTGGGCCTCGTAAGGGGAAATACACAGGAGGAACCCCAACATCTGCACCACATGGATGATCACTCCCATCATCTCCTCACAGATCGCTCCGCCTCTATTACATGGGCACAGGATATTCCCTTCTTCTTCGTATGTGAATCTACATAAATAATGGACTGCACTTGTGTCCCAGGATTATAGGGGCGAGTGCCCTGTGGGCCCGGCCAGAAACAAACCCCACAAACATAAGTCCAACACCAAAAGTTACCGTCATGGAGGTGTTCCTCAAAGAAACTGCCTAAATACTCTCCCGTGACGACACCCTTGGACCATAGGACAATATGGATGGAAAGGAATGATGGACAATGAAGCAGGAGCTACGCCGGGTGTCGTCACTCGACTGTAGGCCGCGGGTCCATGGTGCCTGGCTCTGCCCCATGATGTCCCCTGAGCTCCGTCTCCTGCTGCCGTGCTGGTGTCGTACAAGTAGTGCGCTCAGATGTGCTGATTTCCACAAGTCGGTGCGCCATCACCGAGCCCAGGTCTACCATACACAAGTGGTTGGTTTCCTGCCCAGTTTCCTCAAGATGGTAGAATAGGGGGAAGAAGTGCTCTCGCTGATGTTATCGTCCGCACGAGTCCTGTGCACACGCATCCCCGCGCTAACGATAATGGTGATTTTTTTTCTCCTGTAAACGGTCTGTTCGCCGGATGACTGCGCCATGTTTGCACAGAACAATCATCTGGAATGAGCATCCCGACAATCGTCTGTCCTCCAATCATCTGCTCGTGAAGATGCGCCTATACTCTCATATTGTGCTGGAGGAGGTGACGTCATGTAGAAGAGGCTCCATCAATCAACTAGCAAAGAGCGGTGCTGCGGAGGCGGAGAGGTGCCAGACTGCACCGACACGCCCACTCTGCACTTGCAATCTGATTTGCATATGGAAGATAAAATAAAGTTTGTCTCAATGGGCTGTGACCTCACAGGTGTAATGATGATGACAGGTCCCTTTCAAGGTCGTGCACAAGGAATATTGTCTCGTTTCTTTTCTACATGATCATGGCGGCGCTGTCCCACAAGATGAGCAGCGCAGACCTTGTGATGTGATTCCCAGGCGGCAGCTTTTAGGGAACTGCCGGACATCCTGCCCTCCAACATGTGGACGGATCTCCTGACTATGGCAGGATCCTGTGCAGGAGATGAAAGTAGTAAAACGAGGCTCAAGCATAAAAAATGGGGAACAGGGGGCTACAAGAGCGTCCCCGTTCCAGAGGACCCCACCTGTCCTGCATCACACACCTATTCTGTGCAATGGCCACCCTGTGCTACCTCTTTTCCCCAGTGGAGGCGCTGCAGCTAAACAGACCACGTACCACCAAGTTTTCCCAAATTACAGCTGGCGATCCCAGCACTAGGAGACCGCGGATCACCAAATTCTGGAGGAATCATTGCAACAACCGGGGCTTATCCAAAGAGAAGAGCGGGCCCCATTACCACCTTACCTGAAGGTTCTGGTCCAGAAGAAGCAGCGGTTCTCTCCAGTCCCTTCTTTATTGACAGGCAGCTTCTGCTCCAGTATTACAATGCTGGATACTTTATAGCACCGTGGTTATAACGCTGCGATGGCTCCAGGTTCTGGATTATTGACTGTGCAGACATTTGTGCCATTGTCCAGGTGAAGCGATGGGTAAGAATCCTCAGCCTGGAAGAAGGAATTGTTCAACAGCTCAAGATGGTGGTGGCAATGTTTCAGGGTTTCTAGAACATTCCGGGCTTCAGAGTTGTACATAGAGGAGGTCACAGCTGTTTCCACCACGACTCTACCTGGTGGGAGAGAAACACAATGAATCGGGGTCTGTGCTGCTGCAGCCATTATTGCATCTGCACCTACTATTCCTTTGTCTAGTTTTTCCTGTTGTTTTTTTTCTGTTTTGTACCATTTTCTTCCTTTACGTTGCACCTATCTTGATGTCTATTGTTCGCCTGCTATTTTCCTGTTCTTCAATGTGGGCGCGTGATGTGATAATCCAGAAGTTTACATCTGATTTATATTTGGAAATTCACAAAGTTTTAGTGCAAATGTCCCCAGTCGTTTACCCCTGAGTGTGCAGACTTTGGGAGATTTTCACGCTGCACATTTTCAGCATCATTTCTGCATCAATTACGGTGGCTCATTTCAGTTTCTTGCACTATTTATGCGCTTTTTATGTTTGTTTGTATTTTTCCTCTTTTTTTTTAAACGCTATGGATGAAGCTACTCGTGATTTCCTCAACTTTTGATTTTGAAAATCTCATCCATCTACAAGAAAATCACAACTATAGCAAGAGAACGTACCGTAATAGGCACATATATATAGACTGTGTGTATATATATATATATATATATATATATATATATATATATATATATATATATGTATGTACCGGGAGAACTTAGAGAAAGAAATCGCCACATCTCAGGGAACACTATAGAGCAATCTCACTGATAATTTACGACATTTCTACTGTGCACAAAAGAGCCGTAGATCCCAGCAAACATCACATCACTCCTCATCTGATACCACGAGCCTGAGAGTAAATATTATGTCCACAAAATACTAACAGAGATGGCAAATATCATCAAGACCTGCTGACAAGGCCCAGCACCAGAGGAGAACAGCTGACATGACACCGAACACCGCTCAGAGGCAGAATAATAAATGTGTCCAAGCAATTTAGAAAAGAAGATGTGGCACTCACCCAGTTGCAGTGAAGAAAATGTCCTTTTTATTTCACCATCCAACGGTTACAGACATTTTACTTGAAGGCAGCAGGTATACGTGAGAGTGCGGGGAGAGAGGAGTGGACGACGGCCGTTTCGCGCGTATAGGCCGTTATACACCTGCCACTTTCAAGTATAATGTCTGTAACCGTTGGATGGTGAAATAAAAAGGACATTTTCTTCACTGCAAATGGGTGAGTGCCGCATCTTCTTTTCTAAATTGCTTGGACACATTTATTGTTAAATGATGCAGAGCACCAGGTTCCCAGGAGCGGAAAATAACCATTTTTAAAGGTCAATACGGATCTAACTCTATATCACTTGATTTGGCCAGACACCTGGTGCCATTCGTTCTTTTTCTATGTGGATGATAATAATAAATGTATAACGTCTGTGGGTGCAAAGGTAGGCAGTATTATAGTAGTTATATTCTCGTACATAGGAGCAGTATTATAGTAGTTATATTCTTGTACATAGGGAGCAGTATTATAGTAGTTATATTCTTGTATATAAGAGCAGTATTATAGTAGTTATATTCTTGTACATAGGGGGCAGTATTATAGTAGTTATATTCTTGTACATAGGGGCAGTATTATAGTAGTTATACTCTTGTACATAGGAGCAATATTATAGTAGTTATATTCTTGTACATAGGGGCAGTATTATAGTAGTTATATTCTTGTACATAGGGGACAGTATTATAGTAGTTATATTATTGTACATAGTGGCAGTATTACAGTAGTTATATTCTTGTACATAGGAGCAGTAATATAGTAGTTATATTCTTGTACATAGGGGCAGTATTATAGTAGTTATATTCTTGTACATAGGGGCAGTATTATTGTAGTTATATTCTTGTACATAAGAGCAGTATTACAGTCGTTATATTCTTGTACATAGGGGGCAGTATTATAGTAGTTATAGTCTTGTACATAGGGGCAGTATTATAGTAGTTATATTCTTGTACATAGGGACCAGTATTATAGTAGTTATATTCTTGTACATAGGAGACAGTATTATAGTAGTTATATTATTGTACATAGTGGCAGTATTGTAGTTATATTCTTGTACATATGGGCTGTATTATAGTAGTTGTATTCTTGTACATAAGAGCAGTATTATAGTAGTTATATTCTTGTACATAGGGGGCAGTATTATAGTAGTTATATTCTTTTATATAGGGGCAGTATTATAGTAGTTATATTCTTGTACATAAGAGCAGTATTATAGTAGTTATATTCTTGTATATAGGGGTAGTATTATAGTAGTTATATTCTTGTACATAGGGGCAGTATTATAGTAGTTATATTCTTGTACACAGAGAGCAGTATTATAGTAGTTATATTCTTGTACACAGGAGCAGTATTATAGTAGTTATATTCTTGTACATAAGAGCAGTATTATAGTAGTTATATTCTTGTACATAGGGGGCAGTATTATAGTAGTTATATTCTTGCACATAGGGGGCAGTATTATAGTAGTTATATTCTTGTACATAGGGGCAGTATTATAGTAGTTATATTCTTGTATATAGGGGCAGTATTATAGTAGTTATATTCTTGTACATAGGGGCAGTAATATAGTAGTTATATTCTTGTACATAGGGGCAGTATTATTGTAGTTATATTCTTGTACATAGGGGCAGAATTATAGTAGTTATATTCTTGTTTATAGGGGGCAGTATTATAGTAGTTATATTCTTGTACATAGGGGCAGTATTATAGTAGTTATATTCTTGTATATAGGGGGCAGTATTATAGTAGTTATATTCTTGTACATAGGGGCAGTATTATAGTAGTTATATTCTTGTACATAGGGTCAGTATTATAGTAGTTATATTCTTGTACATAGGGGCAGTATTATAGTAGTTATATTCTTGTACATAGGAGCAGTATTATAGTAGTTATATTCTTGTACATAGGGGGCAGTATTATAGTTGTTATATTCTTATACATAGGGGCAGTATTATAGTAGTTATATTCTTGCATATAGGGGCAGTATTATAGTAGTTATATTCTTGTATATAGGGGCAGTATTATAGTAGTTATATTCTTGTACATAGGGGCAGTATTATAGTAGTTATATTCTTGTACATAGAGGCAGTATTATAGTAGTTACATTCTTGTACATAGGGGCAGTATTATAGCAGTTATATTCTTGTACATAGGGGGGCAGTATTATAGGAGTTATATTCTTGTATATAGGGGCAGTATTATAGTAGTTATATTCTTGTACATAGGGGGCAGTATTATAGTAGTTATAGTCTTGTACATAGGGGCAGTATTATAGTAGTTATATTCTTGTACATAGGGAGCAGTATTATAGTAGTTATATTCTTGTACATAGGAGCAGTATTATAGTAGTTATATTCTTGTACATAGGAGCAGTATTATAGTAGTTATATTCTTGTACATAGGGGGCAGTATTATAGTTGTTATATTCTTATACATAGGGGCAGTATTATAGTAGTTATATTCTTGTACATAGGGGCAGTATTATAGTAGTAATATTCTTGTATATAGAGGCAGTATTATAGTAGTTATATTCTTGTACATTGGGGCAGTATTATAGTAGTTATATTCTTATACATAGGGGCAGTATTATAGTAGTTATATTCTTGTACATAGGGGCAGTATTATAGTAGTTATATTCTTGTACATAGGGGCAGTATTATAGTAGTTATATTCTTGTACATAGGGGCAGTATTATAGGAGTTGTATTCTTGTATATAGGTGCAGTATTATAGTAGTTATGTTCTTCTACATAGGGGCAGTATTATAGTAGTTATATTCTTGTACATAGGGGCAGTATTATAGTAGTTATATTCTTGTACATAGGAGCAGTATTATAGTAGTTATATTCTTGTACATAGGGGCAGTATTATAGTAGATATATTCTTGTACATAGGAGCAGTATTATAGTAGCTATATTCCTGTACATAGGAGCAGTATTATAGTAATTATATTCTTGTACATAGGAGCAGTATTATAGTAGTTATATTTTTGTACATAGGGGCAGTATTATAGCAGTTATATTCTTGTACATAGGGGGGTAGTATTATAGTAATTATATTCTTGTACATAGGAGCAGTATTATAGTAGTTATATTCTTGTACATAGGGGCAGTATTATAGCAGTTATATTCTTGTACATAGGGTGCAGTATTATAGTTGTTATATTCTTGTACATAGGGGGCAGTATTATAGTTGTTATATTCTTATACATAGGGGCAGTATTATAGTAGTTATATTCTTGTACATAGGGGCAGTATTATAGTAGTTATATTCTTGTATATAGGGGCAGTATTATAGTAGTTATATTCTTGTACATAGGGGCAGTATTATAGTAGTTATATTCTTGTAGATAGGGGCAGCATTATAGTAGTTATATTCTTGTAGATAGGGGCAGTATTATAGTAGTTATATTCTTGTACATAGGGGCAGTATTATAGGAGTTATATTCTTGTACATAGGGGGCAGTATTATAGGAGTTATATTCTTGTATATAGGGGCAGTATTATAGTAGTTATATTCTTGTACATAGGGGCAGTATTATAGCAGTTATATTCTTGTACATAGGGGGGCAGTATTATAGTAGTTATATTCTTGTACATAGGAACAGTATAATCTATATATATAATTGTCTAAGGGTTTTTCTGTCTGCCCTGGAAATCCCGCGTCTCTGATTGGTCGAGGCCGCCAGGCCTCGACCAATCAGCGACGGGCACAGTATTGACGTAGATGTCATAATGGTTGCCATGGCGACGATGATGTCATAAAGGTTGCCTCGATCAAGCAGCGACGGGCACAGTCTGCCGCGAATTCTGGAATCATCATTGTCCATATACTACGGGGACATCCATATTCTAGAATACCCGATGCGTTAGAATCGGGCCAAAATCTAGTCTATATATATAATTGTCTAAGGGTTTTTCTGTCTGTCCTGGAAATGCCGCGTCTCTGATTGGTCGAGGCCGCCTGGGCCTCGACCAATTAGCGACGGGCACAGTATCGACGTATATGTCATAATGGAAATCCCGCGTCTCTGATTGGTCGAGGCCACCAGGCCTCGACCAATCAGCAATAGGCACAGTATCGACGTAGATGTCATAATGGTTGCCATGGCGACGATGATGTCATAAAGGTTGCCTCGATCAAGCAGCGACGGGCACAGTCTGCCGCGAATTCTGGAATCATCATTGTCCATATACTACGGGGACATCCATATTCTAGAATACCCGATGCGTTAGAATCGGGCCACAATCTAGTAGTAGTTATATTCTTGTACATAAGGGCAGTATTATAGTATTTATATTCTTGTACATAGGAGCAGTATTATAGTAGTTATATTCCTGTACATAGGAGCAGTATTATAGTAATTATATTCTTGTACATAGGAGCAGTATTATAGTAGTTATATTCTTGTCCATAGGGGCAGTATTATAGCAGTTATATTCTTGTACATGGGGCAGTATTATAGTAGTTATATTCTTGTACATAGGGGCAGTATTATAGCAGTTATATTCTTGTACATAGGGGGCAGTATTATAGTAATTATATTCTTGTACATAGGAGCAGTATTATAGTAGTTATATTCTTGTACATAGGGGCAGTATTATAGCAGTTATATTCTTGTACATAGGGGGGCAGTATTATAGTAGTTAGAGTATATTCTTGTACATAGGGGCAGTATTATAGTAGTTATATTCTTGTACATAGGGGCAGTATTATAGTAGTTATATTCTTGTACATAGGGGCAGTATTATAGCAGTTATATTCTTGTACAGAGGGGGGCAGTATTATAGCAGTTATTTTCTTGTACATAGGGGCAGTATTATAGTAGTAATATTCCTGTACATAGGAGAAGTATTATAGTTGTTATATTCTTGTACACAGGGGCAGTATTATAGTAGTTATATTCCTGTACATAGGGGCAGTATTATAGTAGTTATATTCTTGTACATGGGGGCAGTATTACAGTAGTTATATGTTTATACATAGGAGCAGTATTATAGTAGTTATATTCTTGTACATAGGGGACAGTATTATAGTAGTTATATTCTTGTATATAGGGGCAGTATTATAGTAGTTATCTTCTTGTATATAAGGGCAGTATTATAGTAGTTATATTCTTGTACATAGGGGCAGTATTATAGTAGTTATATTCTTGGACATAGGGGCAGTATTATAGTAGTTATATTCTTGTACATAGGAGCAGTATTATAGTAGTTATATTCTTGTACATAGGAGCAGTATTATAGTAGTTATATTCTTGTAAATGGGGGCAGTATTATAGTAGTTATATTCTTGTATATAGGAGCAGTATTATCTAATATATAATTGCCTAGAATACTACTTCCTGCAATTTGTGCCAACTTCCGTGGCTTTGTCCGGAGCTAATGTCCGGAGCTAATGTCCGGAGCTAATGTCCGGAGATAAGTGACGTCACCAGTGTCCTACACCCAGGCAGAGCACAGGGGCCCCAGGCAGCATATGGGGCCCCAGGCAGAGCACAGTGGCCCCAGGCAGAGCACAGGGGCCCCAGGCAGCATATGGGGCCCCAGGCAGAGCACAGTGGTCCCAGGCAGAGCACAGGGGACCCAGGCAGCCTATGGGGCCCCAGGCAGAGCACAGTGGCCCCAGGCAGAGCACAGGGGCCCCAGGCAGCATATGGGGCCCCAGGCAGAGCACAGGGGCCCCAGGCAGCATATGAAGCCCCAGGCAGAGCACAGTGGCCCCAGGCAGAGCACAGGGGCCCCAGGCAGAACATGGGGCCCCAGGCAGAGCACAGGGGCCCCAGGCAGAGCACAGGGGCCCCAGGCAGAGCACAGGGGCCCCAGGCAGAGCACAGGGGCCCCAGGCAGCATATGGGGCCCCAGGCAGAGCACAGGGGCCCCAGGCAGCATATGGGGCCCCAGGCAGAGCACAGGGGCCCCAGGCAGAACATGGGGCCCCAGGCAGAGCACAGGGGCCCCAGGCAGAGCACAGGGGCCCCAGGCAGCATATGGGGCCCCAGGCAGAGCACAGGGGCCCCAGGCAGCATATGGGGCCCCAGGCAGAGCACAGGGGCCCCAGGCAGCATATGGGGCCCCAGGCAGAGCACAGTGGCCCCAGGCAGCATATGGGGCCCCAGGCAGAGCACAGTGGCCCCAGGCAGAGCACAGGGGCCCCAGGCAGCATATGGGGCCCCAGGCAGAGCACAGTGGTCCCAGGCAGAGCACAGGGGCCCCAGGCAGCTTATGGGGCCCCAGGCAGAGCACAGTGGCCCCAGGCAGAACATGGGGCCCCAGGCAGAGCACAGTGGCCCCAGGCAGAGCACAGGGGCCCCAGGCAGAACATGGGGCCCCAGGCAGAGCACAGGGGCCCCAGGCAGAGCACAGGGGCCCCAGGCAGCATATGGGGCCCCAGGCAGAGCACAGTGGCCCCAGGCAGAGCACACACCAAATCGGAGGCCGAGGGGCCCCGCCAACCAAATCGGAGGCCGAGGGGCCCCGCCAACCAAATCGGAGGCCGAGGAGCCCCGCCCACCAAATCGAAGGCCGAGCGGCCCCGCCCACCAAAGCGGAGGCCGAGGGGCCAGGCCCCGCCCACCAAAGCGGAGGCCGAGGGGCCCCGCCCACCAAATCGGAGGCCGACGGGCTTCACCCACCAAAGCGGAGGCCGAGGGTCCCCGCCTACCAAATCGGAGGCCGAGGGTCCCCGCCCACCAAATCGGAGGCCGAGGGTCCCCGCCCACCAAATCGGAGGCCGAGGGGCCCCGCCCACCAAATCGGAGGCCGAGGGGCCCCGCCCACCAAATCGGAGGCCGACGGGCCCCACCCACCAAAGCGAAGGCCGAGGGTCCCCGCCCACCAAATCGGAGGCCGAGGGTCCCCGCCCACCAAATCGGAGGCCGAGGGTCCCCGCCCACCAAATTGGAGGCCGAGGGGCCCCACGAACCAAATCGGAGGCCGAGGATCCCCGCCCACCAAATCGAAGGTCGAGTGGCCCCGCCCACGAAAGCGGAGGCCGAGGGTCCCCGCACACCAAATCGGAGGCAGAGGGACCCCGCCCACCAAATCGGAGGCCGAGGGTCCCTGCCCACCAAATCGGAGGCCGAGGGTCACCGCCCACCAAATCGGAGGCCGAGGGTCACCGCCCACCAAATCGGAGGCCGAGGGTCCCCGCCCACCAAATCGGAGGCCAAGAGTCCCCGCCCACCAAGTCGGAGGCCGAGGGGCCCCGCCAACCAAATCGGAGGCCGAGTGGCTTCGCCAACCAAATCGGAGGCCGAGGAGCCCCGCCCACCAAATCGAAGGCCGAGCGGCCCCGCCCACCAAAGCGGAGGCCGAGGGGCCTGGCCCCGCCCACCAAAGCGGAGGCCGAGGGGCCCCGCCCACCACATCAGAGGCCGAGGGGCCCCGCCCACCAAATCGGAGGCCGAGGGTCCCCGCCCACCAAATCGGAGGCCGAGGGTCCCCGCCCACCAAATCGGAGGCTGAGGGTCCCCGCCCACCAAATTGGAGGCCGAGGGTCCCCGCCCACCAAATCGGAGGCTGAGGGTCCACGCCCACCAAATCGGAGGCCGAGGGGCCCCACCAACCAAATCGGAGGCCGAGGGGCCCCGCCCACCAAATTGGAGGCCGAGGGTCCCCGCCCACCAAATCGGAGCCGAGGGGCCCCGCCAACCAAATCGGAGGCCGAGGGTCCCGGCCCCGCCCACCAAAGCGGAGGCCGAGGGGCCCCGCCCACCACATCGGAGGCCGAGGGGCCCCGCCCACCAAATCGGAGGCCGAGGGTCCCCACCCACCAAATCGGAGGCCGAGGGTCCCCGCCCACCAAATTGGAGGCCGAGGGTCCCCGCCCACCAAATTGGAGGCCGAGGGTCCCCGCCCACCAAATCGGAGGCGGAGGGTCCCCGCCCACCAAATCGGAGGACGAGGGGCCCCACCTGTGAAAATTTTACTGTGAAAATACCTGATGGGCACACAAGTATGCGCCAGTATGGGTACTAAGAGCTTTTCCACATAATAATGAAATATTTTAAAATGTCATAGAACATACCAATATACATAGTTATTGATATATATTATTTATTATTTACATTATTGTTCTTAAGCAAAGAACCGTTGTTGTGGCATTTGCCACAACACGCAAAGTTGTTGTCTGATGTCTTTCATCACTCCCCTCATAAGCATGTTCATGGATCCTGTGTAACTGTACCTTAAATAACAAGAATTGTCAAGAGCTGGTGAGTGCAGCCATTTTTTGTTCTTTCTTACTATTATTTATTAATTGTATTATTCTTACATTTGAATAAATAAAGTATATATGGATTCTAGACTCCCGATTCTTTAGAATCGGGCTGCCATCTAGTAGTAGTTATATTCTTGTACAAAGGGAGCAGTATTATAGTAGTTATATTCTTGAACATAGGGGCAGTATTATAGTAGTTATATTCTTGCACATAGGGGCCAGTATTATAGTAGTTGTATCCTATCATTCTTTATATTGAGGACATTATGTTGTTTCTCCCTCTTTCTTCTGGGAGGTATTACTATGAACCATTATTTTTCTCAAGATGGAAATGACTAATTCTGAAGACGACATGTTTTTCTTTTTACATTACAGGCAGGAGAATAGTGACTTCCATGCAGATTGAACTATTCTCTCGGTTCACTTTATACCACAAGTTTTGTTCCATTTAGAAAAATCTGCTTTATAAACTTCCCATAATCGGCTGCTGGTTACACATAATTAGGTTCACGTTCTGCACATTCAGTAAGAGATATTTAAAGCGATCTTCCCCTTTGCCTTAGTCATCCTGCCCTAATGTTGTGTTACCTTGTATCTTAATTGCACAGTCCCACCCGGAGCTGTATTCACAATTCTGCACACGGATAAAATCTGTGAGAACTGAGGTGAGAGTCGTAACCCCATCAGCTTTGCTAAAATCCTATAATAATGCTCTGCGCTACGGG
Organism: Ranitomeya variabilis; assembly: GCF_051348905.1. Classification (NCBI taxonomy): domain Eukaryota; kingdom Metazoa; phylum Chordata; class Amphibia; order Anura; family Dendrobatidae; genus Ranitomeya; species Ranitomeya variabilis. Next base: position 251,246,410 of record NC_135235.1, read on the forward strand.
AGAAATAATGTGTATAAAAAAGCAATAAAGGAAATCAACGCTGTGCACAGTCAACCAGCAGGGGCCAGTAAGTATTGCTGCTTGACAGCTAACAAGAGACTGGCAGACTTGCTGCAGCTCTGGATGTGAGTGGAGTAGAAGGCATGATATGACCACAGCTGCAGCGACGTTTATTAGTAATGGATACCAGCTCCACTTGGTAATTATCTGCCCCCACCGTTATGATTTCTAGTCTGGTATCATTAATAACAAGACATTGAACAGTAATGAAATTTGTCCACTTCTTGGATCATGAGATACTGACGCCCAGATGTGAGTCATGTCCCGTAATCCGAGTCTTGGAAATCTTGTAATCATAAAATAGAGGGAATTATCCTTTAAAGGGAGTGTGTCAGCCACAACTGACTTTATAAACTCAGCATGCCGCCTTTTACAGCCCCTCTATAAATCCCACTTTCAGTGATCTAATCGCTGCCTCTGTTCTGCACAAACTGAAGATTAATCAGTGCACCCTGGGCGTGGCCAGGAGGCTCAGAGCACTGCTCCGCCCACTAGTTCTGCATGTGACCGCCTCCTTCACTGATGATTGACAGCACTGGTTTGCCTGAGCTCTATGGAGATAGTGCTCAGTTCAGACAAGGCAGCGCTGTCAATCAGCAGTAAGGAAGGTGGAGACATGCAAAACTAGGGAGTGAAATGTGCACTGAGCCTTTTAGCTTAGCGTCATCTGAGGATAGTCTGCAGTGGGTTCTGCAGGTGTACCATCCTGGTAAGAACCTGGGTGGGATTTTTAGCTCCTGACCCTCTATTCTGTAACTCTGTAAGACACCTTGATTAAAATCTAAAGATGTGTTTCATCGCACTCAAGATTCGCTTCCAGCTAATTCTGACATTCACATTGAGTTAATTCGTGCACAGTAATAGACTACAGCCATCTCTCATTTATGATCTGATGGCAATGTTGGGCTCTGAGTACGCCAAGACGACATTTCTCCATATAGTGATGATGAGAAAAGAGAGGGCTGCAGGAGGAATGAGATAAAAAGTATCTACAAGTATGATCTATAAGTATTCTCATCTATCCAAGGAACTGCCATGGGGTCTACATGGAGTCCAAAATTTTATTAAATAATCCTAAATATTTAAGGCATCCTAAAAGTCCTTGGGTTTTACAAAAGTGGATTATCTGTATGCCTTCTAATTGCATCCTATGTCTAAAACCCCTATGGGGAAACATTTGTACAGCTAGCATATTATATACGGCAAAGAATACAATGAACTGGCTTCCGGTCACACCACTCCACTGAAACTGCCCTAACTAAGATCACCAATGTCCTATTAACCGCCAAGAGCAAGCGACACTACTCTGCCCTCCTCCTCCTCGACCTGTCGGCTGCCTTTGACACAGTGTGTCAGGACTCTGAACATTTTTTATTACCTTTTGTGCATTACTGCCCTTTTCCAAGATGGCGTCTTTGGTCTCATGTACTCTGTGTCTTCCTGCTATAAAACTCCACCCCAGCCTTCAGTCTGTGCTAGAGTATTCTGCCTTGCATCCAGCTCCTGACCCTGATGACTCCCTGGCTATATACCTGCTCCTGTGAATCTGTGGGGTTATCCTGCTACTCTGCTCTGAGTTCCTGCTGCATACACCAGTTCCAGTAATCCTCCTTCATCTGCTGCTCGTGTTTACTTCCATCTGCATTTGCTGGACATGCAAGCTGTTGCTGCTCTGCAAGAACCTGAGACTATCACCCAGGCCTCCCTGGCTGAGCTAAGATATTATTTGAACTGCCTTATAAGCATATCTATCTGTGTTTTGGACTAAGCAAGGACTTATTCGTGTCAAGTATCCTCAAGAATAATTGTGCTTCATAGACTTTCTGCGTGATTGCATTTTCCTCTGAAGTTTCCTATAGACTGCTGAGCTGCATTTGATATTTGCACCAAGTGTTGTGGACTTGAGTTTCTCTCTGCACCTGTTTGAATCACCGTGTGATAATATAGACTTTACCACTTATAAAACTGTGTCCTGTAGTTGTCTTGTTCCACGCAAAGAGTCTCCTGAGTTATCCCCTATAATTATTACAGGATACTCTAGCCTAAAAAAAAAAAGGAGACTGCTGGAACAATGACTGCAGAAAGCAGACTAGAGCAGGTGTTTTCCATAATTAGATCACTGCAGAAAGATGTGGAAGGTCTGCAAAAGAAGTTTGGAAGCTTTGAATACAATCAACAAGTGTTTGGACAGACTTTGCAGGACTTAAGCACCCGCATGGCAGCCCAGGAAAACAAACTTGCTGGCATAGAGTCCCAGTATGGACGGGCTTTTCAGGACATAAGCACGCAAATAGCTGCACAAGCGACTTTTCCCTCTGGGCAACCGCCAACAGCTAGCCCACTGTTATGGTTACCCCAATGACCATGGGAAAACAAATACAAAACGGACTAGCTCTCGGGTGATGGAAACTAAGGTCGACCGTGACCTGAACCTGACCCAACACTTACAGTAGCCGGGGGATGTACCTACGATGCCCTAGACACCACGCGCCAGCCGGAGATCTAACTACCCCTATAAGAGGAATATACAGGCCTGCCTTACCTCCAGTGAGGAACCCCAAAAGATGATAGTAGGCCCCCACAGATATTGACGGTGAGTTCAGAGGAAATGACATACGTAGGATGAACAGCAGATTTAGCACAGTGAGGTCCGCTTACTAGATAGCAGAAGGACAGGAAAGAGTTACTTCACGGTCGACCTAAAAATCACTATTCAAAAACACCATCCAGAAATTACTTTAAACTCCAGTGACAACTCATGCCACTGGAGTAGTAATTTTCTGTCCACAAGAGCTTCCAGCACTGAAGAGTCACATTGCAGATAGCTGGACAAAAATAGCAAAACAAGAAACATAATTCAACTTAGCTGAACTGGAACTTGAGGCAGGTGAATGCAACAGAATGCTACTAGCACATTGTTGGCCGGCATGTGACTAACAGCCAAGCAGCCTTAAATAGGAAACTCCCCTAGAGGGTGGCGACAGGTAATCAGAGATGGAGGAAGGCACATAAGAGACACTACCATAACAGACCACCGGGGGAGCCCACAAACCGAATTCACAACAGCCCACCTAAGTTGCCCCCATTCAGATTTAATGGTCATCGCAACAAATTTCGTGGCTTTGTGAATCAATGTATGCTATATTTTGATGTGCATGCTGACCGTTTTCCTAATGATAGATCCAAAGTATTGTAATAATGCTGCTGACCGCACGAGCGCTCGCCAGGGCGAATCCGATGATTGAGTCTCGTGACCCACGGTTAAATAACTTGGATGATTTCTTGGCCGCTATGGCATTAATGTTTGATGATCCTAATCGCTGTGCAACCGCTGAATCTGCTTTATTGTCTTTACGCCAGGCAAAACGTTCTGTTATTGAGTATGCTACTGAATTCAGGAGATTAGCGGTAGATACCAATTGGGACAGTTCTGTACAATTGCCTATTTTTAAAAGGGATCTGTCTAGTATTGTAAAAGATGAACTAGCTCGCTCTGAGTCACCACAAGAGCTAGAGACATTTATACAGCATTGTGTGCGCATTGACATTCGCCTTACTGAGAATAGGCAGGAGAAGTTTGCTGCATATAACCGTATTTCTAACTTTTCCCTTCCTTCCAAAGAGCCTGCAGGAAAAACATCTCGGGAGGTAGAGGAGGTGCCCATGCAAATTGATTCCGTTCAGAGGCGCGAGATCAATGAGCGCCAGGAGCATCACTTTCGTGAAAGTCTATGTTTCTACTGCGGCCAGTCTGACCACTTTCTGATCAATTGTCCTAATTGTCCCAGACGGCCTAACAAGGTGCTAGCAGCGGTAGGGGAGTATGACAACTGTGATGATGAATCTGACATCTCTGAATGTAGCCTGCCTTTAAATGCTGTATTCCATTCACTTTCTATGACTTCACCCCCAAAGGAGCTTAAGGAAAAGAACTCTCAGGCTGGGGTCACACATGCGTGTTTTACGTACGTAAGAGCGCATAAACTACGTCCGTAAAACTCGCATTACATACGGCACAATGCTTCTCAATGGGGCTGCTCCTATTAGCCGTATATTACGGTTCAGTATTATACGGCTTTCTACGGCCGTACAAAATCGCAGCATGCTGCGTTTGTCAGCGTACTGCGCAAATAATACGCCAATGAAAGTCTATGGGGGCGAGAAAAATACGGATTCCACACGGACCAGCAGTGTGACTTGCGAGAAATACGCAGCGCTGTTAGTGAAAAGTCGGAAATTCAATTGCCGGCTTTTTCCTTCTCCTGCACAAACCCGACAGGATATGAGACATGGTTTACATACAGTAAACCATCTCATATCCCCCTTTTTTTTGCATATTCCACACTACTAATGTTAGTAGTGTGTATGTGCAAAATTTCAGCGCTGTAGCTGCTGAAATAAAGGGTTAAATGGCGGAAAAAATTGGCGTGGGCTCCCGCGCAATTTTCTCCGCCAGAGTGGTAAAGCCAGTGACTGAGGGCAGATATTAATAGCCAGGAGAGGGTCCATGGTTATTGGCCCCCCCGTGGCTACAAACATCTGCCCCCAGCCACCCCAGAAAAGGCACATCTGGAAGATGCGCCTATTCTGGCACTTGGCCACTCTCTTCCCACTCCCTGTAGCGGTGGGATATGGGGTAATGAAGGGTTAATGCCACCTTGCTATTGTAAGGTGACATTAAGCCAGATTAATAATGGAGAGGCGTCAATTATGACACCTATCCATTATTAATCCAATTGTAGGAAAGGGTTAAAAAACACACACACACACATGATTAAAAAGGATTTTAATGAAATAAACACAGCGGTTGTTGTAATAATTTATTGTTCTCGCAATCCATTTGCAAACCCTCGCTTGGCAAAATAATAAACGCACAAAATACATACCTTCTGATGTCAGATCACGTCCAACGATGTAATCCATCTGAAGGGGTTAACTAATATTACAGGCAGGAGCCCTGCTAAATGCAGCGGTGCTCCGTGCCTGTAATCCCCAGCGAATGAATGAAATGTAGGTCATTGACCTACATTTCCTTCAGTCGCGGTGATGCGCCCCTTGGTGGATGTCCTCATATGACCTGGAGCGTGGGAAAAAGTTCCCAGGCTGCAGTTCATGAGAACATCCACCAGAGGGCGCCTCACCGCGACTGAATGTAAGTATAGATCACTGCTTTCCTTTCAGCACCCGGGGATTACAGGCACGAGCGAGTGGTTTATCGCAGCTCTGCCTGTAATATTAGTTAACCCCTTCATATGGATTACTTCGTGGGACATGATCTGACATCAGAAGGTATGTATCTTGTGCGTTTATTATTTTGCCAAGCGAGGGTTTGCAAATGGATTGCGAGAACAATAAATTATTACAACAACCGCTGTGTTTATTTCATTAAAATACTTTTTAATCATGTGTGTGTGTGTTTTTTAACCCTTTCCTACAATTGGATTAATAATGGATAGGTGTCATAATTGACGCCTCTCCATTATTAATCTGGCTTAATGTCACCTTACAATAGCAAGGTGGCATTAACCCTTCATTACCCCATATCCCACCGCTACAGGGAGTGGGAAGAGAGTGGCCAAGTGCCAGAATAGGCGCATCTTCCAGATGTGCCTTTTCTGGGGTGGCTGGGGGCAGATGTTTGTAGCCACGGGGGGGCCAATAACCATGGACCCTCTCCTGGCTATTAATATCTGCCCTCAGTCACTGGCTTTACCATTCTGGCGGAGAAAATTGCGCGGGAGCCCACGCCAATTTTTTCCGCCATTTAACCCTTTATTTGAGCAGCTACAGCGCTGAAATTTTGCACATACACACTACTAACATTAGTAGTGTGGAATATGCAAAAAAAAAGGGGATATGAGATGGTTTACTGTATGTAAACCATGTCTCATATCCTGTCGGGTTTGTGCAGGAGAAATGCAAAGCCGGCAATTGAATTCCCGACTTTTCACAGATATCGCGCTGAATGAAATCTAAATACAGAATATATATATATGTGTCTCAATGACATATATATATATATATACTGTATATATGTTTTCCCTAACATTTGAGCACATAAATCCATTAGATGTCGGTTTTTCAAGCCTGCGCGAAAATCTCGCAGTACGGATGGCATACGGATTACATACGGAGGATGCCATGCGCAAAATACGCTGACACACCCTGACTACGGATCACTATTTTGGGAACATTTCTCCGTATTACGGCCGTAGTACGGACGTATAATACGTGGCGTATTGTCTTACGCCATGTGTGACCCCAGCCTCACTGTTCTCTCCCTATTAAGATCCTGTGTTCAGGACAGTGGATTTCCAGTGCAGCTATGATTGACTCTGGTGCAGGTGGCAATTTCATGGATATCGCATTTGCCAAGGAACATGGTATTGAAATTCAGCAAAGAGCCTCTCCAATTACCATGGAAACAGTGGATGGGTCACCTTTAATCTCTGGGCCTGTGGATCAGGAGACCATACCCCTTGAAATTTTGTTGGAGCCTAATCATCAGGAGCAACTTTCTTTCTTGCTAATTTCTTCTCCTCATTTTCCTGTGATTTTAGGCATTCCTTGGTTGCGTTCTCAGAACCCAATTATCAACTGGGAGACCAAGGAGATTATCTTTCCAAGGAGCAACTCAGCGTTAACAGAAGCTGTCCCTGAGTCCACGGCTACGGAACCACATGTACAGGTATATTCTTTACCTCCAGCATATAAAGAGTTCTCTGACATCTGTGACAAGAAGAATGCAGATCAGCTTCCTCCACACAGGCATTATGACTGTCCCATTGAGTTGCTTCCTGGGGCTGCTATTCCTTTTGGTAATGTATACCCTTTGGCGGCACCTGAGCTTCAAGCCTTAAAGGAGTATATTGATGAAAATCTGGCCAAAGGCTTCATACGTCCTTCTTCCTCACCAGCAGGGGCACCTATATTTTTTGTAAAGAAGAAGGATGGGACCCTGAGACCCTGTGTTGACTATCGGGAACTCAATAAGGTAACCGTACGAAACCGTTACCCTTTGCCTCTGATTCCCGAATTACTGGAAAGAGTCCGCCATGCTAAGGTGTTCTCTAAACTGGATCTTCATGGGGCTTATAATTTGGTGCGTATTCGTCCAGGGGATGAGTGGAAGACAGCATTCAGATGCCGGTATGGACACTTTGAATCTCTTGTGATGCCCTTCGGGATTTGTAACGCCCCTGCAACGTTTCAACACCTTGCTAATGACATTTTCAGAGATTTGTTGGACCAGTTTGTAGTGATCTATTTGGACGATATACTAATCTTTTATGACTCTCTACAGGAACATGAAGAACATGTTAAAACTGTTTTAAGACGTCTAAAAGAGAACCATCTGTGTATTAAGCCGGAGAAATGCGAGTTCCATCGTTCTGAGATACAGTTCTTAGTTTATATAATCTCTTCCCAGGGGCTGAACATGGAATCTGGTAAGATTCAGGCTATCTTTGACTGGCCGGTACCCAAGAACGTTAAGGAGGTCCAACGTTTTATTGGTTTTGCAAATTTCTACAGACGCTTCATTCGAAATTTTTCTGATATTGTCCATCCCATTACTTCCTTGACAAAAAAGGAAAAGCCCTTTAAGTGGTCATCACAGGCTCAAGAAGCTTTAGATCGGCTTAAGATCTGTTTCACATCAGCACCGCTGTTGATACACCCAGATCCAACACTTTCTTTCATTGTGGAGGTGGACGCTTCTGATAATGCTTTTGGGGCTATTCTCTCCCAAAGAACTGGAGAGAAGGGTCTGCTACATCATTGTGCTTTCTTTTCCCGTAGACTAACCTCAGCAGAGAAGGATTACGACGTGGGAGACAAGGAATTGCTGGCTATTATTGCGGCTTTCAAAGAATGGAGGCATCATCTGCAAGGAGGTGCACATCAGATCATAGTGCTAACTGACCATCGCAATTTAGAGTTCCTTAGATCCGCTAGATGTCTTTCTCCTCGTCAGGCTCGTTGGAACTTATTTTTAAATCAATTTAACTTTGTTATCTCGTACCGTCCAGGTTCTCGTAATGGGAAGGCTGATGCTTTATCCCGAATCCATGCTGCGGATTCCGTACCTGGAGCCCTTTCCAAGACCATTCTATTTGATGCCAATTTCATCGGAGTTATCCACGATCAGGACTTGTGGAAGGAGTGCAGGGAGGCCTATGACGGTGATGTATTTCTAGCCAACCCACCTGTGGATATTAATCTTGTCTTTAAGGGTGGCATGTGGTTCAGAGATCGACGTATCTACGTCCCTGAGGTCGTCCGTCTGCAGATCCTCAAGTTGGTACATGACTCCAAGTTGGCTGGTCACAGGGGGGTACAGAAGACACAAGAGTTCCTGAGCCGATTCTTCTGGTGGCCAACTTGCCTGAAGGATACCAAGGACTATGTTCTCTCTTGCGAGGTATGGGCTCATTACAAGACTCCTCATGTGGCACCTACGGGTCTTCTACAACCATTACCTGTTCCGTCCCGCCCTTGGGGGTCTATATCAATGGACTTTATTGTGGAGCTGCCTACATCGGGAGGCATGAATACAATCATGGTGGTAGTTGATCGCCTGACTAAAGCTGCTCATTTAGTTCCGTGCACCGGCCTCTCCTCAGCTAAAGATACAGTGAACTTGGTTATACAGAATGTCTTTCGGTTGCATGGGGTTCCGGATGAGATCATCTCTGACCGTGGAGTGCAGTTCACTTCAAGATTCTGGAAAGGGTTTTGCTCTGCACTCAATATTAATGTCTGTCTCTCTTCCGCTTACCATCCCCAGACAAATGGTCAGACTGAGCGTATCAACCAGACGCTGGAACAATATCTAAGATGCTATGTCAGCCATCTCCAGGATGATTGGCTGGAGTTGCTGCCGTTAGCCGAATTTTCATATAACAATTCTCAGAGCGCCTCCACTAAATTTACACCTTTCTCTGCCAATCTGGGTTATCATCCGTGTATCTTAGATAGGTCTCCAATTAATTCTCCGGTTCCGGCAGTGGAGGAAAGGCTGACTGCGATGAGGCAAAATCTGGAGGTTCTGAAGGAATCCCTGACCACAGCTCAAGAACGTTATAAGAGATCGGCTGATAGATTCCGTAAACCATCACCCATGTTCAAGGTAGTAGATTCCGTGTGGTTAGCAACCAAGAATCTGAAGTTAAAGTTCCTTCACAAAAACTTGGACAGAAATTCATTGGCCCTTTCAAGATCAATGGTATTGTGAGCTCTGTGGCCTGCTGGCTGAAGCTGCCTAGGACTATGAAGGTACACCCAGTTTTTCATGTATCTTTACTAAAGCCTGTATCTCCTAATACCTTCCAGGGACGTGTTGTGCCACCTCCGCAGCCTGTGGTGATTGATGGGCAAGAACAATTTGTGGTGGAGGAAATTGTTGATTCCAGGATTCGCAGGAATCGGCTCCAATATCTGATAAGATGGCAGGGATATCCCCTGAGGAAGACTCTTGGGAACCGGTGGAAAACATCAATGCCCAACAGAAGATTTCTTGTTTTCATCAGAGATTCCTTGAGAAACCAGGTCCAGGATCGTCCCGAGGCCGCTTCTAAGGAGGGAGTAATGTCAGGACTCTGAACATTTTTTATTACCTTTTGTGCATTACTGCCCTTTTCCAAGATGGCGTCTTTGGTCTTATGCGCACTGTGTCTTCCTGCTATAAATTCCACCCCAGCCTTCAGTCTGTGCTAGAGTATTCTGCCTTGCATCCAGCTCCTGACCCTGATGACTCCCTGGCTATATACCTGCTCCTGTGAACCTGTGGGGTTATCCTGCTACTCTGCTCTGAGTTGCTGCTGCATACACCAGTTCCAGTAATCCTCCTTCATCTGCTGCTCGTGTTTACTTCCATCTGCATTTGCTGGACATGTAAGCTGTTGCTGCTCTGCAAGAACCTGAGACTATTACCCAGGTCTCCCTGGTTGAGCTAAGATATTATTTGAACTGCCTTATAAGCATATCTATCTGTGCTTTGGACTAAGCAAGGACTTATTCGTGTCAAGTATCCTCAAGAATAATTGTGCTTCATAGACTTTCTGCGTGATTGCATTTTCCTCTGAAGTTTCCTATAGACTGCTGAGCTGCATTTGATATTTGCACCAAGTGTTGTGGACTTGAGTTTCTCTCTGCACCTGTTTGAATCACCGTGTGATAATATAGACTTTACCACGTATAAAACTGTGTCCTGTAGTTGTCTTGTTCCACGCAAAGAGTCTCTTGAGTTATCCCCTATAATTATTACACAGTGGACCATTCTCTATTACTACAGACCCTCTCATCTCTTGGCATCACAGACTTGGCCCTACCCTGGATCTCGTCATACCTAACAGACCGGACATTCAGCGTCTCCCACTCACACACCACCTCCTCCTCACCTCGCCCCCTATCTGTCGGAGTCCCGCAAGGTTCAGTCCTAGGGCCCCTGCTCTTCTCCATTTACACTTTTGGCCTGGGACAGCTCATAGAATCTCAAGGCTTTCAGTATCATCTCTATGCTGACAACACACAGATATACATCTCTGGACCAGATATCACCTCCCTTCTAACCAGAATCCCTCAATGTCTGTCCGCTATTTCATCCTTCTTCTCCGCTAGATTTCTAAAACTTAACATGGACAAAACAGAATTCATCATCTTTCCCCCATCTCACGCGACCCCCCCAATGAACCTATCCATTACAGTAAACGGCTGCCCACTCTCCCCAGTCCCACAAGCTCGCTGTCTCGGTGTAATCCTTGACACTGATCTCTCCTTCAAACCGCATAGCCAAGCCGTTTCCACTTCCTGCCGCCTTCAACTCAAAAATATTTCACGGATCCGTACATTCCTAAACCAAGAATCTGCAAAAACCTTAGTCCATGCCCTCATCATCTCCCGCCTCAACTACTGTAACCTCCTGCTCTGTGGCCTCCCCTCGAACACTCTCGCACCACTCCAATCTATTCTAAACTCTGCTGCCCGACTAATCCACCTGTCCCCCCGCTATACCCCGGCCTCTCCCCTCTGTCAATCCCTTCACTGGCTCCCCATTGCCCAGAGACTCCAGTAAAAAAGCCTCACAATGACATACAAAGCCATCCACAACCTGTCTCCTCCATACATCTGTGACCTCGACTCCCGCTACTTTCATGCACGCAACCTCCGATCCTCACAAGATCTCCTTCTCTACTCCCCTCTTATCTCCTCTTCCCACAATCACATACAAGATTTCTCTCGCGTATCACCCCTGCTTTGGAACTCTCTACCACAACACATCAGACTCTCACCTACCATCGAAACCTTCAAAAAGAACCTGAAGACCTACCTCTTCCGACAAGCCTACAACCTGCAGTAACCACCGATCGACCAAACCGCTGCACGACCAGCTCTATCCTCACCTACTGTATTCTCACCCATCCCTTGTAGATTGTGAGCCTTCGCGGACAGGGTCCTCTCTCCTCCTGTACCAGTTGTGACTTGTATTGTTCAAGATTATTGTACTTGTTTTTATTACATGTAAAGCACCATGGAATAAATGGCGCTATAATAATTATTAATAATAATAATAATAATAATGATAATAATAATAATAAACTGTGTAGTAGAGCCTCAATGTACACAAACTATGGGTATAATATATACACCTACAGTCAATTGTTTTACTATGAATTGAATGTTGCAATGTCTCTATAACAAACATCTGGCATAAAAAAATTAATTTAAAAACATTTTTGTGGTAACTGGAATCAATGTTTTTATTATGCAATATTGCATTTCCTGTTTTAGCCACCAGAGGTCAGCAGAACAAAGAGCCTATTATAGTATCTGGTCTGACATCGGGTGTGAGACTGAATGTCATTATCTCATTATTAGCAGCTCAGTTGTACTGGAGACTGGATAAGAGGGATTTTACACACAGACATGGCAGCAAAACACTGTCTGAGGACCATGAAAGCTGCCCAAACAACATCAGATTATAGTCAGCAGGGAACCTCCTGACAGATGATATCAGAGAATGGAAGGATCAGGTGCTGTAGTTCAATGCCTAATCCTCTTGTACTAGCAGAAGATGAGGGGGGGGGAAGAGAGGACACGGGGTCTGGAGGAGGACAGAGGAGTCAGGAGAAAGGAGGACAGAGGAGTCTGGAGGAAGGAGGACAAAGGAGTCTGGAGGAGGACAGAAGAGTCAGGAGAAAGGAGGACAGAGGAGCCAGGAGAAAGGAGGACAGAGGAGTCTGGAGGACAGAGGAGTCTGGAGAAAGGACAGAGGAGTCTGGAGAAAGGAGGATAGAGGAGTCTGGAGGAGAACAGAGGAGTCAGGAGAAAGGAGGACAGAGGAGTTAGGAGAAAGGAGGACAGAGGAGTCTGGAGGACAGAGGAGTCTGGAGGAGGACAGAGTCTGGAGAAAGGAGGACAAAGGAGTCTGGAGAAAGGAGGACAGAGGAGTCTGGAGGAGGACAGAGGAGTCTGGAGGAGGACAGAAGAGTCAGGAGAAAGGAGGACTGAGGAGTCTGGAAAAAGGAGGACAAAGGAGTCTGGAGAAAGGAGGACAGAGGGGTCTGGAGGAGGACAGAGGAGTCAGGAGAAAGGAGGACTGAGGAGTCTGGAAAAAGGAGGACAGAGGAGTCTGGAGGAGGAATCTGGAGGAGGACAGATGAGCCAGGAGAAAGGAGGACAGAGGAGTCTGGAGAAAGGAGGATAGAGGAGTCTGGAGAAAGGAGGAGAGAGGGGTCTGGAGAAAGGAGGACTGAGGAGTCTGGAGAAAGGAGGACTGAGGAGTTAGGAGACAGGAGGACAGAGGAGTCTGGAGAAAGGAGGACTGAGGAGTCTGGAGAAGGGCGGACAGAGGAGTCTGGAAGAGGGATAGAGGAGTCTGGAGGAGGGAGGACAGAGGAATCTGGAGAAAGGAGGACAGAGGAGTCTGAAGAAGGAATGACAGAGGAGTCTGGAGGAGGACAGAGGAGCCAGGAGAAAGGAGGTCATAGAATTTAGGAGGACAGAGGAGTCCGGAGAAAGGAGAACAGAGGAGTCTGGAGAAATGAGGATAGAGGTGTCTGAA